>NC_025686.1:24963550-25037150 GCF_000633955.1 Camelina sativa | reverse complement strand
TTTTTTTTTTTTTTTTTTTATTCTATTTTAGTAGCAACTGGGTTTTGTTAGTTGTTGCCTTCTTGGGTAAAAGAAATTATTGATACGAATCAAAACTATATTAAATGCTAAACAAACCAGATTAAGCAAAATCTGTTATTTTTCTTTATTTATTTTTTTGGGTTTCGTAGTCAGACATGGTGAGAGATTCTGGTGGTGGTGGTGTTCTTCATCTATGGATAAGCTTTATGCTACAAAGGTCAGTTTTTTTTGTTCCTTTAACAATCTGGTGCTGCTTCATTAGCTTTTTGTGCTTTTCTCATTTAGTATAGGCTGTATAGCATAGCTTATAGTTTGATTCTGTATCATTTGCTTATAGTTTGATTTTGTATCTGGGTTCTGATGTTTACCTAAGAACTATTAGGAGATCCTAGATCTAAGAAATCAAAGAGACTGTGTTCAATGTTTCCAAGTACTGTGATGATTTGCTATAGGTACATTCATAGTTTTTGACTACAGAAGCAGTAACTTTCTGATTGTTTTTAAAAGGCTGATTGTGATTACTATTGAAATTTGATTAGCCTTTTCCTTGTTTAGTTTTTCTTTGAACAAAGTTTGATGCTTTATCCAATTTCAGTTTTTTCTTTTTCTTTTCTTTCTCTTTATTGGATTGAGGTTTTGGTGAAGGAATTAAAATAAGTTTGGCGAAAGAAGAAATGTGCAAATGTTATGTCAGTGTAGAGGGGAAGTTTCTGGAGAATCTTAGACGTTATTTGATGCTGCTTCTGTTCTATCTTGTTCATGGAGGCTGGTCTTGACACTGTCATATGAGAAAATTAGTATTCTAAAAATGTGTTTTAATAACAACGAAACTGGTGATGAAGTTGAAACTGAGAGGCAAGTGTTTGGTTTATCCGAACAAGTTGAATTTCGAGTTGAAGATACCACTGGTAATGCCAACGATTTGATACAGATTTCTCAACAACAACCACCACCGCTAGCTCCTGTTGTGAAGTGGGAGAGGTATCTGCCAGTTAGATCTCTTAAGGTTCTTTTAGTGGAGAATGATGATTCAACATGCCATATTGTTACTGCCCTTTTGAAGAATTGCAGCTATGAAGGTTTATTGATTGATTTGATCATCCTTGTTTAGCTATCATATTGTTTGCTTTCGACTAACTGTTTGTAAATTTGAAACTTTTTATCAGTTACTGCTGCTTCGGATGTCCTTGAAGCCTGGAGAATCCTAGAAGACGAGAAGAGTTGCATTGATCTTGTCTTAACAGAGGTTGTCATGCCTGTGCAATCTGGAACTGGTCTGTTGTCCAAGATTATGAGCCATAAGACACTAAAGAACATCCCTGTCATAAGTATATACTTAAATCCTCATTAAATTTTTCTGGACCTAGTTTCAGTATGTGATGCTCAGTTAGTGTAACTTAAGATGTGATGTTCTCTTTTTGTAGTGATGTCATCTCATGATTCTATGGTTCTGGTCTTTAAGTGTTTGTCGAATGGTGCTGTTGATTTTCTCGTGAAACCCATTAGAAAGAACGAACTAAAGAATCTTTGGCAACATGTCTGGAGAAGATGTCACAGTGTAAGTGTTGTGCTTTGATTACTTGTTTTCAAAACGTTACTCTGTGGTCTTATTTGTACTTATGAGTTTCTTTATATACCAGTCTAGCGGAAGCGGAAGTGAGAGTGCAATACAGAACAGGAAGCCAGTGAAAACTGAAAGCTCTGAAGGGTCAGAAAACGATACCAACATCAGTGATGAAGATCATGGGAATGAAAATGGGAGTAATGGTTTGAGTGACCGAGATGGTGGGAGTGATAACGGGAGCGGAACTCAGGTAATACGTTTCTATGGCAATAGATAACAATTATGTGTGAGGTATCTGTTTATGAGTTTTAATTGGTTTTCAATTACAAAAATAGAGTTCTTGGACCAAAAGAGCCGGTAACAGCACCTCACATTCATATCAATTTCCTGATGCAACCAATATGAACCTGGGAACCTATGCCAACAGATGGGATAATGTTAATAAACTGAAGGAGATTGACGATCAGAATGAACAGATATGTAAGATCATAAACTCATTAAAATGTCAATACAATGACCTTGTGAAACCATCTGGATAATTCATCTGTTGTCCTTACTCAAAACGATGAGTTTGCAATAGGTATGGGATCGCAGGAAGGAATTTTTATAGGTAACAAAGTTGAAGAACGAGGAAACCATGAAAAGGATGCAAACTTTTCTGTTCAAGCTTTGGAGAGAAACAATGATGACATGCTAAATCGCTCTTCTGGTAACTCACAAGTAGAAAGCAAAACACCTTCATCTAACCCGGAAGATTTGCAATCACTCGAGCTAACTCTGACAGAACCAAGAGAGGCTGGAGATTACAGAACCGGTGATCAAAGTGTTTTGAGGCATTCAAATCACTCTGCATTCTCAAAGTAAGTTCTTGACCTCAACTGCAAAAGAAATGTCAACCTGAGACTGATTTGGATTTATTGTTTCGTGTGATATGCAGGTACAATAACGGTGCTACTTCTGCTAGTAAGGTATTTTACGATATTTGTTGTGCTGTCTTTGAAGTCTATGACAGTTTCCACAAAAAAGCTTCAATTTTGCTGAGTTAGGCTCCAGAAGAAAATGTGGGAAGTTGTTCTCCCCATGACAGTCCTATTGCAAAACTGATGGGTTCGGGTTCAAGCAGTGATAATCCTTTGAATCAGCAGTCTAGTGGAAGCGAAAGATCGGCACAAAGAGAAGCTGCTCTGATGAAGTTTCGCCTTAAACGCAAAGAGCGATGCTTTGAGAAAAAGGTATAGCCTTCTAAACTAAACAAGCTTAAGCTCTAGTTTTTTGAGACGAAATTCATACGCCTGTTTTGTTTGTTTTAGGTTAGGTACCAAAGCAGGAAGAAATTAGCTGAGCAGCGGCCTCGCGTCAAAGGTCAATTCATTCGCAAGTGAGTGTAAATCCTCTTAACATATCTCTCTCTCTGGATGTACAAAAAGTTTCCTTATATAGTAATTTACTGACATGGAGTCAACCCTTTTTTTTTTAACCTCTAGGAGGGATGATACTAAATCAGGAAATGAGTGTCCAAGTAGTGACGACTGCTAAACAACGAAATTGGTATAAAAGAGAGAGTGAGATAGAGATACACTTCGAAGATCTGAAGACTGAAGAACCAAAAAAAGTTTCACAAAGTGGCATTAGCATATTTTGTTTTTCTTCCATATAAAAAAAACGAAAGTCTACAAAGATATCGTATTTTTACAAACATAACAATATTGCTTTGGTATTTATTTTCTACAAACAATCATTTACTCATTAATTCTGATTAATATTTTAATAAAATTCGATTTGATCGAGTATCCTTTCACTACAATTTTTATCCACACTATTTTCTCTTCGCTTGATACTCTTATCCTAAATTATTCTATGAATATAACTCGAGTATTTTTTGTTTTTAATTGTATTTTTGTTTGTTAACTTCCGTTATTATCAAGAAACGAAGTAACGAACCAGTAAACAGAGTTACAACTGACAACTAACAGAGTTAAAACAGAGTATTATCATATTTTATTTTCTCCCGCTCTGTATATATATTCACCAACGAGATCATTTAGTGCTCACCATCATCAACTCACTCTCTCTCTCTCTCGCTCACTTTCTCGCTCTAGTTTTCTATTTGAGAGTCTGTTTAATTACGTTCTTTTTTCCGGGAAAATAGTTTCTCGAGAAAATCAAAAACAAAAGCCTCAAGAAAGATTTCTCTTCGTTGATCGCTACGATGAGTCGTTTCTTTTGCTGTGTCACAGGAGAAACTTCTAATAGCGCACCGCCGGAAGAAGTGTTTGACGACGAACCACTTGAGGACACCGAATCCCTCAATCGTTTGTGGAGAGATGAACTCCAGATCCCTGACACTCGCAGTCGTGGAGCTCAAGGTTCCGTTTTCGTTTCTCTTTCTTTTTCAATCTTCTGAAATCGAGTTTTCTTGTGTGTGTTATGGTTTCTTGTGCCTTAAACAATTCTGTTTCTTAAGATTTTACTGACTTCTTCGTTTTCATCTCTTCACGTTATCGATCGTATCATGCAAGTGAAAGTATTAGTAGTAGAGTTCTTCTTGTTTCCATGAAGTTAACTGATTCATTAACGTGTACTACAAGAAATCGATGCTAGGGTGATCTTGTTCAATCGATCTTTAACGTTTAGTAATTCATATTGCAGAGCCGGATGCTGCTCTTTTCCCTGTAACTCCACCTCTACCTGCCAATTGTGGACGACCATATCGATGGCGCGAAATCTTAGACTCAACCCTAAACTTCCGGCAAGAGTTTTTTCTCGGCAATGGCAACTTCGGCCAAGTCTATCGCTGCGATTTCAAAAGAACTAACGAGGTATAAACCCCAAAAGGTCATTTCCTTTGTGCTTAAATATCGAAACCTAATTTCTAAACCAGAACTGCGACTTTTGATTCGTTAGGTTGGAGCTGTGAAGATTCAAGCTCATAACAACGAAACTGGTCATAAAGAGTTCTTGGCAGAGGTTACAACGTTGCATGAAGCTAATCACCCAAACGTGATTAAACTTCTTGGCAGATGTTACGGCCGCAGAAACCGTGCTATAGTTTACGAGTTCATGCCCAATGGAACTCTCGGACGCCACATCTTTGGTAAAGATAACTCAATATCAAACCTTTTATTGATTCTGGTTTAGTTTCTTAACTTACTTACTGCTTAACTCCTTTCTTTAACGTTCTGTTTTTGTAGATTACATGAGGAAGAGTCCGATACCTCAAGGTCTAGAGCAGCCAACTCGGGTTTTGAATTGGGGGATGAGGATGAGAATTGCTGAGGGTGTAGCTGAAGGTCTGATATATCTACACGACGTGCTAAAAGTGATCAACCAAGACGTCAAGGCTGGGAATATTCTACTTGATGCGAACTTTGTGCCGAAGCTGACTGATTTTGGATTGGCGACTAAAGTCGTTGTAAACAGAAGCGGCGTTGAGAAGCGGAGCAAGATCACTGAGTTGAAGGGAACTATGGGATACATCGCACCAGAAGCAGAGCAGTCCCACTGGGTTTCGACCAAGTACGATGTCTATAGCTATGGAGTTTTTCTGATTGTGCTTTTCACCGGAAGGAGACCTTATAATCAGAATCAGAATGAAACTGTTCCTGAGGATAAACGGAAACTCACTGATTGGGTATGACTCAAACCTCGTATCTAGCAACTTTTTATACGTTTCGTATTCTGTAAGTAATATATAAACTGAGTTGTGTTTTGGATGTTCTTTCTTTTTTTGTTTGCAGTTTTTGCGAGTGTGGGCTAGGTATGGGGATGTGCCTGAGGCAGCTGATACTGCGCTCGGTAATGCGTATTCGGTCGAAGGTTTCAAGAGAATATTTCAGATTGCGAGGCTGTGTATTAGCGCAGACCCAAAGGCACGGCCTCCCATGCGTGATGTGGTAACGATGGTTCGTCAAGCTGCAGTTTTCCCGGTCAGAGTGGTGCCCCTGGTGGAAAGGAGGCATACGGTATAAAGAAGTTTCCTCAGGCGGTTTTATGTAGGCTTTTTGGTTTTTTGGTTTTTTCCAGAAACATATTCTGGACTTGGTTTTGTAACGGATGGTTTTGTTACTATTTGATCAGAATAATTTCACTCTTTACAAGTTTTTAATCAACGTTTAAGATCTTTTTTGGTTTCATTTTTCACTGTTACGAAACTTCTTGATATAGGATAGAAGAGGTAAAAAGCAGAGCATAAAAGTTATTGTTGGCGTTTTAATTTGCTAGATGTGTAAGTCTTCCAGAATTAGCCTTTTTGATTTCCGATGCAAGAACCCACCAAATCAATTCTATCGGATCAATGATTTTGCAACTTTACAAGTCAAGTTGTGAAAGGTCTTGACTCTTCTCTTGATCAATTTATACCAAGAAACATATAGCTCTATATATGGTTTGAATCAGTAGTTTAGTGGTTATCATATCCTTAAACATGGAGTCATTTAGCCTTTAGGATGGATCATTCTAAATCAGGAAAAATTAATGAGTGCCCAAGTAGTGATGACGACAGTTGAACAACAAAACTAGTATAAAAGAGAGATTCACTTCCAAGATCTGAAGAACAATATGTTAGTTTACAAACTTTAAGAATTTTTAGTAATCTTTTCTCAAAATTTTCCGTACTTGTTCCTTGATTGATTTTTATTGCCATGATAATTAGTAAGTAGTAGTCTTGTTCAAATATCGTATTTCTATAGATATAAGTTCTACAAACAATCATTTACTCATGAATTTTGACTAATATTATTTATATTTCCACAAAATATCCTTAACACATATTTTATTTATCTTTTAAGGCTTTGTACATGTGATACTTTGATCTTGTTTTTTTCTTTTTCTTTTTTTTTGATATTATATGAATCTAATGAGTAATGAGTGTATTATTTAATTTTATAATTAATAATAAAAACTTACTCATAGAGTTATAGAGCTCATGTATATATATCCTCCGGCTAGTTCTTTGAGTGTTCTTCATTCGACTCTCTCTTTCTCGCTCTAGTTTTTTTCGTATAGAGTTCTCTCTCTCTCTCTGTCTAATTACATTTTCCGGGAAAAAGTTTCTCGGGGAAAAAAAAACTAGAAAAGCCTCAAGAAAGATATATCTTCGTCGATCGCTGCGATGAGTCGTTTCATGTGCTGTCTCGGAGGCGGAAGCGCAAGTAACATAGTGCAAGATCCAGAGGAACTACCGCAACCACCACAACCACCACAACCACCGGAGCCAAAAGATTCATCGGAAACTAACGACGAAGAAGGTGAGTAGTTTAATTAGGAATATCGAACTCTGACGATCGTGAACTATTCTCGTTTTCTGATTACTTGTACCACAAGCAAGTCTGTTAATTAGAGTAACTTCTTTTGGGAAACAAGTATCTCGATCTTGCGAAACTGATTTAGGGTTCTTCTTCTTGTTCGTTATCTTTCTTTCTTAAGGTTTCGTTAAATTTCAATGGAATGAGATCGTAGAAGGAACCGAGAACTTCGCTATAACACATTTGATCGGCCATGGCAGAGTCGGCAAAGTTTATCGCTGCAATTTCCCAAGAATTCATAAGGTATGAACCCCAAAAGTCGTGTACTCTATTGGTTAAAGAATCGAAACCCAGTTTCTGAAATCAGAAACTTTTGATTGATTCAATTAGGTTGGAGCTGCAAAGGTTCATGCTCATGGCGACGACTTTTCTGGTCTTGGTGATTTCTTGGCAGAGATTACAACGTTACGTGAAGCTGATCACCCGAATGTGATTAAACTTCTCGGCAAACACTACGGCGTGCAAAACACTGCCCTTGTCTACCAATTCATGCCTAATGGCTCTCTTGACCACCATCTCTTTGGTAATCAATACAAACCTAATCAACTCTGTTTTAGTTCTAATCAACTCATTCCAGTTTTTTTTAACTCGTTCTCTCTTTTTGTTTGTAGCAAATGCGAGGCAAGTTCAGGGTCTAACACAAGAAACTCGGGTTTTGGATTGGGACACGAGGATGAGAATTGCTGTGGGTGTAGCCGAAGGTCTGGTTTACGTACACCAGGGGCTTTCCTCGATTCACAGAGATGTCAATGCCACAAACATTGTGCTTGATGACAATTTTGTCCCGAAGCTGACTGGTTTTGGAACCGCGGTTAATATCGCTTACGATGAAGATGGTGTTGAGATGCAGATGGAGGTCAGTAAGAATGGAACTGACGGATACCTCGCACCGGAAACAGAGAACTTCGGGTTGGTTTCGACCAAGTCCGATGTCTATAGCTATGGAGTTTTTCTGTTAGAGCTTTTCACCGGATGGAAAGCTTATGATCGGGAGAGACCTGAAGCGAATAAGAAACTCACTGATATGGTATGACTCAAACTTTGTACATCTAGGTTTTTTTTTTTATACGTTTCGTGTTTCAGAAGTAACTTAGGTTTTCTCGAATGTACTTTTCTTTTGCAGTTAATGCCACTGTTGAGTCTGATGACTAGATTGGAGCAATCGCCTATTGTAGTTGATGTTGCGCTCGGTAAGAAGTACTCGGCTCAAGGTTCAAACAGAATATTTGAAACTGCGAGGATGTGTTTAAACGCGCAGCCATTTGAACGGCCTGCAATGGATTCTGTGGAAACATCGGTTCGTGAAGCTGCAGCTTACCTGGTCCCAGAGGAGAAGCCCCAGGTGAAAGATAGACGTTGTTCGACATAAGAAGTTTGATCAGGCGATATTATGTAGGGTTTTTTTTTTTTTTTTGGGTTTTGGTTTTTGTAGAAACATATTATAGACTTGGTTGTGTAACGGATGGTTTTGTTACTGCTTCTATGATATGAGACAAGGTCAGGGTGTGAAGCTTTTGAGACATTGCCATCTGTAAAGTAGTTGTTAATCAACGTTTAAGATCTTTGGTCTTCATTAATTTCTCTGTTACTAAACTTTCTAAAAATAGAAGAGAAGATGATGGAGAGGAAATAACAGAACAGAATAGTTCTTACCTTTAGGAATTTTCAAAACAATCTCTTTGGTTTCCGATGCGTAGATTTGAATTCGATTTCCGTGAAAAGCCACCAAATCAACTGGATCAGATGGATGATTCTGAAACTTTACAAGTCATGTTGTGAAAGGTAAAAGTCTTGATCATATATAACAGGAGATGCTTTTTCGGTTGGTAGGTTATCCACATCTCTTTAAATGTTTCAATAAAATAATATAATTAGTGTTAACATTTCGAAAATTAATGTTGTTTTACATCCCATTTGATATAACCTATATCATATAGGAGTCGTTTGTTGGTATTGAATCTATTTGCAAACCGTGTTGATCTAATGGAGGAAGCATCAACATCGACATTAGCACCAATGGCTGCATAACCAAACGTTGTTAGAAAGACAATGGCAAAACAACTGACCGGAAAACGTGAAGATTCGCCGCTTCATTCGGCTTTTTTGGTTTTTAGGTTTTTTCCAGAATGATATTATAGACTTGGTTTTGTTACTATTTGATCAGACTAATTTCCCTCTACAAGTTTTTAATCAACGTTTAAGATCTTTTGTCTTCACTTCTCTGTTATGAAAACTTCTTGAAATAGGATAGAAGAGGTAAAATACAGAGCATAAAAGTCTTATAAAATTAGCCTTTTTAATTTCCGATGCAAGAAGCCACCAAATCAATTATATCGGATCAATGTTTCTGCAACTTTACGTACAAGTCAAGTTGTGAAAGGTCTTCACTCTTGATCATATATACGAAGAGAATCTCTATAGTATATGATACTAGAAAGTAGCCACGCGATGCTTGGTTTATATTTGTATTATTAACTTGAAATATAAAATGAAGTAGTTATTCAATTATATATTAAACGTGCACATGTACTTGTTAATATATGTCTTAAAATGTAATATGGTTCAACTACAATTTTATAATTTATATATGTTATATAGTGTTTCATAGAAGGATGATGAAAAAGAGGAAAGTTAAAATACATATTACTAAATATTTTTGATTACAATATATTGTTGAAATTATTTAAACAGTATGTTACTAACTTACTATAGTAATAAAACCATTACTTATAGCAAAGCCAATTAAATATGTTATTTTCTTTAAATAGTTAAGATAAATTATATATTTTTAATAGATATATATATTTTTTTTGTTTCGAAAATAAAAAACTGATAAGTAGTCTAGAAAGAGTGATAAAAAAACCATTACTTAATTATTTTGAAAGTTAATTTTATGTTGTCCTATATATTAATTTTATTGTCATTATCTAAAAGTAATAGTTAACATAAAATAATTTTATATATGATAAGTCAATTTTAAAATAGTTTATTAAAATGATATCACAAAACAAATATCTTATACTATAAGTTTAACTAGTTTTTATAAAAATTCTTGAAAAGAAAAGTGTGTCAAATTTAAAATATTTTTATTTTTTATATATTGTCTCTATTTCTAATCATTTAAAAATATATAGTATAATTAACAATAAATTAAGTTTTGAAATTATTGTTTTCTGTTATATCATAGCGTGATAAAGCAATTATGTTATGATACCATTATGTTTTTTTTAGTACATATATATGTTTTAAAGACAATCAAACTGTAACTTATAAATTATTATTAAATACAAATTTGAGTTGTGTCTCTAATACAATATATATAATTATTTAATATAATGTGAGTTTTTTTATATAATGTGAGTTTTTTAATTAGTCTATCATATAGTAATAGGATAATTAGTTACAGCAAAGTTAATTAAATTTGGTCTGTTCGCTAAATAATTAAGATAAATTAATTTCTTTATTGTTTGTTTTTTTTTGGAAAAAAATAAACTGATAAGTATTCTAAGAAAAAATTGTAAGACCTTACTTAATTACTTTGATAGATAAATATATTGTCCTATATATTAATTTTATTTTCATATCTAAGAGTAATAGTTAACAACAAATAATTTTATAGAATAATAAGTCAATTTTATAATAATTTATTAAAACGGTATAGCAAAACAAATATCTTATACTCTAAGTCTGACTATTTTTTTTATTAAATTCATGAAAATAAAAGTGTGTCAAATTTAATGTAAATATTTGTTTCTTATATAAATTGTCTCTATTTCTAATCATTTAAAAATAAATAGTACAATTAACTATAAATTAAATTTTGAAACTATTGTTTTCTGTTATTTCATGGGGGAGATAAAACAACTATGTTATGATACCAATTTTTTTTTAGTACATATGTTTTAAAGACAGTCAAAATGTAGCTTATAGGATACTATTAAATACAAAGTTGAGTTGTGTCTTTAATACATTATATATGATTATTGAATACATATATTAGAAAATCTTATATATTTTTAAATTAGTCTATCATAAATTAATTTGGTTTCAGTTTTTACTTTAAAAGTATGAAACTATTTCCTATTATTTTTTAGTTTGAATTTATTTATATTTTTTAGTTGGGTTGATCAGTATTTTTATAAGGTTCTATGTTATATGATTTCATTATGAAATATATTAGATGTTAAAACTTAAAAATGGAAGAAATATATATTTTTTACAATGTTGGAAAAAATTAAAAAGCAAACTATACAACATTTTTTTTTTTACAAACTATACACCAGATACAAATAAAATAAAATCAAATAAAAAAATAGAATGTTAAATTTAAAATTAATGAAAATGACATGTGTCACAAAAGTAGAATGCCAAATATCACATTGTTAGGCAAAGTTAGAAAAAACCTTCTCTTATTATATAAGATGAATCAGTAGTTTAGTGGTTATCATCTACTTAAACATGGAGTCATTTGGCCTTTAGGATGGATGATTCTAAATCAGAAAATCAATGTCCAAGTAGCTAGTGACGACAGTTGAACAACAAGACTAGTATAAAAGAGAGATTCACTTCCAAGATCTGAAGAACAACATGATAGTTTTACAAACTTTAAGGGAGAGTTTGGTTATATTTTTAGTAACCTTTTCTTTTTATTTTGTTTATTAAAGTCTATAAAGGTTATTGCCATGATAATTAGTAAGTAGTAGTCTTGTTCAAATATCGTATTTCTATAGATATACTATTGTACTTGATATAGTATTTAAGGTTACTCATGAATTTTGACTAATATTTTAATAGTGATTAATCAAAATTCTTTGTCTTTATATTTTCACAAAATATCCATAATACATATTTTTATCTATCTTTTAAGGCTTTGTACGTGTGATACTTTGGTCTTCTTCTTCTTTTTTGTTTTGTTTGATATTCTATGAATCTAATCTAATTAGTGTATTATTTAATTTTATAATTAATAATAAAAACTTACTCATAGAAGTAGAGCTCATATATATATATCCTCCGGCTAGTTCTTTTAGTGTTCATCATTCGACTCTCTATCTCTCTCTCCACTCTTTTTTTTTCGTATAGAGTTCTCTCTCTCTGTCTAATTACATTTTCCGGGAAAAAATTGTCGGGAAAAAAAAAAAAAAACTAGAAAAGCCTCAAGAAAGATATATCTTCGTCGATCGCTGCGATGAGTCGTTTCATGTGCTGTCTCGGTGGCGGAAGCGCAAGTCAAGTAGTGCAAGATCCAGAGGAACTACCGCAACCACCACAACCACCGGAGCCATCAGATTCATCTGATTCATCGGGACCAACAGATTCATCGGGAAGTAGTGACGACGAAGGTGAGTAGTTTCATTAGGAATATCGAACTCTCTGACGATCGTGAACTTTTCTCGTTTTCTGATTTCTTGTACCACAAGCAAGTCTGTTTTTAGTTAACAAGTATCTCGATCTTGCGAAACTGATTTAGGGTTCTTCTTCTTGTTCGTTATATTTCTTTCTTAAGGTTTCGTTAAATTTCGATGGAATGAGATCGTTCAAGGAACCGAGGACTTTAAGATAACACATTTGATTGGCCAAGGCAAAGTCGGCAAACTCTATCGCTGCAATTTCCCAAGAATTCATAAGGTATGAACCCCAAAAGTCTTGTGCTTTATTGGTTAAAGAATCGAAACCAAGTTTCTGAAATCAGAAACTTTTGAACGATTAAATTAGGTTGGAGCTGCAAAGGTTAATCATGGCAAGACGCCTGGTCTTGGTGAGTTCTTGGCAGAGATTAGAACGTTACGTGAAGCTGATCACCCAAATGTGATTAAACTTCTCGGCAAACACGACGGCAAGACAAACACTGCCCTTGTCTACCAATTCATGCCTAATGGCTCTCTTGACCACCATCTCTTTGGTAATCAATACAAACCTAATCAGTGTACTCTATTTTAGTTCTGTATCAACTCATTCCAGTTTTGTTAAGTCATTCTCTTTTTGTTTGTAGCAAATGCGAGGCAAGTTCAGGGTCTAACACAAGAAACTCGGGTTTTGGATTGGGACACGAGGATGAGAATTGCTGTGGGTGTAGCCGAAGGTCTGGTTTACGTACACCAGGGGCTTTCTTCGATTCATAGAGATGTCAAAGCCAAAAACATTGTGCTTGACGACAATTTTGTCCCGAAGCTGACTGGTTTTGGAACCGTGACTAAGATCGTTTACGATGAAGACGGTGTTGAGATGCAGAGGAAGATCAGTAAGAAAGGAACTGAAGGATACCTCGCACCGGAAACAGAGAACTTCGGGTTGGTTTCGACCAAGTCCGATGTCTATAGCTATGGAGTTTTTCTGTTAGTGCTTTTCACCGGAAGGAAAGCTAATGATGATCGGGAGAGACCTGAAGCGAAAAAGAAACTCACTGATTGGGTATGACTCAAACTTTGTACATCTAGGTTTAGTTTTTACACGTTTCGTGTTCCAGACGTAACTTAGGTCTTCTCGAATGTAGAAGTAACTTAGGTTTTCTCGAATGTATTTTCCTTTTGCAGTTAATGTCAGTGTTGACTAGATTGGAGTATGCGCCTATGGTTGTTGATGTTGCGCTCGGTAAGAAGTATTCGGCTCAAGGTTTAAACAGAATATTTGAAACTGCGAGGATGTGTTTAAACGCGCAGCCACTTGAACGGCCTGCAATGGATTTTGTGGAAACGTTGGTTCGTGAATCTGCAGCTTACCTGGTCCCAGAGGAGCAGCCCCAGGTGAAAGAGAGACGTTGTTCGACATAAGAAGTTTGATCAGGCGATATTATATATGTAGGGTTTTTTTTTTTTTTTGGGTTTTGGTTTTTGTAGAAACATATTATAGACTTGGTTGTGTAAAGGTATCAAGGAAAGACTATCATCATATCCTCTATGATTACTAAATCCCATATATTACTCTAATATATATTAATTATATTATTTTATGTAGTCCCTTTAATTATGTCCTTTGATTATAGTTTGTACTTATATATAAGTTGTATCACTCTATTTGATAATAAACACAACAATAATAATAAAACAATCATATTTTCTCTATTCACAAAAAAATAGTTTTGTTACTGGTTCTATGATATGAGACAAGGTCAGGGTGTGAACCTTTTGAGACATTGCCATCTGTAAAGTAGTTGTTAATCAACGTTTGAGATCTTTGGTCTTCATTAATTTCTCTGTTACTAAACTTTCTAAAAATAGAAGAGAAGATGAGGGAGAGGAAATAACAGAACAGAATAGTTCTTACCTTTAGGAATTTTCAAAACAATCTCTTTGGTTTCCGATGCGTAGATTTGAATACGATTTCCGTGAAAACCCACCAAATCAACTGGATCAGATGGATGATTCTGAAACTTTACAAGTCATGTTGTGAAAGGTCTTATAAGTCTTGATCGTATATAACAGGAGAAGCTTTCTCGGTTGGTAGGTTATCCTTGGATCCACATCTCGTTAAATGTTTCAATAAAATAATTAGTGTTAACATTTCGAAAATTAATGTTGTTTTACATCCCATTTGATATAGGACTCGTTTGTTGGTATTGAATCTATTTGCAAACCGTGTTGATCTAATGGAGGAAGCATCAACATCGATATCAGCTGCAAAACCAACCGTTGTTAGAAAGAAAATGGCCAAACAACTGACCGGAAAACGTGAAGATTCGCCGCTTNTTTTGGGTTTTGGTTTTTGTAGAAACATATTATAGACTTGGTTGTGTAAAGGTATCAAGGAAAGACTATCATCATATCCTCTATGATTACTAAATCCCATATATTACTCTAATATATATTAATTATATTATTTTATGTAGTCCCTTTAATTATGTCCTTTGATTATAGTTTGTACTTATATATAAGTTGTATCACTCTATTTGATAATAAACACAACAATAATAATAAAACAATCATATTTTCTCTATTCACAAAAAAATAGTTTTGTTACTGGTTCTATGATATGAGACAAGGTCAGGGTGTGAACCTTTTGAGACATTGCCATCTGTAAAGTAGTTGTTAATCAACGTTTGAGATCTTTGGTCTTCATTAATTTATCTGTTACTAAACTTTCTAAAAATAGAAGAGAAGATGAGGGAGAGGAAATAACAGAACAGAATAGTTCTTACCTTTAGGAATTTTCAAAACAATCTCTTTGGTTTCCGATGCGTAGATTTGAATTCGATTTCCGTGAAAACCCACCAAATCAACTGGATCAGATGGATGATTCTGAAACTTTACAAGTCATGTTGTGAAAGGTCTTATAAGTCTTGATCATATATAACAGGGGAAGCTTTCTCGGTTGGTAGGTTATCCTTGGATCCACATTCTTTAAATGTTTCAATAAAATAATTAGTGTTAACATTTCGAAATCTAATGTTGTTTTACATCCCATTTGATATAGGAGTCGTTTGTTGGTATTGAATCTATTTGCAAACCGTGTTGATCTAATGGAGGAAGCATCAACATCGACATCAGCACCAATGGCTGCAAAACCAACCGTTGTTAGAAAGACAATGGCCAAACAACTGACCGGAAAACGTGAAGATTCGCCGCTCCATTCGGCTGTCAGACGCGGAGATTTCTCTGCGGTGAATGAGATTTTGAGTAATCATATGGAATCAGAAGAGGAACTAAGTGAGTTGTTGCGGAAACAGAACCAATGTGGTGAGACTGCTCTTTATGTGGCGGCAGAATATGGTGATGCGGAGGTGGTTGCAGAGCTCATCAAGTACTATGATCTTGAAGACGCCGAGACCAAAGCTAGAAATGGGTTTGATCCTTTCCACATTGCTGCTAAACAAGGCGAATTGGGTATGAATTTTGTTCACTTTCATGAAAATTTTTAATCATAAAGAAAGTTTTGTGATATTGATTTTAAGCATTGGGAAGAAACAATTAGATAAACACATGATTAAACTGTTAATCTTTGTTTGCTTTAAGGAACCACATTCACATAATGTGTGATACATTGATAAAATTTGGAATATGTTATATAGACGTTTTGAGAGTACTAATGGAGGAACATCCGGAGCTAGCAATGACGGTGGACTTATGAAACACGACGGCGGCTCAGGGACACGTGGAAGTTGTAGAGTATAATCTACTAGAAGCCGCAGGTAGTAGCCTGGCCGCGATCGCAAAGAGCAACGGGAAAACAGCATTGCACTCGGCGGCTAGGAATGGTCACGCGGAAGTGGTAAAGGCGATTGTAGCGGTTGAGCCGGACACGGCAACGAGAACCGATAAAAAAGGTCAAACGCCACTTCACATGGCGGTGAAAGGACAAAGCATTGATGTTGTAGTCGAGCTAATGAAGGGACATCGGTCGTCGTTGAATATGGTTGATTCTAAAGGGAACACTGCGTTACATGTTGCTACTAGGAAAGGTCGCATTAAGGTATGTTAATCATCTCTAACAACATTTTTGTAACAAAATTTTCAAATGGCATTTTTACTCGTATGCGTAATTAGTTGATCAATATATTTTGTGACTGTAAACACAATACACAACCGGCATTTCTCTTTCTATTTGCGTTTTTGTATGTGTTTATTACGATTTACAAAAAAAGAGAGGAAATTTTAAAACATACAAGGTGGTTGTAGTTTCAAGAAAAACACACTAGTACTTAATAGTGTGTAGACGTGTCCTTGGTAACTTTAAAAGGTAACATATGTACAATACTCTTGTAAAATGTACATGCAACTAATCTCTACTTTTTGTTTTTTTTTGTTTTTACGTCCAATTTCTCCTTTTCGTTACGTTTAACATTTCGAGATGGAAATTTATACGTTGAAAACTATAGTTTGTTGAGATTTTAATGTGAATGCAGATAGTGGAATTGCTTCTAGACAACAACGAGACAAGCACAAGCACAACAGCCATAAACAGAGCCGGAGAAACGCCGCTCGACACGGCTGAGAAAACCGGCCATCCAGAGATTGCCGCGGTTCTCAAAACCCGCGGCGTCCCCTTCGCTAAAGCCATCAACAACCCTACTCGGCCAAACGCGGCGCGTGAGCTCAAACAAACGGTAAGTGACATCAAACATGAAGTTCATCACCAGTTAGAACACGCTCGAGAGACGAGGAAACGCGTTCAAGGAATAGCTAAACGCATTAACAAAATGCACATAGAAGGTCTTGAAAATGCGATTAACTCAACCACAGTCGTTGCTGTTTTAATCGCAACCGTCGCTTTCGCCGCCATTTTCACCGTCCCGGGACAATACGCTGATGACTTGAGTTCACTCTCTCCGGGACAATCCCTAGGAGAAGCGAATATAGCGGATAGACCAGCGTTTGCGATCTTCTTTATATTCGATTCGATCGCTCTTTTTATATCTTTAGCGGTTGTGGTGGTTCAGACTTCAGTAGTTGCGATCGAGCACAAGGCTAAGAAGAATATGATGGCTGTGATAAACAAGCTGATGTGGTTAGCTTGCGTTTTGATATCGGTAGCGTTTTTGGCGTTAGCGTTTGTGGTGGTTGGTGAGGATGAGAGGTGGCTAGCGGTTGGAGTGACGTGTTTGGTGCAACGATAATGCTCACGACGCTTGGGACAATGTGTTATTGGGTCATTATGCATCGGATCGAGGCTTCTAATGTGAGAAAGTCGAGAAAAGAGTCGATGGCAAGATCGAGACAATCAGGATTGTTGGAGTTTTCTGGGATGTTAACCAAGAGAATGTATGCTATTTAGTGATTTAGAGACAAAATTTAAGTGTATGTGTTGAGTTTTGTTATTGAAAGATCTTTTAAAGGATGTAGAAAGCAGAGACTGAAGCGTGTGGAAGAAGTAAACGAAGTTAAACCGTAATTTCTTTTGTTTTTTCTTCCGTTTATAATGAGGCCATTATTGTTAGTTTGGAACTTTAGGATAAAATGTTTATTGCAAGGAAACGTTTAAAACTAGTATTGAACTTCTTTAAAAATTAAAATTTCTTTATATTTATTTTAAAATAATATGGAAGTTATCAATGGACTAGAAAATTGATTCTGAGATCATTGTGTATCGCCTACACGCCAATATTTAATAAAGATATTAAATAATACAACTGTTATTACCATGATAATTTGTTAAAAAGCCTATTGGTCAATGATACATTGTAAAATAACAAAAAAAAAAATATTCTCTAAACATTTTAGTAATTTATATCCGTGCAAAAAACATGGTTTAGTTACTAATAATATATGTTTAAATAGACATAAATAAACATCATGCATCATATAAAAAACCAAAAACACTATCACCAAAAATAGACACTTTTTATTATAATAACAAAAAATAAGAAATGATGTCAACATCAAAGATGAATTATAACGACATTATATTGACATTCTTTATACAGTTTATAATATGATCCAAATTCCTAAACCCAAGAAGAAGAAACAGAACAATCTCATCATATCATTCAATTTTTGTTTTCTTCCATGGAGTCTTCTTCTTCACTTCTTCCTTCTCAATGGTCTAATCTTCCTCTAGATATACTTGAGTTGATCTCAAATTGTCTTGACCACGACGGCTCATCAGACACCGTTGATCTCATCTGTCTCCGTTCTGTTTGCGCCACGTGGCGTCTCTTTCTTCCTCTCTCCGACAACAAAAACAGTCCTTTTTCAAAATGGGAAAAATGTCATTAAAATTCCCAAGTCTACATTTTCGTTGATTTAAAGCCCGAACTCTGCTTTTGGAGGAAAAAAACACCAATTATTTGTTGACTTCTAAATAAATCGCAAACTCTCGTTGATCTAGCATTTTGAGGCACAACATTAAATGGTCAAACAGAGAAATTAAACGGAGTTAATTATACGTTAATGAGATTCATTAATAGCAAAACGATATTGTTTATAACATCCTAAAACCCTCAAATTAAGAAATTGATTCTCAATTTCCCCAATTCACAAACTCTAATTGATCTCAATTTATATTTTCTTCTTCAATTTCTCTTTTCTTCTTCGATTTCTCTCTTCTTTTTCGAGTTGATGAGATGAGTTCTGGATCAGAGACATCGGTGGTAGCTTCGTTCGACCGTGGAGTGCCATTGAAGTGTGTTTGTGGAGCCGATGTAACGATCTTTACATCGAGAACTAAAGAGAATCTTGGTCGACCGTTCTTCCGGTGTATAACAAAAAGAGATTTGGAATCTTCTCGTCATCGAAGATATCATGTTTGATTACGGTTAGATCAAT
This sequence comes from Camelina sativa, assembly GCF_000633955.1. NCBI lineage: Eukaryota > Viridiplantae > Streptophyta > Magnoliopsida > Brassicales > Brassicaceae > Camelina > Camelina sativa. The sequence goes on along the minus strand of NC_025686.1, from coordinate 25,018,065 downwards.
TAGGGTTTGTGAATTGGGGAAATTGAGAATCGATTTCTCAATTTGGGGGTTTTAGGGTGTTATAAACAGCGTAGTTTAGCTATTAACTGATCTCGTTAACGGATAATTAACTCCGTTTAATTTCTCCGTTTGACCACTTAATGTTGTGCCTCAAAAGGCTAAGTCAACGAGAGTTTGCGATTTATTTGGAAGTCAACAAATAATTGGTGTTTTTTTCCTCCAAAAGTAGAGTTCGGGCTTTAAATCAACGAAAATGTAGACTTGGGGATTTTAATGACATTTTTCCCTTTTCAAAATTCCCAAAGTATCTTCCTTTTTGGTCATCTTCTTCATCATCAACCTCTGGTTTCTTCATTCTGAAACAGAGCAGTGTCTATAAACTCGAAGCTCCTTTAATGAATTCGAGTACTTGGCTTGTTAAGCTCCAAGAGACAACATCTCCAGGGAAAATGCGAGTCTTGGATCTCTTCTCAAACGACAGAATCAGTTTCTTGCCTGAGAAGTTCCCGGAAAATATCGATTTGCAGGAGTTTCATGTGAGATTGGTTCGTAGAGCTTATCGTATGGAGTACGCAAACAATGGTGGTGGCGAGATGTCTTCTTGTTTCTGGTCACTGAACTCCGAGAAAGTTGTGATCTTGTCTTCAGGGGAAGAAGGCTCGGCGACGGCGATAATGGCGATTCACAGTGGTGGGAAATTAGGGTTTTTGAAGAGTGGAAACGAAGAAAGATGGAGAATTTTGGATAATTCGTGGAATGTGATCTACGAGGACATAATGATGTTGCACAGAGAGAACTGTTGCATCGTTGTAGACGACAAGGGTAAAACCGTAATTTACGATGTGGATTTCAAGGTTTCGGATTTGGGCCATTTGGCTGAAGGTTTGGTCGGAGGAGGTGGTCACAAGAAGCATCTAGTGGAGCCTCCTGGCGGAGAAGTGTTGCTTGTTGATAAATACGTGAAACGTGTCTGGTCCATATCAGAGCAGTCGAAATCTGCGGTGGAGTTTAGAGTTTATAAGCTGAATAGAGAAGAGAAGAGATGGGAAGAGGTGAGAGAATTGGGAGACGTGGCTCTGTTTATAGGAGATGACTGTTCTTACTCCGTTCAGATTCCGGCCAGAGATTTCGCCGGAGGTTGTATTTTCTATAAAGATTATAGAAACGGAGGAAGAAGCAGAGGAGTATGCTGTGACGGTGATGGACTCTTCAATGTGGACTTTGAGATGCAGGGTAATTTTGTGTTTCCTATTAAGCCCAATTGTTTTGGCCCATAATGTGATTTGGGCCTTCAATTCTGTATTTCTAACTTTTTTAATTAATAATTGTGTTTAAGCGCTAATTGTAATTGTTATGGGGGCAATTGTCATAAATACCACTAAAATAGGTTTTTATTCCAAAAATACCACAATTTAGTTTTGTTTTCCAAAACTACCACTAAAATGTATTTTTTTTTCCAAAAATACCACATAATTAAACTAAAGTTCTAATACTAAAAACTAATTCCTATATTATAAATACTAAACCCTATCCCTAAAAACTAAACCCTAAAACTAAATTTGTCAACCCAAACATAAAAAAAAAAATTCTACATGCTTAAAATCCAATTTTTTGTGTTAGTGGTAATTTTGGAAAAAAAAACTTTTGTGGTATTTTTGGAAAAAAAACTAAAATGTGGTATTTTTGGAAAAAAAACTTTTTTAGTGGTATTTAAAGGAATTTTTCTTGTTATGGGCTAATTATGTTATGTACATATATCAGAAACTCAAATCATATTACAATCAAAAGCATGTGTGTTGCTATTTAATATTCATGATGATTACAAAATCTAAGACCTTCTCCAATTGGGGGTTTTAAGAGAGGTTTTATTTGAAAAGATGCAAAAAAATAAATCAGAGAAAACAAAAAAAATAAGAAAGTCTCTTATTAGGGCATCTGCAGCGGCGTATTAATCGACCGTCCTTCATAATAAAACGATTTAATTTAAATCGAAATGTGATATTTATGGAAGGAACGTTCCTTCGTAGGGGACTTTGTTTACTCCGTCCGTCCTTACACGTGGCATGCTGTGAGAGCATTTTGTTTTTGGGTAGGGGATACAAAAAAATCAAAGGATCGAGATCATTTTTTTTCTGCGACTCTCTCTCTTCTCTCTCTATCTCTCTCGACGGCGACTCGTTTTGCCGGCGAAAGGAACCGTTAATTTCGTCAGACGAATCCATCCGCGGTATCATCTAGAAGATTATCCCCCGGTTTCGAAGTGAAAGGAGGTAATTTTTCCAACGCCGTTAGCGAATTTAGGGTTTGATATATTTTTTCTGGGATTCGAACTTCTTTCTCGATTTAGGGTTTTCGACATAGTCTGTGATTTGTTATTAGAGTTCGAATTAGGGTTCTGGGTTTCGATTTTTTATTCTGATATCGATTTAGGGTTCTGTGATTAGTTTAGGGTTTTGGATTTAATTTTGAAGTATTTTCAATTTTTTATCTGATTCGGTAGGTCTGGTCTTCGATTTTTTAGTATATGGTTCGATTGTTGTCGATAATAGTTTACGCTGGATGAGTGAATGAGTAGGAAGCTTTGTTATTTTGTCAATGCACCCGAAAGCTTTTGTCTCTAAGATTGTTGTTATTTTGTTTAGATTTTGTTGATTCTTTAAAGTAAAACTGACTATACCTTGCATATTGTTTGGTGGTCATGAGTTTCCTCAGGGTCACTTGAAGACAGCAACACAACACGGGAAGTCACGGAGCAGTTGAGAATCATTGAGTCAGAGGTAAATACTTTGGTTGTTTTGGTTGTGTAATAGTCGAGAATGCTTTATTTCTGTTAATGCTTTGGTTGTTTAATAGTCGAGAATGCTTTGTATTTGTCTCGGTAAAAAAAATTATATGAATGGTTTTACTATATAAGTTTGATCATAAATTCCTTTGGTTGCTTTGGTTGTGTCTTGATCATAAATTGCTTTGGTTGCTTTGGTTGCTTTGGTTGTGTCTTGATCATAAATTGCTTTGGTTGCTTTGGTTGTGTCTTGATCATAAATTGCTTTGGTTGGTGTAGAGTTTTGCTCATTCATTGCTTTGCGTGTAATAGTGATCTATTTAAAACCGTAATTTAGTTGTGATCAAACTTATATAGTTGTGATCAAACCGTATAATTTAGTTGTGATCAAACTTATATAGTAAAACCGTAAATATTTTGTACTGTGCTTTGTAGCTGTGTAGTTTTGTAGTTGTGTAAGCTGTGTAATGTCTTAAATTTGTGATTAGACTTTAGGTAGTTGAGAGATAGTTGGTAACTTATTACTCTTATCTTTTCACCTTTTAAACACCAAACCCGCCTTCAATGTTTATCCATCATTGTCTATCTCTCTCCTTGTTAAACCAACAACATTTCTGAACCCTCATCATCCAAAACAAAATCCATCTCGTTTATGGGATAAAAACAAAATAGCAAATGTTATGAGAGCATGCATAATACTCCATAATATGATTATCGAGGATGAAAGAGGAACATACAGTTACCGAAACATTGTTTCTGAATTTCAACACGGAGAAGATGAGGATCAAACATATACCATCGGTGCCGCCAGTTTGGGTTCCAATATGAGCACTACGATTACTCGTCTTACAGAAATTCGGGATAAAAAAGTCCATGAACGGTTAAAAAAGGATTTGATTGAGCATATTTGGACTAACTTTGGACATCTTCCAGATAATGAATATTAATTAAAAAAATTCTATGAATTTAATAAAATGTATGTTTTTCTCTTTGATGTTTGTATGCTTTATGTTTTTTATCTTTCATGTTTTAATTGTATTTTTTGTTTTTTTCAAGTTTTTGTAACTTTGTAATTTTCTTATGTTTTTAATGTCAATGTTAGATGTTTTATTTAAATTAAAACTTTAATATGTTTTTATATATTTATTTAAATAATTAATTTTTTAAATTAAAAATACTATTATTTTTTCCAGGGGACCAACTGTGAAGGACACCAATGCTCATACGAAACTCTCAAAATAAGAATAAAATATTTGAAGGACCAAATATCAGTCCTAACCGATGCACATGTCCTTAGTATATTCGTTTATGGAATAAGAGACCATATGTCATGTATTCGTTGGCCAAGCAGAATAACGGGTCTTAACATGTCTCCCGTTTTAGTCTTATTTTTTTAGTGTTTTGGTCAAAATTGTAGACAAAATTGCATAATTGATCTATTCCGGATTAATCATCGGTTTGAAGAATTGCAGTGAAGGTTTATTGATTGAATTGATCATCCTTGTTTAGCTATCATATTGTTTGCTTTCGACTAACAGTTGTAAATTTGGAAACTTATTATCAGTCACTGCTACTTCGGATGTCCTTGAAGGAGTTGCATTGATCTTGTCTTAACAGAGGTTGTCATGCCTGTGCAATCTGGAACTGGTCTGTCGTCCAAGATTATGAGCCATAAGACACTAAAGAACAATTCTGTCATAAGTATGTACTTAAATCCTCATTAAATTTTTCTGTACCTAGTTTCAGTATGTGATGCTCAGTTAGTGTAACTTAAGATGTGATGTTCTCTTTTTTGTAGTGATGTCATCTCATGATTTTATGGTTCTGGTCTTTAAGTGTTTGTCGAATGGTGCTGTTGATTTTCTCGTGAAACCCATTAGAAAGAACGAACTAAAGAATCTTTGGCAACATGTCTGGAGAAGATGTCACAGTGTAAGTGTTCTACTTTGATTACTTGTTTTCAGAAATTTACTATGTGGTCTTATTTTTATTTATGTGTTTCTTTATATACCAGTCTAGCGGAAGCGAAAGTGAGAGTGCAATACAGAACAGGAAGCCAGTGAAAACTGAAAGCTCTGAAGGGTCAGAAAACGATGCCAACATCAGTGATGAAGATCATGGGAATGAAAATGGGAGTAATGGTTTGAGTGACCGAGATGGTGGGAGTGATAACGGGAGTGGAACTCAGAGTAATACGTTTCTATGGCAATAGATAAAAATTATGTCTGAGGTATCTGTTTTTGAGTTTTAATTGGTTTTCAATTACAAAAATAGAGTTTTCCTGATGCAACCAATATGAACCGATAACAGCACATCACATTCATATCAATTTCCTGATGCAACCAATATGAACCTGGGAACCTATGCCAACAGATGGGATGATGTTAATAAACTGAAGGAGATTGAAGATCAGAATGAACAGATAGGTAAGATCATAAACTCATTAGTCAATTAAAATTTTGAAAACTTAAATTCATTAAGAAAAATGTGGCATACCTGCATCTTGCACTGAACCAGAGATTCTCCTCCACTGTCAAGTTTCCATGGACTATGTCATCCTGAGGCACAAAACCTATGATTTTCTTGTAGGATTGAATTGATTCAACCTTACCGTTTACGAGAATCATTCCACTCATGGTGCAACCTGGTGCTTTGCCTGTCAAAGCTGTTAGGAAAGTGGTTTTCCCAGCACCAGAAGGACCCATCACAGCAGAAACACGTCCAGGTGATAGCTTACCAGTCACACATCTCATGAGATGTTTGTTTTTCCCTTTTAGAGTAATTGTAAGGTCTTTAAAAGCAACTTCAATCGTAGGTCTCTTTCGTATGTCGATATCATTAGCCATGGAGATGACTCCAGAGAAAGTCAAGTTCTTGTTCTGCTCCTGCATTGCTTTTTCCTTTTCAATCTGACCATAAGCATACCTGAACATCTGACTCTGAGTATGCAAAGCCTTGCCTTTTGGAGCATGTTTTTTAATGTTTTTATCACCAATCTCAAGATTAAACCCTCCAGGATCTTCAGGGTTTTGTTCAATGTCCTGTAACATCTCAGTTAGTTTGTTTTTATCCTTTTTCTTTCCCTTTTTTGTGTCTGAGCTACTTCCTGACATTGGTGGTAATGCAGCATCTGATCCAGGTTTTGCTTGGCTTAAAGCTCTCATCAAATCTGGCTGTTTCATAGATTTTCTCCTGGAAAATGTTCGGGAAAACGATTGCTGCAGCTCGGTCGCATGCTTCTTTGCAATATCTTTGGCAGATTTCCATTTCTCCCGTGACTGTGAACCCCGCACGCTTTGTACTGCTTTTTCCCTGGATTTTGATTGCCTTCTTTCTCTCGTCGCAAGCACTTGATCAGAACAGTTGTATAAGATTATGAGCAAGAAACCTAACCCAGCCTACAATAGAAACAAGCCAAAGACTCAAATAACTGGAAAGTAAACCAAAAAATACGTGAAGCAAATAGTTTTAAGGAGAGATCAATGACTCACAAAAAGCATGATTCCATATGCTGTGATATTTTGATTTGTTGATCTTGGATTGCATGTTGCCAGCTTAAAACAATCTGCACATTCATCAGAGAAAAGAGACTGTAAGTTCTCTTTCGTTATCTCTGATAGTTGTTTGAACAAAAGAGGTCACTCACTTAGTTCTGCAGTAGAACCTGCCTGCAATAATGTCTGGAGCATAGAAAAGATGAGTTTAGCTGATCATGAGATTAGAGGAAGATGAATCTTAAACGAATGTTATGAAAATCATTCTTAGTTAGTTACCCTTTACTACAAGGAAGCTTGTCGATAGTGGAAGGACAAAACGATCCAGCTGAACAGAAAACCTCACTGCTACTACCAATATCAGCCCAAATGTCAGCTCCACCGCAAGTATGATTTGGCTGTTCAGAAGGAAGCTGGTAATGATATCTGCAAAAACAATAATCCTGCAGCTAATCTTACCATATGTTCAAGACAAACTTCAAAAATTGATCAGAAACAAGACTTACGGGTCGCAAAATCCTGTTGTTTTGTTCAGCTCAGCCTCTGGACAATAAGCTCCCAATGGACAAGCTGCGCAGCAAGGCGCACATTGCTGAGTTCTTACAGGAACATTCTTATCGTCTTTAAGGTCAACTTTCACATCTTTAGCAGTACGACAAGCCCATCCAGGTTCACATCCAGACATCCATGAAGATAGATTGCAGTTCTTGTTCGGTTTCAAGTAATTCGTAGCTCTCTTTGGACCTCCTAATAATCCATTGAAGTATATCCTCACTTCTGCAGCCGTACATATCCTCTGCATCATGTCACCTATTCTCAAACCAAAAACAACAACAAAATGTACAAATCTTACCTTAATTCTTCTTATATACATATCAATGAAACAGGGGATGTATAAATATATATACCCTTTGTGGATTTACCACAGGCATTTAAGAAATCTGGCTTTTTAGAGAAATTAAAAGCTTCGTTATAATCTTCTTTTCTACAGCNCGGAAAAAAAAAAAAAAAAAAAAAAAAAAACATTATTTCAGTGGAAGCTAACACATTGGTAATGACAATTGCGACATTTGTAGAAACTAACACATTGGTAATGCAGAAACCGAGTGCTCTGTTTCCAGCTCTGTTGTACTTCAGGTTTACTCAACTGCTATATGTCTTTGCTCTGTTACATTATGCAGTTGCTCATTTCTTTCTTTCTCTGATGCCCTTTCAGGTTCCTCAGCTGCTTATGGATGAATTGTTCTTATGAGCATAAACAAGATTGGCTGAGTTCTCACTTCTTGGAACTTCACAATAAGACTCCAAGGTTCAGCATATCACTTCATTCCATGTGACTTCACATATAGCTGTCTTGGCTGTGGTAGATTCTCTAATTCTTTATCTGAGGAATCATTGCGTCTGTGTCTGTAGCTGTTTACACATGCTCCAGCTTGCTCACTGCTTATGTGTCTGAACATGTGTTTGTATCAGGTTTTGTTGCTTCTTGATCATCTCTCTTGAGTCTTATAACCAGTAACAACACTAATATATCTTCAGACCTGGGGATTTATTTTGGTGATAATGAGCTGATTAAAACAAATGATCATGACCACTTCATAAACCAAAATACCAACCTACAATTATTTCATTACTCAAATCGAAAACCAGAGATACATATTATGACATGTACAGTACAAGGAAGAGAGAAAACATCAAAGCCATCATAGGAGGGAATCAAAAGTCAAAAACCATAACAAAGTATGATTGTTTCTTTGTTCTTGTAAGAATTATAACTTTGTTTGATGCACAACAACAATCAAATCACAATACATGGCAGAAGAGTGCTTCTGTAGTGAAGAAGAAGCTTAAAATTAACATTGGTTTGAAGCAATTTGTGTGAGCATAGAGACCAGACTAGATAAGGTAATCACCGAGCCTCTCCACAACCAAGTTGCATTGGCCTCCCGTCATCGGTTCATCATAGATACAAAAGAGGCAAAGACTAGAGGTTGAGTAGTCTTCTTGTTAGTGATCAAAGGCAAATCATCCTAACAAATTGTTCAACGAAATTCGAAAAGAGATAAGATTGGGTATCCCACATGAGCCAGCAAAAGACCTAGTATAAACGCAATTTGACTACAGGAGGAGTCATGAGAAAACAAAAACTGATTCAATCACTGGGATAATCAGATTTCAAAAAGAACAAGTCAGGGCTACCAAATCAAGACAAGATTCAAGTTTCTTCAGATCGGATTACAAGAGATAGACATATATAAACGTCAACAACGTTAAAAAAAAACATAGAAATTTTATTTTCTTAACTTTTTATGTTTAATTATTTTAATTTTAGTTTATTATGTTAAAACAGAATATGACATGGCATAATCCTATAATACTATTGGTTAAAGTAAGAAGAAGTGAATATATAGAATGAACCTAAAAATTGTTGTTTTCTAAATTTTTGCCTATAAACTCTCATACTATGTCAAATTATAGGTGTCGAAATAACTTGATTTATTCATTAATGCAAAGAGTATTTTAATACAAAGAGAGAGAGAATTGTACTAGATACATACCAACTCCTAAAAGCAAGCTCCCAAACTTGTCAACATATAACTTAAATCCTTATCCTAAGAGATTTACATATATCCCTCAATAAAATTAAAACAGAAACATATTTGAAATCCTACCTCGATCGAGTTGGAGTAAGATGTTGAACGTAAATAATATATATATATATATATATATATATATATATATAATATAATACAAGGACTGGCTAACAAATTGTGAGCTTAATAAAGCTTTTACAATACTCGTCATTATGGTGGAGAGCAAAACGATGGCTAAACCTAAAAGTATGTGGTGAGTGGATCGGTGAATTTTTATTCTTTCTTGTGTTTGTATGGCTATTTTATTTCCAACTAATGGCTTGATTGCATATGTTTTCCTTCTCTTTTTGTTTTTTGTTTTTGTGGTATGGCAGGTCCATGAAGCGAATACTTTACGTCATCATCATGCATATACTCATCTTGTCGGCCGGTATTGCAGCTTTCAAGTACATAAGGCAAAACAAGATCCCCATGAGCGAGACCCAAATTAGGTGGGGAAGTTATTTGGCATTCGTATACGTGTGTATCGCTTTTCTCGGGCCGGGGGCACCCCCAGAAGATGAAGAATTAGGTTTCTTCTTTGTTGAATGCGTGAGTCATGGCTTTGGGATTGCTGTTGTTGAGTTAAGAGTAAGAATGGTTGCTTGTAAAAGAAACAACACACAAGAATTGATCACCGAGTTCACGGATAACCGCTACGTCTCGGGGGAGAACTCTTGCTCCCAAGCTTCACTATATGAAAGAGAGATTACACACACCAACTACTTGTGAGGTTGGTCTTTGGTTTACAGATTTTGCACAAGAAGAACAAGGATCACCAATACAACAAGGAGGAAGAAGAAAGCTTGAAGAATAAGAAAAACTGTCTCGTTTCTCTCGTATCTCACTTTTTCTAGAAAGCTCCTTTTTGTATATCTTGTCTCACCTACCTCCACTTCTCATATCTTTGTAGATATTTTTAGTGTAGCATATGGATCACATTGTTCTTCTTCATGTCATTTTCGTAGGCCCATTAAAGCCCATAATGTGTGTGTTTAGTCAAACCCAATTAACAAATCTCCACCTTTTGACAAACACCACACACCAACGACATCGACATTTCCGAAACGGCAAAACCAATCTCTTCCCTTTGTCCTTTTGTGAAGCTTCTCAATGTCACCGGATCATTGCCTCCTCCGGCGAATTACTCCAGTGAACTCTCCCTTCTCCGGCTAACACCACTGTTCTCGCCGGCAATCAACTCCAGCTGCGTTTCTGCTCAATCATTCTCGGCGTTCTAGCTCCTCCTTGAATTTGAGACATCAACTTCATCTTCTTGAATGAAATAAACGCAGCTCCTTCGATGAGGCTTCTCTGGTGAATCTCATCATTGCTTCCTCTGCAACTCCCAGGTACATCCTAATCTCTATCTCTTATCTCTTCACTCTGATAGTTAGAGACTAGGATCTTTGGAGATTTGCAGAAAATTTTGAAACTTAAAAGTTTCAATTTTGAAACCATTTTAGATGATGAGCTCCACCTTGTCATCACCAGCAAAATTCATTGCTTCTCTCTTGAGATCATGTTCAACCTTTGGTAAGCAATCTTCTCACCAGCTCCCCTTTTTTTTTCTTCGTGACTCCACCTGAAACTAGAGTCCCTGTGGTCGCTGCTCCTGTTCACCGGATGTTGAGAAGCTCACAGCAAAGCTGGAACTTCTGACCAGGTACCGTCTTAGTTAGGAAATCTGCTGGGTTTGCTGTTGTGTGAATCTTGTGTAGAACAACATCACCTTGTGCCACTATATCCCTGATGAAATGGAATCTAGTGTCTATATGCTTTGTTCTTTCATGATAAACTGAATTCTTTGCTAGGGCTAGAGCACTTTGTGAATCACAATGAACATGAACACTGTCTTGCTTAAACCCCAATTCTGAACACATACCTTTCAACCAAAGGGCCTCTTTTACTGCTTCGCTCAGAGCCATGTACTCTGCCTCAGTGGTTGAAAGAGCCACAACTGATTGCAAACATGATTTCCATGAAACTGTATTTCCACCAACTTTAAATACATACCCTGTGACTGACCTTCTTTTGTCTAAGTCTGTTGCATAATCTGAATCTGAAAAACCTTCAATGCAAAACTTAGAACTCTTCTTGAACGTCAGATTTTGAGTGTATGAGCCCTTTAAGTATCTTAATACCCATTTCACTGCTGACCAATGTACTCTCCCTGGATTTGCCATAAACCTGCTGATAAGACCAACTGCAAACCCCAAATCTGGTCTTGAACCCACCATAGCATACATTAAACTCCCCACTGCACTTGCATATGGAACTCTCTCCATACGTACAGCTTCAGCTTTCTTTTCTACTTCTGTCAAACTTCTGAGTTTAAACTGAGAATCAGTTGGTGAAATCACTGGCCTTGCTTCAAACATCCCAAAAGTTTTCAACACCTTTTCTAAGTACTTTCCCTGAGACAGAATCAATTCTCCCTTCTCTCTGTCTCTGATGATGTCCATACCCAGAATTCTTGAAGCCTTTCCCAAATCTTTCATCTCAAACTCACTTTTCAGCTTGTCCTTGAGATTTTGAATCACAACCATGCTTCCTGAAGCTATCAAGATGTCATCCACATAGAGCAACAAATAAACAGCTTGATCCGTCTGGGTGTCTTTCATGTAGACACATGGGTCTCTACTAGTCCTTTCAAACTGTTGATCTTTCATGAATTTATCAAACCTTTGATTCCAGCATCTAGGAGACTGTTTTAGACCATATAAAGACTTCCTCAACAGACAGACTTTGTCTTCACTTCCCTGTTGCACAAATCCTTCTGGTTGACTCATTAGAATCCTTTCTTCTAGATTTCCATGCAAAAAAGCTGTTTTGACATCCATTTGCTCTAATTCATAGTCCATGTTAACCACAATCGACAACATTAATCTGATGGAAACATGTTTAACCACTGGAGAAAACACTTCATTATAATCAATGCCTTCTTGTTGTGCAAAACCCTTAGCGACTAGCCTGGCCTTATATTTTTGTTTCTCCACTCCTGGTATGCCTGACTTTAATTTAAAGACCCATTTGCAACCAATCAGCTTCTGTTTTTCTGGTTTCTCAATTAGATCCCAAGTATGACTCCTTCTATGAGAATCCATCTCCTCTTTCATTGCATTTTCCCATTGCTTTCTCTTACTGCTTTTCATAGCTTCTTCATAAGACTTAGGCTCTTCTGTTTCCAAGTCTTCTGCTACTGCCAAAGCATAAGCTACAAAATCTGCATCTTCAAATCTGGAAGGAGGTCGGATGTTGCTTCTTCTTATCCTGTCTCTGGCTAACACGTAATCATCCAAGGATTGTTCATTTTCAGCTCCATCAGCTTCCTCATTCACTTCTGATTCTTCTGAACTTTCTGAGCTTTCTGAACTTTCTGATGAAGATGTTTCTCCACCTTGAGAAGATGTTTCATCCAAATCAGAATAACTGGTAGAAGGACCTCTGACAAGATTGTTGCTGAAAGACACTCTTTTTTCAGCTTTCTTCAGTTTTCTTAAAGCTTTATCAGCTTCTTCTTTCTTTTCACTTGTATATGTCAAGGTGTCTTTGAACAACTCATTTTCATTGAACATCACGTTTCTACTTGTTGTGCATTTCTGTTCCTTAGGTAACCAGACCCTATATCCTTTAATACCAAAAGGATATCCCATGAAAACTCCTTTCACTGCTCTTGGACTTATTTTGTCTTGAGTAACATGAACAAACGCTGAACATCCAAACCTTTTTAAGTGACTCAAATCTGGTTTTGTACCTGTCCACACCTCCTCAGGTAGCTTGAAACCAATAGATGAATTTGGTGTTCTGTTTATCAAGTAGACTGCTGTTGAAGTAGCCTCTGCCCAAAACTCTTGACCCAATCCTGTCTCAGAAAGCATACTTCTAACTTTATCCATAATGGTCCTGTTCATCCTCTCCGATACACCATTTTGCTGTGGTGTATAGGTACATGTTCTGTGCCTTGTAATTCCCGCTTCTTTACACAAGTTATCAAACTGTGTATTACAGAACTCTAGACCATTATCAGTCCTTAGGAACTTAATCTTCTTCCCCGTTTGATTCTCAGCTGCTTCTTTCCATTCTCTGAACTTGTGAAATGCTTCATCTTTAGTCTTCAGAAAATACACCCATACTTTCTTTGAGAAATCATCGATGAAGCTTACAAAATACTTGCAACCGCCAAGACTTTCTGGAGTAGAAGGAGATCCCCAGAGATCAGAGTGTATATAATCTAATATACCTCTAGTGGTGTGCTTTGCAGTTGGGAACCTTTGCTTGTGAGATTTTCCAAGTACACAACTCTCACAAAAATCCAGCTTACCAACTTCTCTCTCTGGTAAGTAACCTTCCTTCACTAGAACATTCATGTTCTTCATGCTCATATGACCTAGCCTTGAATGCCATATGCTAGTCATGTTAGCTACAGGCTTTGCCACTGAAACTTCTCCTTTTACTACCTTTCCTTGTAGGTAGTACAACCCATCTTTGTATCTTCCAGAGATGACCTTTTGCCCATTTTTGTAGAAGGTGACTACAAAATCTTCTCCTTCATACTTGCATCCGCTCAACTCTAATTGACCATATGAAATGAGATTCCTTCCCATTGTAGGCATGTACCTCACATCCGTTAATATGACTACAGAGTCATCTGGATTTATAATCTTAATCTTACCAATCCCCTTTACTTCACTGTGAGTCATATTACCCATCAAAACCTTGCCACCATCAAATTCTTGTAGGTCAAATAGAGAATCCCTGTCTGGTGTAATGTGAAAACTACAACCAGAATCCATAACCCATTCTCCCTTTGTATATTGAGTGCTAACTGTTAGCACTAGTGGCTGTTTGGGTTCTGTTGCAATGTTAGCTGAACTAGAAGCTTTATTTGATGACCTTTCTGGACATTCTCTCTTCCAATGTCCTTCTTTTCCACAAATGAAGCAGCCCTTGTTGTTTTTATTGTACTTCGGCCTTGACTTTGATCTACCTCTGCTCTTAGATCGTCCTCTCCCTTGTTTGCCTTTTCCTCTTTCAGATCTCTTCTCAGATCTTCCCCTTGATTCAACGTACAAACCTTCATTTTGTGATTTTGAAAGCTTTCCACTTTCTATTAACTCTCTTTCTTTTGATTTTGCAGCGCCTATGACTTCATTCAACTTCAAAGTATCTCTACCATACTTTAGAGTCTCCTTGAGTTGATCATACCTCTCAGATAGTGAGCTCAACAACAGGATTGCTTGAACCTCTTCAGTAACTTCCACTCCTATGTTATTCAGGTCCGCAACTAGCTTAAGGAAATCATCCACATTCTCATCTATACTTTTAGAATCAGTCATCTTAAAAGTATAGAACTTAAGCTGTAAGTAGATGCGGTTAGGTAAAGAAGTCTCCATGTATAACCTGTTTAGAGTAGACCACATAGCTGCTGCTGTTTCACAATGTGTGATCTTCCTTAGTACTTGATTTCCAACGTTTAGTACTATAAGATCTTTGGCCTTCTCTGATTTTTCAAACTTTACAGGATCAATACTTGGAGACAACCCAGAACCTCCACTTGTGCCCGTTTGAGAGTCTCGTTGAGCTATTGTAGCTTCCGCTTCTACAGTAGGTGGATCTTTTAGTAGCTGCTCATCATTCAAGATCTCTTTCAGCCCTAGGACACCAAAGTGAGCCAACATTCTGACCTTCCACAAGGAGAAGTCACCTGTTCCATCAAACCTGTCCACTTCCACCCTAGTGTTACTCATCTTGTAAGTCTCCCAGAAACCCTAGACTTGAATCTCTTTAGCAACCTTACACCAAGCCTGGCGCTCTGATACCACTTGTTGAGTTAAGAGTAAGAATGGTTGCTTGTAAAAGAAACAACACACAAGAATTGATCACCGAGTTCACGGATAACCGCTACGTCTCGGGGGAGAACTCTTGCTCCCAAGCTTCACTATATGAAAGAGAGATTACACACACCAACTACTTGTGAGGTTGGTCTTTGGTTTACAGATTTTGCACAAGAAGAACAAGGATCACCAATACAACAAGGAGGAAGAAGAAAGCTTGAAGAATAAGAAAAACTGTCTCGTTTCTCTCGTATCTCACTTTTTCTAGAAAGCTCCTTTTTGTATATCTTGTCTCACCTACCTCCACTTCTCATATCTTTGTAGATATTTTTAGTGTAGCATATGGATCACATTGTTCTTCTTCATGTCATTTTCGTAGGCCCATTAAAGCCCATAATGTGTGTGTTTAGTCAAACCCAATTAACAGCTGTCATCGTCATACTTCTCGATTGTATCTCTCCCAAACTCGCTCTCTGTGTTGGATTACCCTCTTCCATTGTGTTAATGGCCCTTTGCTGTGGCTGTCTATGTTCCCTAGACTTGAGCCACTTGGACGACGACGACTTGCAAGCAAACCAAAGTCGCATACCAGTCTAGACTTATTTTTTATGGCTCCTCCCGTTTTAGTCTTATTTTTTTAGTGTTTTGGTCAAAATTGTAGACAAAATTGCATAATTGATCTATTCCGGTTTAATTATCGGTTTAGTTCGGTTTAGAAGGATTGTTAATTATTGTCGTTGAAAATTCAACAACTTTTTTTGGTCACTCTTCTGTCTCTCTATCTCTCTGGTCACGAAACCCCCAAATCCAATTTTCAGATAATTAGGGTTNTTTTTTTTTTTTTTTTTTTTGTTCAATTTCTCTGATGAAACTGAGAAGAAGAAGAAAAAGAATCTCACATTAGGGTTCCTCAGTGTTGGCATATTCTGAGGGTTTTCTCATCTCTCATTCCCATGTTGACCTCTCCTTGCTCTTCTTCGTCTCTCCTTTGCCATCGCCCAGCGCTATCTATTTCGCGTTCTAAGTTTAGGGTTCCTTGTCGAACTGTCTTCTCTCCTGATCTTACCCAGATTTCCCCTTTAACTGCTGCTTCTTCACCTTCTAATAAGTCCGCAAAGCAAGTACGTCTTCTTGTTTCTTTTCTCTGTTTATCCAAATCAAGTTTGAAACTTTGAATTTGACAACTAGTACAGAGAGGGTTGTTTATGAAATTGTGGAATTGGGTTTTTCTTTTGAGGTTTAGTAGTATTGTGATTAGGTGTTTTAAGTTAGATATGTCCAATTGGTAAATGAGAAGAGCTGCTTTATATTTGTGTTGATGCAGATGAAGAGTTTTATCTTCAATGTATTTAAAACTTTTTGGTGCTATTTTGCTGCAGAAATGGAAGATTTTTTGCTTTAGAAATGAGGATTCTGCTCCTGAGAATCCGGAGCAATTCGTGCCTGAGGAAATAGTTAAGCCAGATCAAGATTCTCCATGTACAGATAAAACTGATTTGAAGGCAACTCTTCAAAAGGTAAAAGCTTATCCCAACTGTCACTGGATATACTTGTATAGGAAGAAGAACTATGTTTTCTTTTAGTCTCGGTTTTAGTATGACAAATCAATTATGATATTAGGTTCTAGACTGTAGAGACTACAGCAGAAATCTCATCTTTTGGAATAAACTGTTGTGTATTATCCATCATCAACTGGTTTTTGGTTTACTAGTGTTTTCATGAAATGAATTTGAGGCTCTTTTTACTCTTATGTAATGGGAAAATTGCAAATAAGGAAACTCCGACAAAGGCTTATCGACCTTTTGTTTTAAAACATTATCTTGGGTCTCAAAGCACCTTTGTTTTGTTGGATTTCAGGCTGCAGATGCAGTTTTGAAGGCCATTGGGACTCGTTGGAAAGTACCATGGACTGTTGAGACCATTGTGCAGGTACCTTACTTCTTAATGTTACTCAACCTCTTTTGTATTGCCATACTAGGTTTACACTTTACACAAGAACAGTAATGAAAGCTATCTAGAATGTTACGATCCGAGTTTATATGAATGAGTGGAGTATTGCCTATATTGAGTCTGTGTAAGACAATAGATTTTGAAAGTAGAGACATTTAAATGTGGGCAAATATCCTTGATCTATATAAACTGTGGACTACACCTCTTACCTCTTTAGCCTGTATTGATTAGGTATAGGTTGTTGAAACGAGATTACTTCAAGCTATATATTAGTATTATAGATGCCTTGGTTCATAGAGAAGATGCAATACAAACTATGAGAAATGAGTTATATACCAAAGGCCAAAGCTTTCAATTTCACCTGTTGCGTCCAGATTATTTCCTTGGTTAATTCCGCAGTTATAAGTTGTGACCCTAACATAATTTTTTGCAGGTAATGCTTCTGTGGGTAGCTGCTTTCTGGTTCATTGGTTCATGGATGATCCCATTCATGGCTCATATATCAGGTTTCCACAAAGAATCCCTAACATTTAGAGGCCAAGCGTTGTTCAGTCTAGTAACTGATGTAACAGAAGGCCTTGCTGGGATTGCTATCCTCCACCGTTGTCTCTCCATGTTCCGTCCTCTTGCAAGCGATTGGTTCCGCTTTAGCCTCAAAGGAAACTGGCAACTAGATGTTATCATAGGCTGTTTCATGTTCCCTTTCGTTAACCGTCTATCCCAATTAAACCTCAACCTTTTGCCACTCCCAATAGAAATATCCAAAATTCTCCATTTTTCATTGTTTCCACTCTTCAAAAACCCTAATTTCCCACCACTGTGGATAGCCATTATCGCCGAGCCTTCTTTCCCTTTCCCTGAAGACAAAATCACAACTTTCTCGGAGTTCAGTGACCAGAAACAAGACATCTCGCCACCACCATTGTTTGTGTACTCCATACGATAAGATCTACGAACCAATCTCACTCCAGCTAATCGATATTTTCCGGGAACTTCTCAGGTAAGAAACAGATTCTGTCGTTTGAGAAGAGATCCAAGACTCGCATTTTCCCTGGAGATGTCTCTTGAAGCTTAACAAGCCAAGTACTCGGATTCATCAAAGGAGCTTCGAGTTTATAGGCGCTGCTCTGTTTCAGAATGAAGAAACCAGAGGTTGATGAAGAAGAAGATGACCAAAAAGGAAGATACGTTGGGAATTTTGAGAAAGGATTGTTTTTCTTGCTGTTGTAGTCGGAGAGAGGAAGACAGAGACGCCACGTGGCGCAAACAGAACGGAGACAGATGAGATCAACGGTGTCTGATGAGCCGTCGTGGTCAAGACGATTTGAGATCAACTCAAGTATATCTAAAGGAAGATCAGACCATTGAGAAGGAAGAAGAGAAGAAGAAGACTCCATGGAAGAGAACAAAAGTGAAAGATATGATGAAATTTTTCTGTTTCTTCTTCTTGGGTTTTCGGAATTTGGATCATTTAAACTGTTTTAAATAATGATTCATCTTTGATGTTGAAAATCATTTCTCATTATTTGTTATTAACTTATATCATAATAAGAAAATGTATATGATGAATGATTTTTAAACACAACATAGTTTTTGTAGACTTTATGTTTTTAATAAATGATAACAAATTGTTACAAATAGGTTATAGATAGATTATAGATTAGTGGTTATACCTAAATATTATGGATATTCTAAATTGATAATTGATATATTAATGATAACAAATAAAATTATAGATATTTCAAACTGTATTTTTGGAAGATTTTAGTCTTATATCACATTGTTTTCAAAGATCTTTAAACACAATATTACATATTTATTTTCCATATATTTTATTGATAGACCACAACGTTAACCAAAGATAGATTACGAAATTGATAGATTGATTGGTTACAAGTTAAATAGTGGCTTACAAGATAGATTACAAAATAAAATTTAATCAGTGTTATAGCACGGATACTTATCTAGAATCATTAACAATATAAAACTTACAAATTAGGTGTTTTTTTTCAAGCCTTCATATTTAGCATATGATCTCCTATATAATAAAACGGAAGTACACAACCTTTTTTTGTAGACTATATAATTTTTATAAGTTGGTTACAGAATAGGCTATACATTAAATAACCGGTTACAAAAAAAGTTATAGATTAATTGGTCTATATGAATACACTTAAGAATATCCCAAAGAATCCTCTTAAAGAAAATATTCCAATGATTTATACAATTTCCAAAACAAAATCTTTAGTATTCCATGTATTGTTACAAAATATATACTGTTAGGCATAAAAAAGGAATAAAATCTTGGCAATTTATCATACTTAATCGTGATTTCCGAGATCTTATTGTGTAGTTGAAAATAAAATCTTACCTAAGCACGGGTCATATTAAAAAACTTTCACCAAACATGTTCAAAAATTAAAATAAAAACAAACAACAAACATAACCATTTCTCATAAATAAAATTACTAAATTAACAATATAAACTTACAAAATATGTGTTTTTTTTCAAGCCATCATATTTAGCATATGATTTTATTGCATAATGTTTTATCCAAAAAACTTTTAAAAACAATCATATGAATTATATTTTATTTTAGAATATGACTAATTAAAATAAAAAGAATTTTAACCCTCTAGCACGAGTCCTAATCTAGTTTTATTGCATAATGTTTTATCCAAAAAAAACTTTTAAAAACAATAATATAAATTATATTTTATATAAAAAAAATATAAATAAAATGAATTTTAAACCATGCTCTAGCACGGATCTTAATCTAGTATTTATAATATATGTCTATTTAACATATATTAGTAGTAAGTAAACCACGTTTCTTTGCACAGATATAAATTACTAACATGTTTTAGAAAATATTTTTTGTTATTTTACAATGTACCGTTGAGTGACCAATAGCCTTTTTAAAATATTGTCATGGTAGCAAGTGTATTATTTTGATATCTTTATTAAAATATTATATTTTAAAAAGTTCAATACTAGTTTTAAACGCTTGCTTGAAAAGAATACAGAGATGCGACCGAACTTTCAGCCCAAAATAGGTTGGGT
Source organism: Camelina sativa (assembly GCF_000633955.1). Lineage (NCBI taxonomy): Eukaryota > Viridiplantae > Streptophyta > Magnoliopsida > Brassicales > Brassicaceae > Camelina > Camelina sativa. The sequence continues at coordinate 24,998,305 of NC_025686.1, read as the reverse complement.
TTATGGGCCCAATATAATACTTGCGAATTGCGATTCGTTTTCTTCTTTATATAAAGAGACCAAAATCCTAGATATTTCTTCCACTGGCAACGGTCGAGAAAAAGAGATCAGACTACAGTTCTCTCTCTGTCAAGCGGCCGATTGCTGGAAAACTAAGCTGAATCTTTCAGGAATCGCGTATACGTGTAGATTGAATCAAGGTAATTTGATTATTGATTTGTGTGTGTGTGTTTTTTTTTTCCTGATCAGATCCAGAAATATTGTTTGTGAATGAATCTTTAGGAAGTTTCTTTCCGCTGATAGAATCTGAGTTTCTTTATCTCCGTTCAATATTTGGAATCCATCCACAGGTTTTATTTAGATGATAGGAGCAATTTGATCCTTGTTTTTGTGGCTGTTTTACGAAACAATTTGTGTTGTATGCAAACTGTTCGATAAAATGCCTGAACGAAAATTTTGGTTCAATAGCAATCTTTGATTTTTATAAAACTGTATGATTTTAATATATTTAGCATATGGTTTGATGAAATTAGGTGTTTGTTGTATCAACAACTGCACATTGCCCCTTATTCATCATGAGCTTTTTTTCTAGTTAACCTTTTATATTAAGATCTCATGTTACAGACGGTGTTCTGGCTTTTAGTTAGAATTAACAAGAATCAATTCTAGCTTAAGCTAAGACAAGGTTGGTTTGCTAACTTGTGATTTACAAAGACAGATATGACTAAGATGAGTGATTTATGCTGCAAATCAGCTCATAATGTGTGAAAATCAAACTTTTGGGTTGCCACTAATCTCAAATAGTCACAAAAGAGTAACAATTTGAGACTACTTTGCCACTAGTTTCTTACGATTTAGCGACTAACACCTGAATTAGCCACTATTCTACGACGTATTCCCCACTCTTGATATTTTTGTATCTCAAAAATCATATTTGAGATGTATTTTCATCCTTAGTTATACATTTATCCTTGCATTTGCTTGAATCTACTCACTAATACTTTTTCAAGGTATTAAATTTCAATGTTGACAATACAAACATGCATATGTTCCAAACCTATCTTAACTAATACATTTAACCAATGGTATAATGTGTATATCTAGAGAAAAATGTAAATATAGTGTTTTAAAACCAAAGCTTTACTAACTCTTCATATTGTATATACTTTTTACTACTAAGATGAGTGATTTATGCTGCAAATCAGCTCATAATGTGTGAAAATCAAACTTTTGGGTTGCTACTAATCTCAAATAGTCACAAAAGAGTAACAATTTGAGACTACTTTGCCACTAGTTTCTTACGATTTAGCGACTAACACCTGAATTAGCCACTATTCTACGACGTATTCCCCACTCTTGATATTTTTGTATCTCAAAAATCATATTTGAGATGTATTTTCATCCTTAGTTATACATTTATCCTTGCATTTGCTTGAATCTACTCACTAATACTTTTTCAAGGTATTAAATTTCAATGTTGACAATACAAACATGCATATGTTCCAAACTTATCTTAACTAATACATTTAACCAATGGTATAATGTGTATATCTAGAAAAAAAAATGTAAATATGGTGTTTTAAAACAAAAGCTTTACAAACTCTTCATATTGTATATATTTTTTACTACTAAGATGAGTGATTTATGCTGCAAATTAGCTCATAATGTGTGAAAATCAAACTTTTGGGTTGCTACTAATCTCAAATAGTCACAAAAGAGTAACAATTTGAGACTACTTTGCCACTAGTTTCTTACGATTTAGCGACTAACACCTGAATTAGCCACTATTCTACGACGTATTCCCCACTCTTGATATTTTTGTATCTCAAAAATCATATTTGAGATGTATTTTCATCCTTAGTTATACATTTATCCTTGCATTTGCTTGAATCTACTCACTAATACTTTTTCAAGGTATTAAATTTCAATGTTGACAATACAAACATGCATATGTTCCAAACCTATCTTAACTAATACATTTAACCAATGGTATAATGTGTATATCTAGAGAAAAATGTAAATATAGTGTTTGAAAACCAAAGCTTTACTAACTCTTCATATTGTATATACTTTTTACTACTAAGATGAGTGATTTATGCTGCAAATCAGCTCATAATGTGAGAAAATCAAACTTTTGGGTTGCTACTAATCTCAAATAGTCACAAAAGAGTAACAATTTGAGACTACTTTGCCACTAGTTTCTTACGATTTAGCGACTAACACCTGAATTAGCCACTATTCTACGACGTATTCCCCACTCTTGATATTTTTGTATCTCAAAAATCATATTTGAGATGTATTTTCATCCTTAGTTATACATTTATCCTTGCATTTGCTTGAATCTACTCACTAATACTTTTTCAAGGTATTAAATTTCAATGTTGACAATACAAACATGCATATGTTCCAAACCTATCTTAACTAATACATTTAACCAATGGTATAATGTGTATATCTAGAGAAAAATGTAAATATAGTGTTTGAAAACCAAAGCTTTACTAACTATTCATATTGTATAAACTTTTTACTACTAAGATGAGTGATTTATGCTGCAAATCAGCTCATAATGTGAGAAAATCAAACTTTTGGGTTGCTACTAATCTCAAATAGTCACAAAAGAGTAACAATTTGAGACTACTTTGCCACTAGTTTCTTACGATTTAGCGACTAACACCTGAATTAGCCACTATTCTACGACGTATTCCCCACTCTTGATATTTTTGTATCTCAAAAATCATATTTGAGATGTATTTTCATCCTTAGTTATACATTTATCCTTGCATTTGCTTGAATCTACTCACTAATACTTTTTCAAGGTATTAAATTTTAATGTTGACAATACAAACATGCATATGTTCCAAACCTATCTTAACTAATACATTTAACCAATGGTATAATGTGTATATCTAGAGAAAAATGTAAATATAGTGTTTGAAAACCAAAGCTTTACTAACTCTTCATATTGTATAAACTTTTTACTACTAAGATGAGTGATTTATGCTGCAAATCAGCTCATAATGTGTGAAAATCAAACTTTTGGGTTGCTACTAATCTCAAATAGTCACAAAAGAGTAACAATTTGAGACTACTTTGCCACTAGTTTCTTATGATTTAGCGACTAACACCTGAATTAGCCACTATTCTACTACGTATTCCCCACTCTTGATATTTTTATATCTCAAAAATCATATTTGAGATGTATTTTCATCCTTAGTTATACATTTATCCTTGTATTTGCTTGAATCTACTCACTAATACTTTTTCAAGGTATTAAATTTCAATGTTGACAATACAAACATGCATATGTTCCAAACCTATCTTAACTAATACATTTAACCAATGGTATAATGTGTATATCTAGAGAAAAATGTAAATATAGTGTTTGAAAACCAAAGCTTTACTAACTCTTCATATTGTATATACTTTTTACTACTAAGATGAGTGATTTATGCTGCAAATCAGCTCATAATGTGAGAAAATCAAACTTTTGGGTTGCTACTAATCTCAAATAGTCACAAAAGAGTAACAATTTGAGACTACTTTGCCACTAGTTTCTTACGATTTAGCGACTAACACCTGAATTAGCCACTATTCTACGACGTATTCCCCACTCTTGATATTTTTGTATCTCAAAAATCATATTTGAGATGTATTTTCATCCTTAGTTATACATTTATCCTTGCATTTGCTTGAATCTACTCACTAATACTTTTTCAAGTTATTAAATTTCAATGTTGACAATACAAACATGCATATGTTCCAAACCTATCTTAACTAATACATTTAACCAATGGTATAATGTGTATATCTAGAGAAAAATGTAAATATAGTGTTTGAAAACCAAAGCTTTACTAACTCTTCATATTGTATATACTTTTTACTACTAAGATGAGTGATTTATGCTGCAAATCAGCTCATAATGTGAGAAAATCAAACTTTTGGGTTGCTACTAATCTCAAATAGTCACAAAAGAGTAACAATTTGAGACTACTTTGCCACTAGTTTCTTACGATTTAGCGACTAACACCTGAATTAGCCACTATTCTACGACGTATTCCCCACTCTTGATATTTTTGTATCTCAAAAATCATATTTGAGATGTATTTTCATCCTTAGTTATACATTTATCCTTGCATTTGCTTGAATCTACTCACTAATACTTTTTCAAGGTATTAAATTTCAATGTTGACAATACAAACATGCATATGTTCCAAACCTATCTTAACTAATACATTTAACCAATGGTATAATGTGTATATCTAGAGAAAAATGTAAATATAGTGTTTGAAAACCAAAGCTTTACTAACTCTTCATATTGTATATACTTTTTACTACTAAGATGAGTGATTTATGCTGCAAATCAGCTCATAATGTGAGAAAATCAAACTTTTGGGTTGCTACTAATCTCAAATAGTCACAAAAGAGTAACAATTTGAGACTACTTTGCCACTAGTTTCTTACGATTTAGCGACTAACACCTGAATTAGCCACTATTCTACGACGTATTCCCCACTCTTGATATTTTTGTATCTCAAAAATCATATTTGAGATGTATTTTCATCCTTAGTTATACATTTATCCTTGCATTTGCTTGAATCTACTCACTAATACTTTTTCAAGGTATTAAATTTCAATGTTGACAATACAAACATGCATATGTTCCAAACCTATCTTAACTAATACATTTAACCAATGGTATAATGTGTATATCTAGAGAAAAATGTAAATATAGTGTTTGAAAACCAAAGCTTTACTAACTCTTCATATTGTATATACTTTTTACTACTAAGATGAGTGATTTATGCTGCAAATCAGCTCATAATGTGAGAAAAACAAACTTTTGGGTTGCTACTAATCTCAAATAGTCACAAAAGAGTAACAATTTGAGACTACTTTGCCACTAGTTTCTTACGATTTAGCGACTAACACCTGAATTAGCCACTATTCTACGACGTATTCCCCACTCTTGATATTTTTGTATCTCAAAAATCATATTTGAGATGTATTTTCATCCTTAGTTATACATTTATCCTTGCATTTGCTTGAATCTACTCACTAATACATTTTCAAGTTATTAAATTTCAATGTTGACAGTACAAACATGCATATGTTCCAAACCTATCTTAATTAATACATTTAACCAATGGTATAATGTGTATATCTAGAGAAAAATGTAAATATAGTGTTTTAAAACCAAAGCTTTACTAACTCTTCATATTGTATATACTTTTTACTACTAAGATGAGTGATTTATGCTGCAAATCAGCTCATAATGTGTGAAAATCAAACTTTTGGGTTGCTACTAATCTCAAATAGTCACAAAAGAGTAACAATTTGAGACTACTTTGCCACTAGTTTCTTACGATTTAGCGACTAACACCTGAATTAGCCACTATTCTACGACGTATTCCCCACTCTTGATATTTTTGTATCTCAAAAATCATATTTGAGATGTATTTTCATCCTTAGTTATACATTTTTCCTTGAATTTGCTTGAATCTACTCACTAATACATTTTCAAGTTATTAAATTTCAATGTTGACAATACAAACATGAATATGTTCCAAACCTATCTTAATTAATACATTTAACCAATGGTATAATGTGTATATCTAGAGAAAAATGTAAATATGGTGTTTTAAAACCAAAGCTTTACTAACTCTTCATATTGTATATACTTTTTACTACTAAGATGAGTGATTTATGCTGCAAATCAGCTAATAATGTGTGAAAATCAAACTTTTGGGTTGCTACTAATCTCAAATAGTCACAAAAGAGTAACAATTTGAGACTACTTTGCCACTAGTTTCTTACGATTTAGCGACTAACACCTGAATTAGCCACTATTCTACGACGTATTCCCCACTCTTGATATTTTTGTATCTCAAAAATCATATTTGAGATGTATTTTCATCCTTAGTTATACATTTTTCCTTGAATTTGCTTGAATCTACTCACTAATACTTTTTCAAGTTATTAAATTTCAATGTTGACAATACAAACATGAATATGTTCCAAACCTATCTTAATTAATACATTTAACCAATGGTATAATGTGTATATCTAGAGAAAAATGTAAATATGGTGTTTTAAAACCAAAGCTTTACTAACTCTTCATATTGTATATACTTTTTACTACTAAGATGAGTGATTTATGCTGCAAATCAGCTAATAATGTGTGAAAATCAAACTTTTGGGTTGCTACTAATCTCAAATAGTCACAAAAGAGTAACAATTTGAGACTACTTTTCCACTAGTTTCTTACGATTTAGCGACTAACACCTGAATAGCCACTATTCTACGACGTATTCCCCACTCTTGATATTTTTGTATCTCAAAAATAATATTTGAGATGTATTTTCATCCTTAGTTATACATTTATCCTTGCATTTGCTTGAATCTACTCACTAATACTTTTTCAAGGTATTAAATTTCAATGTTGACAATACAAACATGCATATGTTCCAAACCTATCTTAACTAATACATTTAACCAATGGTATAATGTGTATATCTAGAGAAAATTGTAAATATGGTGTTTTAAAACCAAAGCTTTACTAACTCTTCATATTGGGCTTGTTCGTTTGGCTGCCGCAGGTACCTGCGGCTGCGGCAGACACAGATATGGTTGTTCGTTTGCTTGCCGCAGGTACCTGCGTCATGACGCTGCGGCAAACGCTGCGACCTGCGTCTAACATTTTTAAACGTTGTTTTAATTCAGCGGTTAAAAACGTAAACGCAACCGCTGCCGCTGCCGCAGCCGCCAGCGTCAACCAAACGAACAAGTCCATTGTATATACTTTTTACTACTAGGATGAGTGATTTATGCTGCAAATCAGCTCATAATGCGTGAAAATCAAACTTTTGGATTGCAACTAATCTCAAATAGTCACAAAAGAGTAACAATTTGAGACTACTTTGCCACTAGTTTCTTACGATTTAGCGACTAACACCTGAATTAGCCACTATTCTACGACGTATTCCCCACTCTTGATATTTTTGTATCTCATAAATCATATTTGAGATGTATTTTCATCCTTAGTTATACATTTTTCATTGCATTTGCTTGAATCTACTCACTAATACTTTTTCAAGGTATTAGATTTCAATGTTGACAAGACAAACATGCATATGTTCCAAACCTATCTTAACTAATACATTTAACCAATGGTATAATGTGTATATCTAGAGAAAAATGTAAATATGGTGTTTTAAAACCAAAGCTTTACAAACTCTTCATATTGTATATATTTTTTACTACTAAGATGAGTGATTTATGCTGCAAATCAGCTCCTAATGTGTGAAAATCAAACTTTTGGGTTGCTTCTAATCTCAAATAGTCACAAAAGAGTAACAATTTGAGAGTACTTTGCCACTAGTTTCTTACGATTTAAAGACTAACACCTGAATTAGCCACTACTGTACGACGTATTCCCCACTCTTGATATTTTTGTATCTCAAAAATCATATTTGAGATGTATTTTCATCCTTAGTTATACATTTATCCTTGCATTTGCTTGAATCTACTCACTAATACTTTTTCAAGGTATTAAATTTCAATGTTGACAATACAAACATGCATATGTTCCAAACCTATCTTAACTAATACATTTAACCAATGGTATAATGTGTATATCTAGAGAAAAATGTAAATATAGTGTTTTAAAACCAAAGCTTTACTAACTCTTCATATTGTATATACTTTTTACTACTAAGATGAGTGATTTATGCTGCAAATCAGCTCATAATGTGTGAAAATCAAACTTTTGGGTTGCCACTAATCTCAAATAGTCACAAAAGAGTAACAATTTGAGACTACTTTGCCACTAGTTTCTTACGATTTAGCGACTAACACCTGAATTAGCCACTATTCTACGACGTATTCCCCACTCTTGATATTTTTGTATCTCAAAAATCATATTTGAGATGTATTTTCATCCTTAGTTATACATTTATCCTTGCATTTGCTTGAATCTACTCACTAATACTTTTTCAAGTTATTAAATTTCAATGTTGACAATACAAACATGCATATGTTCCAAACCTATCTTAATTAATACATTTAACCAATGGTATAATGTGTATATCTAGAGAAAAATGTAAATATGGTGTTTTAAAACCAAAGCTTTACTAACTCTTCATATTGGGCTTGTTCGTTTGGCTGCCGCAGGTACCTGCGGCTGCGGCTGCGGCAGACGCAGATATGGTTGTTCGTTTGCTTGCCGCAGGTACCTGCGTCATGACGCTGCGGCAAACGCTGCGACCTGCGTCTAACATTTTTAAACGTTGTTTTAATTCAGCGGTTAAAAATGTAAACGCAGCCGCTGCCGCTGCCGCAGCCGCCAGCATCAACCAAACGAACAAGCCCATTGTATATACTTTTTACTACTAGGATGAGTGATTTATGCTGCAAATCAGCTCATAATGTGTGAAAATCAAACTTTTGGATTGCAACTAATCTCAAATAGTCACAAAAGAGTAACAATTTGAGACTACTTTGCTACTAGTTTCTTACGGTATTTTAGCGGTTTATGTTCCCACCACAAATTTACTGAAATTTGAGAATCATTTGGTTTCGCGTTTTTTTCCCTAAATCAATTAATTTGTGATTCATTTGTGACTACTTAGCGTCTGAATTTCGTTAATAACTAAGTAAACACTTAAACGATATTTCTTTTCTTCACTCTCACAAACATCGATTTCTATTCTTTCCTCTAGGGTTTACTCTCTCACAAACATCGATCTGCTCTCTCTCAAACAAATCGGAGAAATCTATCCTTCTCCGACCGATTTCTCTCAATCCTCCCCTTTCCCTAAATCGTTTTCCTTCTCTAAATCTATTTCTCCTTCTCTCTCAATCTTCAATCGATTTCTCTCAACCCTCACTTTTTCTCTATCTCAATTGTTTTCCTCTTTCTCGATCTAATGCCTCCTAAGGGTAAGATTTCTTCCAGAGGTCGCGGTGCCAGAAAGCCACCGGTGTCCGAATCTTCACTGGTTCTAACCCTAGATCCTCTTCTCATTCGTCAAACCCTTCTGAACCGACACACTCTGCGACACAGTCTTCACATCAGAGCCGTCCGTCACAGTTTCCGCCGACAACAAATCCAACGCCGGTAAGGAGTCCATCGCCGACTACAGATCCACCGTCGAGAAGAATTCCACCGTCGAGGACAAATCCAGAGTCGAGTACACCTCCACCGCGGCGAATACTTACCCTGCCTCCGATTCCTCAACAAGTGCCTCTACCTGTTCCTCATCCTCAACCTCAATTGGAGGATGTTCCGGAGGAAGCTAATGGCGAAGAAGAAGAAAACAAAGAGCAGCAAAACCCTAATCCAAATGTCGATTACTACCAAGAACTATTGGATGGTTTGCTAGCTCTTCCAGGCCGAGAACATCTACCACTCATGTCTCAGCATCCTATCCCTGGAGTCGAAACGTTATGGTATAAAAACTCTCTCCTTTTGTAAGTTTAGTTTAAATTGTGTTTAAGTGTCTATAGTTTAAACTGCTTTAAGTGTCTATAGTTTGATCATGTTTGCGGTAACTTGTCTTTGCTTTAAGTCTAAACTACTGATCATGTATGTCAAATTTCAAACTCGGTTTTGCAAAAAATAGAAACTGAGACTAATCGTTGTTATGTGAATGTGTTCACTAGTTTGTGGTAATGAATGTGTTCACTAGTTTGCGGTAATGAATGTGTTCACTAGTTTGCGGTAATGATTGTGTTCACTAGTCTAAACTATTGATCATGAATGTGTTCACTAGTTTGCGGTAATAGTTTGCGGTTTACTAATCGGTTGTTATTTGATGTTCAATAGTTTGATCATGTTCAGTAATGGGTTGTTATTTGATATTCAATAGTTTCAATAGGTTATTGGTTCATATTTTCAAGTAGACTTACTCAGTTAATGTAACAGGTTTAACCGGCACAAAGGAAAGCTTTCTCGAGTCATTGCTGGATCTTAAGGAGAAAGTTTGATGGGCCTTACTACAGTTGGAAGGTTACTCCACAACGCATTCAAGAGCGATACTTCAGGACATTTGCGGTAAGTCAAATTATAGTTTTGACAATGCTTTAAACACTTANCGGTTGTTATTAGATATTCAATAGTTTCAATAGGTTATTGGTTCATATTTTCAAGTAGACTTACTCAGTTAATGTAACAGGTTTAACCGGCACAAAGGAAAGCTTTCTCGAGTCATTGCTGGAATCTTAAGGAGAAAGTTTGATGGGCCTTACTACAGTTGGAAGGTTACTCCACAACGCATTCAAGAGCGATACTTCAGGACATTTGCGGTAAGTCAAATTATAGTTTTGACAATGCTTTAAACACTTAACTCTATATATATATATGAATTGGTCAATTTGCTAACTAAACTGTTTTGTGTTATTGTAGCGGAAGTATAATTGGGATGTGGGGATTACTGAGCTCGTTAAAGAAGGTTTCTTGAAGATAGCAAAGAACATGATGAAAGGCATTTTCAGTCAAGTTAGGAGGAGTGGTGTACAACCACCATGGATTGGTGATAAGTTATGGCCTATTATGTGCGAATATTGGAACACCCCTGATGCCACGGAGAGGAGTGAGAATGCTTCACAGTGCAGAAACTCAGACCGTGGAGGCCTTGGAGTGCACAAACACTTAGCTGGTCAGAAATCATATGTCCAAATTTATCAAGAAATGATAACAGTACTCTTTCCATCCACTTCACCTCAAAGTTTTTCTAAAATTTCCATCATTTAATGTGTTTCACTATCATTGTAGGAGGAAGAGCTGGGACGTCCTGTATCACTGGTCGAAGTGTTTCTTAAAACACACACTCGGCCCGATGGATCATTGGTGGATCAAAAAGCCAAACAAGTTGCTGAAACCTATGAGAAGACCGTAAAAGAGAGACAAACTGAAACGGACGATGATGGTCCAGATGGTTCAAAGAGTTCAACACATCGAACTCTTTCCCTTGAAGAAAGAAATGAAATATTCCTTTAGGTAATTCGTTTATGTCTTTTGTGTGTGCATTTTTCTTTGTCAATTTTGGTTTCTTAATGTGAATGATGTTTGATGTTGATTCTTAGATTAACAGTCTCCTGGTTTTCTTAAAATTGTTTAATGAGCTATGCTTAGGAACCTAGAATATTTGATGTTGATTCTGCATTTGGTTTTCTAGTTTGTGTTGATTAGCGAATGTTTATCTTTTGGTTTAGTGTACTCAAAAATATACCAAAGGTAACCCATTTGGCCTTGGATCACTTGGTGAGACACGAAGGAAAGGAAAAAGGAAAGAGAGTTATGCGAGCTCTTCTGCAGCAACTCTTGTGGAGCTTCAAGATCAACTTCGGCGCAAGATATCTGAACATGAGTCTGAGAATGTACGACATGATCAGGAACACCGAGAGTCTCAAGCTGTGATCAACAAGCTTGTCCTCTTCATCTCTGAAAAAATTCCTGAATACTCAGAATTTACAGTTTCTCCTCCTGCAGCCATCCAACCAGCTACGGCGCCTACAACCACTGCACAGCCCATCGATGGAGGCACCACACCAGCCTCCAGTCCAGCTGCACAACCCACCGATGGAGGCACAATACCAAGATGCCAATTCCCCTACCTCTAATACTTCTTCCAACTAAACTTCTAATTCCCCTTCTCTTTATGTATGAACTTGCTTTTGAATACTGTTTAGGATGATCTTTTTGTTTAGGATGATAAGTTTGCTTGTGTGGTACTTTAAATCATCACTCCTTTTGATTATTAGCATTTGATTTTCCAAATTTAATCTGATTTAGGATTGCTAAAAACATTACTGATTTGGGACTAAACCAATTAAAAAAATATGACTATTTAGTGACTAAACCAATTCAAATAATGTGACTATTTTGTGACTAAACCAATTCAAATAATGTGACTATTTTGTGACTACACCAATTCACAAATTAGTGGCACAATAGTTACTAAACACGAACTCCTTAGCGACTACAAAAAGAGTCTTAACATAGTCGCATTAATAAACGACTATTTTGCGACTCAACTGCTACTAAACTAAAAACAGACTTTGCAACCCTTTTGGGACTAATAGGTCGTCCTTAATCCGTCGCTAAACTCAGACCCAACCGTTAATCCCAAAACGGTCGTAAACATAAGACTCTTATATATAGTCACAAAATTGTCCCTAAGTAGACTTCGTTGCGGTTTAGTCGGAAATTTACAACTACCAACTCTAGTCACAGTTTTGTCGCAAATATACGACTATATAAAAGAGTCCGTAATCCGTCGCAAATAAGCGACCATGTTGCGACCAACATATTTTGTGACCGTTTTTTTGCGACCATCAGAAAGAGTCGCGAAGTAGTCGCAAAACCATTATTTGCGACTTAATAGCGACTATAGTAGGAGTGGCAAATGGCCTGTTTTCTTGTAGTCGACCGTACTGAAGTCTCAAACGAATCTCCGGTAAAAGCTTGCTAGACCGTGGAACGACCGGACTTGAGTGATGCTTGTTGGCGTGGGCCACTCCTCGATCGCGCGAATCTTCTACTCGTCCACCTTAAGGCCCTGCAAACTCACAACAAAGCCTAGGAAGACCAATTCATCAGCAGCAAAGACGCACTTTTTCAAGTTTGCGTACAATTGCTCTTCGCGGAGAGTAAACAAGACTGACTCTAAATGCTTAACATGATCAGACAAGCTAGAACTATAGACTAATATATCATCAAAATAAACTACTACAAACTTATTATTAAACTATCTTAAAACATGGTTCATGAGACGCATAAATGTAGAAGCGGCGTTAGAAAGACCGAATGGCATTACCAACCATTCGTACAAATCTTGTTTTGTTTTGAAGGCTGTCTTCCATTCATCGCCCTCCTTCATGCGAACTTGGTGATAGCCACTCTTCAAGTCGATCTTTGAGAAGACGCTGGCGCCACTTAGTTCGTCGAGCATATCATCATGCCTCGGGATAGGATGTCGGTATTTGATGGTGATGTTGTTGACGGCTCGACAGTCAACACACATGCGCCACGATCCGTCCTTCTTCGGCACTAGGAGAACAGGAACTGCGCACGGACTCAAGCTCTCTCGAACGTATTCTTGCGCCATCAGCTCCTTGACTGGTCGCCCAAGATACTTCGCCTCTTCGGGGTTGACCCGGTAGGCTGGCCGGTTGGGAAGCTGCACACCTGGTACGAGATCAATCTGATGCTCAATGCCTCTGATCGGTGGTAGACCTTCGGGGAGCTCTTCGGGGAACACGTCAGCAAAACGCCTAAGGACTACGCGGATCACCTCCGACAAGGCGTCGATCGAGTCTTTAGAAAACTTGTTTTGCATTTCATGTACTTGCGTGGGGCTCAAGGGTTTCAAGCAAATACGTTTGTTGTCATGAACGAAGAAGTATTGGTTCGTGTGGCCGCAATACGTGGTTTGCTTATGAAACTGCCATGGTCTCCCCAATAAAAGGTGGCTAGCTTGCATAGGCACCACGTTGGATAGGACTTGGTCCTTATACGGACCGACACTGAATGAAACCAAGACATGTTCGTTAACATGGATCACAGTTTTATCGTTTAACCATTTCAAGCGATAGGGGCGAGGGTGGTTTGTGGTTTCAAGAGAAAGTTTCTTGACAAGACTGGAACTTGCCACATTAGTGCAAGAACCTCCGTCTATAATCAAGCCACAAACGCCACAAACGCCACCACTTACAGTGCACCTTGTGTGGAAGATATTGTCGTGTTGATTGGCGTCATCGGTGGCTACTCTTGCGTTCAGGATGCGGTGAATCATCAACAGCTCTCCGACTTCAGGCTCAGCTACGGCTTCCTTCAGTTCAGCCTCTCCTCAAACGTTCTCCTCGGTGGCCTCATCGTCGGACTCGATCTCGCCAGCTTCGGTCAGGATCATTGTGCGTGCATTCGGGCACTCTCGAGCGTAGTGGCCTCTCCCTTGACACTTAAAACACACAATGTCGCGGCTCCGGACGTCGGTGGTGTTACGTTGCGGATCTTGGCGCTCATTGGTGCTCGGCTCCCTTGGTTTAAATCTGGAGTCCGCACTGGTCGCCTTTGGTTTCTCCGGTAAACAGTTCCAAGGCGACGCGTTAGGAGACCAAGTCGGAGCTCCTTGAGTTCTGGTGCGAGTCGCGGAGGCGTTCTTCTTCTTGATTTGACTTTCAATCTGCACCGAGAGATGCAATAACTCCTCAAACGTTTGATAGGGCTGGCGCTCGATCTTACGCGCAATGCGTTCTTGCAACCCGTCCAAGAACTGAGCCATGAGTGACTCTTCGGAGTCATCGACTTGCAATCGGTTGCGCAAGTGTTCAAACTTTTTGTAATACTCCTCCTCGGTTTGCACGCCTTGCGTGAGTCTCCGGAACTTCTTCTAGAGCTCGCGGTGGTAGTATGGAGGCACATAATGCCTTCGCATTTCAGCTTTCAAGACCTCCCAAACGATAATAGGTCGGTCGCGGTTGCGTCGCTGCACAGCCTCTAGTCGATCCCACCAGGTAAGGGTGTGATCGGTGAACACGAGTATAAGTGCTCCATACGGCTTTCCCATTCAAGATAAGCCTGGGGGTCTGACTTTCCCGCGAACGTGGGTGCGATCATCTTGTGGTTCGGCTCATGATGTCTTGGAGCTTCGTCGTACTGATCATCATAGAGATGTCGTCGTCTAGGCCTCGGTTCAAAGTCCTCATCGGACTGGTCGCTCGCCGGCTCTCGTCCTGGTCACCTCGCGGGTAAAGGATCTTTGCGGGAGGGTTTAATAGTTCGATTCTTGTTAAACGCTCCGTGAGCTGTTCTAGGCCGGTTCGTAACGCGGCGAGGGTGACTCCTATCTGGGGTGGTGCTGGTGGAACTTCTTCGGCCATCGTACGGACTATGGTGACGTGTCGCTTGGCTTCGCGGTTTGAATTTAAACCTCGCAAGATAAACACAAAAGCACACACGCGTGAGTATCACACGTTCAAGAGGACCACACAAGATACTTTTTTTCGTCACTAATGTTTGAGGACAGCTCACTCAGTTTAAACCTATGACCAAAACAATAAGCTAAAGCAAAAGTGCTAAACGACAAGGTTTGCGTTAGGGTCAAGAACAAAAACGCGGAAACAAAATGCAATCCTAACTTTATCGATCTAAAAGTAATCAAGCAAGAACACGAATGAACACTAGAACAAATAGGATGAACAAACCTGAACTCTAACAACCTAGACAAACAAAAAACAACACCAAACATGCACCAAAATAAACCAAATGATAAAACGGAACACGCGAGACAAGATGATGCATACTAGACTAACAAACAACCTAAAGATCGAAACTTTAAACAAAAGGAGAGAGTTTTAGAACGAAACAACCTGACAGGAGCTTTTAAAGCTCTGATACCAAGCTGATGTGACCGAGGGTCGCGGATGCGGAGCGATGGAACGAAGCGGCTTCGGACAAGTCGAGTTTGACGACTTTCCTTGGACAAGCTTCGAGGGTTCGAATCTAGGGAAGATTCAAACGAGAGAAACGAGAAATGACGAGATTCCAACGAGCCGTTTGTGAATACGGTCGTGTAGCCTCTATTGGATCGAACGGATGGAACGGACGCGGTACGGATGCGAAACGACCAAGTGTGATTTTTGTTGAGATGCGAAGATGGAAGCGAAAGAGATGGAACGATGGAAAAGAGGATGGATTGAATGACGACTCAAGAGGTTTGGCTCTCCTCTTGATACGGTCACTAACAAGATCGAAGCTTGTTAGGGTTTTCTCGATGTTCAATCCCGGATTGAAGAAAGAGAAGAGTGAGACAAGTCAAGAATCTCTCTTGAGAAAAGTTTTATTTTCATTCAAGTGTAAGGAGAAACAAAGAGCTAAGAGGAGTTTAAATAGCTAGGGTAAGGAAGGGGCTAAAGGACACGCGGACTCATCTTGGTCTGCACATCATCCTTTGACGTGTTCTGTTTGCAATGAGAACACGTCGCCTCCTTTGACTAACAAGCTTAGCCACAAAACACTCTTAACGGTCCTAAAGGAATATTCCAAAGTTCAATTTAAACCAAAAGATAAGAGGGAAAAGAGATAACCGTCTTTGGCCTTGACGCGGGAAGCGACTTGGCCTTAGACGTTTTGCACCAAGCTCAATGCCTTGTTAAAACCTTCTCCGATAAACCCAATGGGAAAAACCCGGAGTAAGGAAAAAAAAGTACAAATCCTTTCTTAAGTTACTTTGTTGTCTTCACTCTTAGGTAAGAGTGAAGACCAAGCGAACTGAGTCTCCAAGGTCTTCATGGATCGGTGGACGTTGGATGAATGACCGGATGAACAGGTTGAGCCGTTGCTTGGCAGCCTTTGCTGAACTCTTGGAACGTGTCATGGCTCCGGGAAGGATTGCTGGTGCTTTGGCCGCGTTGGTTGTCTATTCCCCGTCCGATGCGTCTTGGTCAAACGTCTCGGTCGCATCCAGCGTGTCTTGGTCTTCTTGGCCGAGCTCACGTCCTGCGATCACATCAGATGGTGTCCGAGCAATGACTGAGAGGAGTGTCCGAGCGAGACCGAGAAATGCCAAGAAACGTCGAGAGCGTCGGACAAGAAGACGGGTTTTGCCGAGGGAAGCGAGATTGGGGGGTGCAACGCACGCGCCACATGCAAACAAAGAGATCGCCATTTGTCAAACCGCACTAAGGAAAGAAGAAGGAGAGGTCGAGCCTATAAATAGAGGACTTGCGACTTCATTGCTCATTTTTTTTTCTCATTCCTCTCAAACACTCAAACACAAAAGTTTTGTTTCTCTCAAAACCGAGAGAGAAACGAGAGAGAGATCATCGAGAGACGCTGCTTGCACCGAGAGAAAAACGAGGGAGAGATCATCAAGAAGGAGACGGTGATTGTGTCGAGAACGAGCCGAGAAGTAGACGGTGATTGTGTCGAGAACGAGCCAAGAAGCAGACGGTGATTGTGTCGAGAGCGAACCGAGAAGAGACGGTGGTTGCGATCGAGAGCGGACGAAAGCGGGAAGCTGTCAGACGCGAAGAAAGAGATCGGTGCAGTGGAGTCCGGTCATCATCGGTTGAGTAAGGGTGAGTTCTGCGGTAATGCATGTAGGGGCTTCATCGATCTTTTGATCTTTGCAAGTTTCCCTTTTGTTTCTTGCATGTAGACTAGATTCATATTAGAATCGGTTTAAATTTGATGCATGCAAAATATGGTAGGATTCATGCTAGGTTCATGTTTAAATGCACAACGAATTTGAGCTAGAAATCACCATGCAAGATGAATTTGGATGCATTTTAAGTAAATTGGATCGCTTAAAATTTGGTTAAGAGGATTGCATGCATGTTGAGACTTACCGAATTTTGTTAGCAATATTTCTTGCTTAAAATCGGTTGCATGCATGACTAAATTGGTGAAGTTATTTGCAAATTTTATTGCACAAAATCGGATGAGGTTAGCTTGCATGCTTAATTAAACTTAAAGGATTTAAATGGTTAAATCAAACTGACTTGCATGCGTAAATAAACTTGTTGCATTAATTTGCTTAAGTTGGATAAATTGGTTGCATGCATTTAGAATAATCATAAGTTGCTTGAATTATCATTCTTGTTGCTTGATGATTGTTGCATGTTCTCTTGATTGAAAATTTCTTGCTTGTTTTGCTTGATCTTCTTGCTTGAGTTGTTGAAAGAGTACCAAATGTGGTAAAAGATATGTCTTGCTTGTTATGGTATTGTACGGGAATGAGTCTAGAAGGTTCTTGATATTGATCAAATTGATGGGATTACCGATGAAAGCTTAATGGAGGAAGTGGTGGAATTTGGTTTGAATTTGGGATGCTATGAAATTCAACGGAGAAGTACATGGTGGTTCGATTTGGATTTATCTGCTAAGCATGTGGATTAAAGTTTGGATGATCATGGCATTACTTTGAAAAGAAAATGAGTTCCTGCGTTTTCAAACCTCTTTCACAGATGAAGTTTATGTTTTGCTTGAGGGCAAGCAAAGGCTAAGTCTGGGGGAGTTGATATATCATGGTTTTTAGGTGTTTTTAGCCATGATATAAGTCTTATCTATAGAGCCTTTTGGTGTTTTTAGAGTCTTTTTGAGTCTTTATAGGAATTAGCATGGATGGGAGCTTAATAGAGCTAAATTGGAGGATTTGGAGCTTAATCAAGCATTGAAGCTGAGCTACGAAGTTGGGAGACGAAATTTGAAGAGTGCATCGATCGACACACTGATATGCATCGATCGATGCTAGGCCAAAGAAGAATTGGAAGTTTTCCCACAAGTTTTGAAGATTTACAAAATTGCCCCAAAGTCTTCCATATTTGCATCATTGGTCCCTGGACGTGTTTAGGAATATAAATAGAACTTTTATGGTCATTGTTTAGACCACAAGTTAAGATGTTTTGTGTTTCATTGATTATGTCTGAGTAGATCTGCTTGTTAGGTTTAGGGTTTCTCATTAGGGATTTCATGGATTGTTAGATCTGTTAATTTAGGATTCATTATCTTTCTTGTTCTTCACCATAGGTTGTTCTTAATACTAGATCTTTGATTAGTCATCTGGATTTAGATCTTAGGATTATTGATTGATATGAGAATATAATTGATTTTCCTGAATAAAACCTTTGGTGAGCAAAATTACTTCTTGCAAAGAGATTTGATTTAGTGATTTTGTGAACTTATCTAAACTTGATTTTATTGCTGGTTTTTAACTTGAATTTTGCAAAGAGATTTGAATTTTCTGGTTTTAAAACTTAGATAATATTCGCAGTGAGAACTGATTTATTTTATAATTGTGTTTAGAGTTCAAGAACGGTGCTTAATTGTTGAATCCTGCTAGTTTAATTAATTGATCTGATTTTCCATGATTTCCTGAGAATTTCCCTAGGCCTAGCGTTTATTCCATCTGAATTTACATCTCTTTTATTTTCTGTTTTGTCTTGCAATTTAATTAGAAATATTTCTGTTTAGCATAATTAAAAGATTATTAAATCTATTCTGTGAATCTAGAGTTCTTGTGGATTCGATCCCTAAGTACTACAATTGATCTCTTAATTTGAGAGAGTAGCTCAGGGTTAAATTTGAGCATATCAAATTTTGGCGCCGTTGCCGGGGACTCTTTTGATTCACCATTAGATTAAAATCTTTGATTTTGTCTAAATTTTTCTTTTTCTGTTTTACTCACACGCTTTTGTTTCTTTTCTCTTGTGTGTTTCAGGTACATGCCTAAGCCTAGCACCAGGAAAAATCCTACTGGTCCGGTTATTAAGCTTACAAACCAAGAGTTAGGACAACTAGAGCGTGAAAACACCAAAGCAGCCAAATCAGCAAAGATGGTCAACCCAATTATACTAAGACCTGATGAGGCTGGAGTTTTGAGAGATCAAGAGGGTCATGTGCGCAACGAGCAAGGCCAGAAACTTGATGCTGAAGGACAAGTTATTCAGGAAGAACCTGTCGTCGTTGATGAGAATGCAGATGGCATCGATCGACGCAACGTCGGCATCGGTCGACGCAATGAAGAAGGCATCGATCGACGCATAGTTGGCATCGGTCGATGCAATGTCGGGGCTGGTGCGAACGGAGCCAACTTGGATGGTAACAACCAGCAGAACCTTCAGCCTAGACGGGACAACAATGGAGAGCTTGTCAAGACTCTTGCGGACTTCAACAGACCAGACTTGTTCTATGAGAACCGCTCTGCAATTGTCCCTCCTCCATTCCCAAGGAATGACTTTGAGCTGAAGCCTGCCTACTTCGCTCTTGTTGGACAACGGCCATTCCAGAATTTGCCAAATGAGAAGCCTCTAGACCACATAGAGCACTTTGAGGACATAGTCACAAGCATCAAGGCTAATGGAGTCACTGAAGACTACCTCTACTGCAAGCTTTTCCCCTACTCTCTTGCTGGGGAAGCTTCTCATTGGCTAAGGCAGCTGAAACCAGGATCTCTGACAACCTGGCATGACATTAAGGTGGCGTTTTTGAACTACTTCTATGATGATGCGATGTCTGATGAGCTAAGGATCAAGCTTTCTACCTTTAGACAAGGTCCTACTGAATCTTACAAAGCTGCTTGGGTAAGATTTAAGGCATACCAGAGGGACTGTCCACATCATGGGTTCTCAGAGGTGCAATTGATCAGTATCTTCTTTAG
Source organism: Camelina sativa (assembly GCF_000633955.1). Lineage (NCBI taxonomy): Eukaryota > Viridiplantae > Streptophyta > Magnoliopsida > Brassicales > Brassicaceae > Camelina > Camelina sativa. Next base: position 24,978,146 of record NC_025686.1, on the reverse strand, counting down.
CGGGATTGACTGGAGGTATCAGATGGCTTTGGATGCTGCTAGTGATGGGAACTTCAAGACAAGGTACCCAGATGATGCTGAAAAGTTGATTGAAAGGCTAGCATCAAGTAATAGCACCAAGAATGCAGACTTAGAGCGGAAAAGAGCACATGAAGGCAATGGTTCAAATCAGTTTGCTGCAGTGAATGCTAAGTTGGATACAGTGCATAATCTTCTTGTGGGAAAGAAGTCTGTCTATTTTGCTGAAGATGTTGAGACTTTTGAGCCAAAGCCAGAGATTACAGAAGATGTCAACTATGTGTATGGAGCTGGCTATCAAAATCAGAGATTTGGTCAGAAGAATTCCTTCACAGGAAATCCAAACAGCAATTTCACAAGGAACTATGGATCTTCTTCTTACCAACCCCTCCCTCCACCAAATTCAGAGAGCAAGATGGAATCAATGGTTGAGCAGATTCTTCAAGGTCAACAGAAGTTAACAGTGGACTTAAATGGAAAGATTGATTCTGTTTACACTGAGCTGACTGGGAAATTTGAAGCTCTAAACACTCATGTCAAGAAGCTAGAGAATCAAGTGATTCAGACTGCTGGGTCTGTTAAAAGACAAGAGGAACTTCTTTCTAGAAGAACTGAGAACCCCCACCATGCTTGTAATGCGTTTTTGGTGAAGGAAAAAGATGAAGATACGTCAGTTGGTCCAGCATCGATCGACACTACACAGGAGCATCGATCGATGCAATCATCACCAAGTGTCGATCGACGCAATGTCAGCATCGATCGACACCCCCTGCAAACAGCTACGGTTTCTGTTCCAGTTCAACCATCTGATTCACAACAAGCCTACAAGCCTAAGGTTCCTTTCCCTAAGCCTAGGAGGTCTAAGCAGGAGATTGAAGAAGCTAGATGCAAAGCTATGATGGATAAGGTGATGATAGAGATGCCTTTGATTGATGCTGTCAAGTTCTCTCCTAGTATTAAGAGATATGTGAAGAGGATGGTCACTAATGGTTTGAGTCCTGAGGAAGGAGCACTGCTTACAAAGGATGTCAGCTCAATTCTCTTGGTCTACCCATCCGTACAGACTCTCTATTTCTTTGTCCTTTACTGTCGGACCTATCGTCCTTCTCGGACGCACCGATCGTCCTTCTCGGACGCACCAATTGTCCCTATCGGACGTACCGATCGTCCCTCTCGGACGCACTGATCGTCCTTCTCGAACGTACCAATCGTCCCTGTTGGACGTACCGATATCGACACTTCTCGGCACCAGATACCGTACCGCTATCGGCACTAGGTATCGTACCGCTATCGGCACTTCTCGATACTGGTTCTCAGCACCTCTCGGTACTGACTCTCGGCACCTCTCGGTACTTATTCTCGGCACCTCTCGGCACCTCTCGGCACTGATTCTCAGCACCTCTTGGCACCGCCTGTAACTCCCCCGAACTGTCCTATGCCCCGGACAAGGACACGGATTGCGCCGAGACGCTACGTTGTGGGAGATCGCATCCTGGTGGTCCGGCCGAGGGACGGAAGTTGCAGCTTCCTGACCAGTCCTCCTGGACGCGACTCCGCCCGCGGCCGAGGTTTGCTTAGGCTTTGTAACTCTCGCCGCCCTGGCGCGTTGTGTTGGCCCGGACAAGGCCAATGTATCGGATGCAAATTACCATGTTTCCCCCAAAAACCGAATTATATTAGTTAATAAATTATTACATTGAAAATAAGTTATCAAGCAATATACATATATAGTCGGAAAAATTCATTGAATTCATTTTAGAAAATATATAGGGTTTTACAAAAACAACACAACAATCAACCCTATCCNCACAAGTATTTAATATGTAAAAAAAGAATTATCCGATTCCAAAGTTATTGCAACTAAAGATTCCAGAAATTCCATTCTTACAGGTAAATGCTCAACACCCACGTAAGCTTAAAAAGTTGATCATGATTAAGTGCTTTCTGGGTCGTCTCATACCTTATCAATTCGTCCTTAATCTCAAAAATTATATCGAGATTTTTCAAATACAAAGGATTTACTTGTTACTAATGGAGTCTACCCTCTACTCTTCATTAGATCCTGTATTCACTCCGATAGTATTATAAATCGTGTTGATGCAGAGAAAATGAATGCATTTACATACTATTAATTATTTTTTTTTAGTCCAAAATAACTAAAAACATAATCAGGATTATGTTCCATCCCTTAATCTACTGGATTTTACGGAGCCCACTCATCCACGACAGCGTCGGGTATGATCATAGAAAAGATTCTCTTCAAGTGAACCAGCCTATCCCCTGTATGGGGCTTACACAGTGGTTGGAACAAAGACACATTTGGTTGGGAATTCCAATGTAGCAGATAAAGTCATATTTCTGCACGGCCCGATCAATAGTTCAAGTCACACACTCCCATAATCCATTATCTCTTCATAGAATTCCCTTCAACCTTTTATGTCAAAAAAATAATAAAATATTGTGGAGTTGAAGGGAAATATCCAAATACATGTCTTATTTTTTTAATAATCCATATTTATAGCAATAAAATACTATCGTTCCTTCACCAAGTAATAAGTAAGTACAAATATCTATAATCTATATTCTATATTATTTATAAGGGACCAGAAATACCTTGCTTACGTATCATTAGGAAATGCATTAACATAAAGACGGCCGTAAGAAGAGGTAATACAAAAGTGTGTAAACTATAAAAACGAGTCAAAGTGGATTGTCCAACACTAGCACTTCCGCGTAATAATTCTACAAGAGGTGATCCTATTACCGGAATAGCGTCAGGTACACCTGTTACAATTTTGACTGCCCAATAACCAATTTGATCCCAAGGTAAAGAATAACCTGTTACACCAAAAGATGCGGTCAATACACCCAGAACCACACCAGTAACCCAAGTTAATTCGCGAGGTTTTTTAAAACCACCGGTGAGGTATACACGAAATACGTGCAGGATCATCATTAGGACCATCATACTTGCCGACCATCTATGAACTGATCCGATTAATTAACCAAAGTTAGCTTCAGTCATTATATATTGAACAGAAGCAAAAGCTTCAGTAATGGTTGGACGGTAATAAAAAGTCATAGCAAATCCCATAGCTACTTGTACTAAAAAACAAGTAAGGGTAATTCCACCTAGACAATAAAATATGTTGACATGTGGATGAACATATTTACTAGTTATATCATCTGCAATCGCCTGAGATGCGGAAGCAACAACAACAACAAGCAAGGTTAGATCAGACAACACTCGACTCGATCAACCTAGACTCCTCTCTCGACACTAAAGACGACTAAAGTAAGACAAGGGTTACTTGGATACTCTAGACTCTTTACTCCTATTCCAACAACAAAGACGACCTAGAATACTACAAGGGTTACTTGAATACTCTAGACTCTTTCTCCTACAACCACGACAAAGACGACTAGAATACAACAAGGGTTACTTGATTACTCTAGACTCTTTCTCCTAAGGGCCCTCGATAATCTGTTCCGTTCCACAACACTTCCCATGCTGAAACCACTTAGGTAACCAGCATGTGCCCCATCAAGCTACTACGTCTAGTAGCAGTCATTCTAGTGGCCAACTAGATATGACATTGCCCCGCGTGAGTGGTCATTGGGAACTCCCCACTCTATCCTAGCTATGACTCAAGAAATATATCCCATATAATTCAAGAGACTAGCTAAGACAAGTACTACAACTCAAAGGGTTAGAAAACGCTAAGCGATTAGTACTACCACACAACGATTCAAGCAAAAACTCAAGCAAAACAAGCAAGCAGTTCAAGCAAGAAATCACACAACAATCTACAAGCAGTGAGAACTCCTATTCAAGCAACCTAGATTGTTCTACATGCATGCAACTAATCTATCCAATTTTTAAGCAAGTAATTATTGCAATAAAAACCTATTAGTTCTACTCAACATGCAAGTCTTTCGTCCAAATTTTAAGCAAGCCGTACTGCTAAACATGCATCAAGTTCATCATGAATTTATGCAGTTCAATTCCCCAATTCTCCACATGTATGGTGATTAATAACATAATTCTATGTGCATTTAAACATGAATCTAGCATGAATCCTACCATATTACGCATGCAACATCTAACTAGTTCTATCATGAACCTAGACTAAATGCAGCAAGCAATAGGTACGTACACGGATCCTAAGAACTGTGCAGCACCCCACACAACCTACCACCGAAACCAACAAGCACATAAACTAACAATGACCGCAGAACTCACAGCGATTAGCAGATTGATTTTCTGGACTTCACAGCACCGCAGATCAGACAGCTTCTCTCCTTCGCACCAACAGCGACTCACTTCACCTCGACGGCTTCTCACTTCGACAGCACCTTCCCTTGCTTCGAGAATGTCTTACTCTTCTTGAGAGAGAGCAAGACTTTGAGAGCTTTTGATTTCTTTCTTTTTGAGCTAAGTGATGAATTTGTGAAGGGTGGCATCCCTTTTATAGATGAGATGGGCAGTGCAACTCGCCAATGCATGGCGTGCACATGCTAGCTCCTCCTTCTCTCTCCCTTTGGCAAACACTTGGCCCCTAAGCTACTAAGATTCTTCTCCCTTGTCCCACGATTTGGTAAGCACAAGAGAATATCTTCTTTGTCTCCCACATTGCTCAACCTCATTGGCCAACACTTAGGAACATAATGATTATGTCCTACTCTTGTGTTTTTCAAGGACACAATGATTGAGTTTCATATTTGCATGAATTCCCATTGGCTAATTGCAAAATAGGAATCACTTTTGCGCCGCCAACAGCTTCCGCAAAATTCGGAATCTTGTCAGGTCCGTCCAATGTTCGTCCGGCTTATCCGGCAAAACTCGGTCCTCGACCGCAGTCGCTTCGGCACTCTTCGGCATTTCTCGGCACTTTGCGGTTTCTCTCGGTTCTCATCCGTCTTTCCAAGATCCATACCGTCTCTCTTGGCACTTCTCGGCATTCTTTGGCACTTCTCGATCTCTCGGCATTTCTCGATTTCTCTAGGCACTTCTCGATTTCTCTCGGCATTTCTCGATCCGTACCGATACTTCTCGATTTCTCTTGGCACTTTTCGATTTCTCTCGGCACTTCTCGGCTCTTGTCGACCTTTCTCGACACTTGGTCCGACACTTCTCGGCACTGGTCGGACATCTCTCGGCACTAGCCCGACACTTCTTGGCACTGGCCCGACATTTCTCGGCACTAGTCGGACTTCACCGTACCTGACCCGTACATGCAGTTTTTCGCCTCGGCTGCCGACATTTGATCGGTCACCGGGTTCCGATCATGCTTCCGGTTACTTCGTCTTGGTTTGGCTATCTTTTGACTCAGCGAATTTTCCTCGTACATCCTCCGGGTCTTCCTGTTCATTTCTCTTCTTTTTCTTCCTAAGTCTTTTCTGGGCCGTTTCCTCGAACTTTTAATTTCGGGATTTCTGCCCTTAGTGAGGGTCATTACACCGCCAGTACCAAGGAAACGGGTTGTTACACCGACGCTCAGAGCACACAGATGCCGAGGCACGCCGTAAAGGCGCGTGCTGCAGACCACGATCACGGCAGCGACGTCTCCGCGGGCGTAACAAAAGCCCGGACTTAGGTCACCACCGTAATCTGCATCAGTCAATCCCCAAATCAATCGGCAGACCAGATTGCTCCGTTCCGCATCTGACAGGGATGCATCGTCGGACCCCATCCGCTTCCCTCCGACAATTTCAATCACTCTATGACTCTCTTTTCAAAAGCTTTTCATCTTTACCTCGCGGTACTTGTTCGCTATCGGTCTCTCGCCCGTATTTAGCCTTGGACGGAATTTACCGCCCGATTGGGGCTGCATTTCCAAACAACCCGACTCGTAGACAGCGCCTCGTGGTGCGACAGGGTCCGGGCACGACGGGGCTTTCAGCCTCTCCGGCGCCCCTTTCTAGAGAACTTGAGACCGGTCGGTCGCTGAGGACGCTTCTCCAGACTACAATTCAAACGCCGAACACGTCCGATTTTAAAGTTGGGCTTTTACCGGTTCGCTCGCCGTTACTAAGGGAATCCTTGTTAGCTTTTTTTCCTCCGCTTATTGATATGCTTAAACTCAGCGAGTAATCCCGCCTGACCTGGGGTCGCTTTGAAGACTTTGGGTCATCTAGAGCTTCCGGACAAGAGCAACCGACGATAAGGAAAGTGGATCAAGTTCACCACCGCATGTCGGAACGCTCCATGCGTCCTTGGCTCGGATTTAGGTCAACCGCGTACGGTAACACACGGGAGACCAGCTTCCGTCCCGTATCCACAAAGAATGTGGGGGGACGATGATTTGTGACACCCAGGCAGACGTTGCATTGACCCTCACCAAGGGGTAAATTTCAAAATGAAAACCCAAGGCCAAAAGACCAAGAAAGGAAGCCAACAAGGAGATTAGAAGAATTTTTGAAGAAAAGACCGATAAAATCTGGACGGATCGAAGAATGGCCGAATTGTCCGAAAAATACCAAGAGAGCGACATTGGTCGAGCGATGGTCGAGGATGGTCGAAGGCTGTCGAGAGTGCCGGACGACGGACTGAGAATTTCTGGTAAAAGCAAGAACTTCTTCTTTTACTAAAAATTCGCCTAAGTAAGTGGAGGATTAATTTATTCAAAGAAGAAGTTAGTAGAGTTAGTGGGAGATTAAACTAATCAAGGAGGGTTAGTGGCGTTAGTGGGTAATTAAACAATTCAAGGAGATGTTAGTGGCGTTAGTGGGCAATTAAACAATTCAAGGAGATGTTAGTGGTGTTAGTGGGCGATTAAACAATTGAAGGCGAGTTAGTGGGAGTTTAGTGGCCAAGTGTTAAAGTTAAAATCGCACAAGTGTTAAGTGACATGCACTAAGGAGAAGGTTCTAAAACCGCCATTTGTTCGCCATGCAAAGAGAGAGCTGCATGTTCAGCCACTTGTCTCAGCCAAGACTCACACCAAACCACTATAAATAGGAGGCCTTAGTGTTTGTTAAGAGAGATTTTCGTTTCTCTTGCTAAGTTAGAGTGAAAGAGAGAGTAAAAGAAGTTAGAGAGAAGGAGAAGTTAGAGAAAGAGTGAGAGAGAGAGTCTTCCCTTAGAAGTTCTCTTTCGCGAGTTGTTAGCGAAGTGCCAGCGTAGGATNCTGTCCATTTATTAAAGTATGGATAACTTAGATAACTTCTCTGGATTGTCTCACCATGTGTTACATGCATGCGTAATTATTGAATGAGTTTGGTGAAATGTCCTGTGGTACCTAAAATCTCATGTCGTTCATTAAGTAGCTTTTAAACTCTCCACATCTATCTTAAAGTCTTATAATTAGTTAGTTGCATTGGATTAAGACCATAGTACAACATGGGCCTTGCTGCAAACTCATTTCATTGCGAACCTCTGATCATCCTAATAGTTTTTAATGTTACCACCATTTCTCCGCGGGCGTATATTTGACTATCATTGTGACTGACGATATAGTGCAAAATATGGTATTTACCTGATGGTATTACCCTTTTGTCAACAGAGGTCGCATCTTGGTTTTCAGCCAAGCCAGGTGAGTTTCGAAGCGTGTGATATGGCACATGATAGGTGGGGTTTTGGGTTGTTTTCGCTTAAGATTTTTGGGTGAAATCTAAGCATTTTCGTTGGGGTGTTGGGTAAATTTGTTTCTTTTCTTTCTAGATCGAAGTTCTAGGAAGTTAAGTCTCGTTTATTGCTTGTTTGCGTATTGGTGTGAGGTTGTGTCTAGCGCTTAGTTTCTAGATATTACTCTAGTACTAAGGCTTGCATGTTGCTTGTTTGTAGTTGCATGTGGCTGGTGTGCCTCGCATGCAGTTGTTTGTGGTTGCATGTTTGCTTGTGTGCATTGCATGTTTGTGGTAGTTATATTTGCATGTGGCTTGTGTGCCTTGCATGTTGTTGTTGGTAGCTTGCATGTAGCTTGTGTGCTTTGCAGGTTTGTTTAGTTGTGTGTTAAGGTTGTGCAGGAGAAGACTTCCCCAAGGCCGTAATCGGGGCGGATTACAAAGACTCGGAGAGACGGGATTGCAGCCTATGGCCGAGTACTACACGACGGTGTAGTCGAGATTGCCTGTTGAGAGGAACTCGCATGTGATGTTCTATGCTCGCGTGCCTTTGTGGCTGTGAGTATAGGTGTTCACGGGTGTGGGGGAAGTGATGAAGCGTTGAGGCATTAAAACGAAGAAGTGAAGGCCTTGAAGACGAAGAAGAGTTGTTAGCTTCCGCATGCGTATACTTTGATAGTATACTCGGAGATTGCTTGACTAACTTGCATATTATCCTGCTTGTTTTTCTTGCATTTTGGTTTGCATGTAGCATTTGAGTGTTGCATGTAGTGTAGTTGATGTTTGTTTAGCTTGCATGTTGTGTGTTGCTTGCGGGGTTTGGGGTTGGGTTTTGGTTCTTGTTAGGTTCCCGAACTCACTGAGTGTTTAGCACTCAAGACTCCATAATTTGTTTTGCAGGTAACCTTAGTGGGAAAAGCCTTAGAGGGGAGCAAAGGACGTTAGCCCAGCCGGTGTAGAGTTGTGTTGCCTTTGCAAGAGATTGCCTTTTTGTTGTAAAATTAAATTATCATGTTTTGGCTCTAGGCCTGGTACCAAAGACGATGTTAATGTTTTGTGAACGTATTTCCGTTAAGTAATTTAAAGTTGAAGTTGTTTTATTTAAGTTGTGTTGTTTCGTTTGGTTCCAGCCTTGTCCGGGCCAACACAACGCACCAGGCCGCGAGGGTTGCAAAGCCTAAGCAGTCTCGGTTGCGGGCGGAATTGTGCTAGGGAGGACCGGTCGGGAAGTCTGCAGCTTCCGTCCCTCGACCGAGTCACCTCGGTGCAAGTCTGCAAGTGGCGTCCCGTGGCTGTCCGACGGCCTTCGTGGTCATAGGACGGTTCGGGGGCGTTACAGACGTGCCCTCGGCCAGAAGGCGTGCAACTTGCGTTCAAAGACTCGATGGTTCACGGGATTCTGCAATTCACACCAAGTATCGCATTTCGCTACGTTCTTCATCGATGCGAGAGTCGAGATATCCATTGCCGAGAGTCGTTTTAGACTTTAGATCGCAGCTCAGCATCCGCGCACACACCGTCTCCGGGGAGTCGAATGCCAAAGCTGTTCGGTTGCATGTTCCTTGACACTTTTCGTGCCGGGGTTTTTTGATATCGGGAAGCAACGCGCACGACCAGACCAAGATAGAGCTCTCGACCGGGAAGATACGTGAAACCACGAAAATGGCAGGCAACGGATCGGCTAAGAAACCGGCCTACCGGGAGTGGTGATCGTTGGTTTGCGGGTAGTTCTGTTTTGGACAGGTATCCGCAGGTTCACCTACGGAAACCTTGTTACGACTTCTCCTTCCTCTAAATGATAAGGTTTAGTGGACTTCTCGCGATGTTGCAGGCGGCAAACCACCCACGGCGCCGCGATCCGAACACTTCACCGGATTGTTCAATCGGTAGGAGCGACGGGCGGTGTGTGTACAAAGGGCAAGGACGTAGTCAACGCGAGCTGATGACTCGCGCTTACTACGAATTCCTCGTTGAAGACCAACAATTGCAATGATCTATCCCCATCACGATGAAATTTCAAAGATTACCCGGGCCTGTCGGCCAAGGTGTGAACTTGTTGAATACATCAGTGTAGCGCGCGGGCGGCCCAGGACATCTAAGGGCATCACAGACTTGTTATTACCTCAACCTTCCTTGGTATAAACGGCCATAGTCCCTCTAAGAATCCAGCCGTGAAGGGATGCCTCCACGTAGCTAGTTAGCAGGCCGAGGTCTCGTTTGTTAATGGAATTAACCAGACAAATCGCTCCACCAACTAAGAACGGTCATGCACCACCACCCATAGAATCAAGAAAGAGCTCTCAGTCTGTCAATCCTTACTATGTCTGGACCTGGTAAGTTTCCCCGTGTTGAGTCAAATTAAGCCGCATGCTCCACTCCTGGTGGTGTCCTTCCGTCAATTCCTTTAAGTTTCACCCTTCCGACCATACTTTCGTTCTTAATTAATGAAAACATCATTGGCAAATGCTTTCGCAGTTGTTCGTCANGACTTCTCCTTCCTCTAAATGATAAGGTTTAGTGGACTTCTCGCGATGTTGCAGGCGGCAAACCACCCACGGCGCCGCGATCCGAACACTTCACCGGATTGTTCAATCGGTAGGAGCGACGGGCGGTGTGTGTACAAAGGGCAANCGTCAATTCCTTTAAGTTTCACCCTTCCGACCATACTTTCGTTCTTAATTAATGAAAACATCATTGGCAAATGCTTTCGCAGTTGTTCGTCATTCATAAATCCAAGAACTTCACCTCTGACTATGAAATACGAATGCCCCCGACTGTAACACCCTCGACCGTTTCTAGGCCAAGTACAGACCGAGAGCATCACGTGTAGGACGCCTGCAGTCAGCCTACCGAGGTTCTCAGAACACATTCGATCGCCCAAGCCGTCCAACCGCAGATGCCCGTTCCTCGCGTATCATGGCCTAAGGCTTTGCAACCCGTACCGCGATGCGCGAGTTGTGATTAGTCCGGACTAGACTAATAAATATAATTGGGAGACACGGGTTTTAAGAAAAACATCGCTTTATTATTAATGTTAAATCGAGTATTACATAATATAAACAAAAACTACATATTACAAAGGCAAGGAAATCTACACCGGTTGGCCTAACGTCCTTCGCTAACCCTAAGGTCTCCCTCTAAGGTTACCTGCAAAAGAGAGAGGGATGAGCGCTAATCGCTCAGTGTATTCGGGCTATTCGGGCTCCCCTAAGCATGTAATCAATCCCATCCCCAAAAACCCAAAATAACAATCAACACGCAGCAAGCAATGCAAACAACAAACAAAGTATACTACAACGAGTATACACAAACAATGTAATTAAATATGCATGCAATCATGTACTCAATCAATCCACCTAGGGCCCTGCGTATTGACCTTCCCTTCCCATCATTCGTGAACACCTATACAAGTAGCCACAAAGGCTAAACAAGTATAGAACATCACTCGTTCCGAGTTCCATATTGTGGTGGTAACTCAGTCCACATCGTCATGCAGCACTCAGCCATAGGTTGCGACCCCGTCATGCAGTATGTAGGGATTACCCACTATGCACACACTACTAGTGTACGGACTTTGGGAAGCATCAAGTACGCTACTATACTAACACGCACAATCTACTATTCATGCAACAATAGTATCTAACAAGCAAGCAATCAATAATATAGCAATCGGGCAGTATAACGGCAATTCGACAAAATGTCCAGCATCACGGCTATACCATCGCGATGCTATATCAACAAACAATCACACAATGCAAGCAACCAACAAGCAATGCAATGCAATAATTATACCAAGTATAATTACCTAACCTCAATCTAAGCTAGCCTATAGCAAATAAATGAATAGAACCACAAGCAATCAATTAGATCCCTATTTAATTATAGTTCGCAATAAACAATTAAACAAACAAGCTGGTTGACATGCGTTCTTTGAACAACATGCAACCACATGCAACACGCATAACCTGAACTCACCTTGGCTTAATGTCGCGAGAACGACATTCTACCCTTGACGCCTATGCTAGTCCTGATCCGACCAAGCTTTCGCCGACGCGATAAATCTAAGTTTGGACCGAACCAAAACCGTTATAAAAATATTCTAAAAATAAAATAAACTAAGGTCGGAACTAACTTACCGAACTATCCGACTACCCGGACTACCCGACTCCAGCTCCTACGGCCTAGCACCTACCGGGACGGTTTTGGTTGGTTTTTGGTGTGAGGAAACAAATGAATAGGGAAAGGGGTTTATATAGGTTCCCAAGATCGGTGGTGGAAGCATGAGGTGGCGGATAGGCATCACCGGACGACGATACATGTGCGGACACTAATCACCCTCCGAGGGGCGACACATGGCGGATAAGCTTGGGCGAGCTGATCTCTTCGTCCATCCTTATCCACTTTCGTCCTTATCCACACACGTTGGTAAAGCTGCCTGCCTGGTAACTAATAGACGTGGACGGCACGCTGGCGGTCACGTCCGGCTATCGACCAGAAACTTTTGCCCCGTACCAGAATCCAATTTTTTCGTTCTTCTTCAATTTTTTCTTAGACCAAAAGCTTCTAAATTGTCTAAAAAGACTTTGGATCAACTCCAAAAATTAATTCCCCTTTGTCTTGACCAATTCTTCTTCCATAGCCATCCTTTGGCCATCTCACGGGAATTTAAGCCCCGGGGAGGGGTATTACATTCTCCTCCCCTTAAAAGAATTTGTCCTCGAATTCTAAGGCTTTATATGATGCTCCTCTTCCTTAGTATCTTCATGATCTTCTGGCAACCTCTTTGGACTCCTTGTGGATTGGCTTCACGGCTCCTCCCCTTAGACTAATCTTCGGTCTTCCTTGTATGTCGCTTGGTAGCCCAACCTTTTCCACTTGCCTCATTTCCACACGCCTCACTTCCACACGTCCCAGGGGTGGTTTCCTAAATAACTAAGGGTTCCTAACCTCTAAGGTTCCGACTCAGACTTCTAAATCTTTGGGGATACCCAAAAATTACAATCCTAACATTCTACCTTCTCAGACTACCCAAAAATAAAACAACCTCTTAAACTAGCACACACACTTGGGGTTACCAATTCCTAAATGTTCCTACTCCTAAAAACTATGCAAGCAAAACAAACAAGCAAACAAGCAATTCTCACACAACCACACAATCATAAGAATAGTTAGAACCCATACTTACCTGTTGTGGGACTTTTTCAGGCCATGAAGGTTAGGGTAATCTAATCCTAAGGGAAAATCTTGCGATTCAATTTTACCTTCTGCCTATCTATCTCTTCCTTGAGGACAAACCAGTGGGGGACGAGTTGATAATAACCTTTGATGGAATAAATGCGTAGTTGGTTAGAGTGCCTTGTAAAGACCATATCTTAAGGACAGGGGCTGATGGTCGATTTTATCTCATACTTGGGCACGCACGATATGAATGCCCAAACTGGCCACATAGATAACATCCGACTTTGATGTCCTTCATTCTTGATTTACGACCTCTTTTCTTGTTCTTCTCCTTCTTCTGGATTCTTGATTGGCCTCCTTTTGATCTCGAACTACTTCCACCATATTTTGCGATCATGCATCATTCTCTACGGCTACGGCTTCTTCTATGTTCACTGTCCTTTCGACTAACTCAGGCAGACTTGAGAAAACTACTGCTTGGATTTTGCTGCGAATCTCTGGTCTTAAGCCACACATGAATCTTTGAATTGTGGCAGCCTTGTCTTTATCACCGTAGGATGTATATCTCTGAAGTCTCAAAAATTCTGCTTTGTATTTCCGTACATTTCTCTCGGCTTGCTTCAGCTCCAAAAATTTAGCTTCCGACTTCTCTCTTACTTCTTGTGGAAAATACTCCATCTCAAACTCTCTTCTAAAGTCTTCCCACGTTGGCTCCCTGTCTTCGTACTGTTTCTCTAAGTTGGTCCACCAATTAGCTGCATCTTTCTTCAAATGGTATACGGCAATGTCCTTCTTGTACTCCTTTGGGCATTTCGTTATGGAGAAGTTCTTCTCTAGGTTTTGTAACCATGAATCAGCTGTGAATGTGCTCCTTCCACCTTTAAAATAATTTGTTCCCAACTCCTCCATTATTGTTGCAATCTCTAGGAACTCAGATGACCTTGATACACTAGGTTGTGTATTTGCCTTTATCAAAGAATTCATCATAAGGTTGTATGATGATTCCAGTGACTGACTTTCTTAAGATTTTAACTCATCATGTCCTTGGTCTTTCATATTACTTGGCCCCAATTCTCGTTCATCCATCCATTCTTCCAACGGCTTAACGGAAGTATATGATTCTTCCACCGAGCCTAGTTGTAAGACCCCGACCATAGAAACCATACTCGGACCTAAACAGGCCGATAAAAATTTTCCTAAGGCCGACAAATTCTATGCGAGTATTAAACAAGTACAACAGCGAATATGAATAATAGGTGCTATAACTTAAAACAAGCGAATTTATTAAATAAAAAGAAGTTCAATTTATCCTTAAAATAACAATGGTCCCATGCATGAGAATAACGAAAACTAATAAAAATAACGCCATGAATATTTCTACCCAAACCAACCACCATCCTCCTTCCTTCCTTGCCTTCGTCACACGAGCTGGTCAGCCACTAAAGTCCTGATCATCGGACCTATCTTTTCCTGCGTCCAATAAAAGGAGGCGTAAGTAAACAAAGTTTACTTAGTGGAGCGGTCATCCCGTCTCACTAGGCTCAGCTCAACGATCTCAATCTAACACAGGGAATATTCCAATCAAGTCACGAAAGTCAATCAAATACCATGGATAGTCGCCTAAATCTCTTAGACCAACCATCATTCATATTGCAATAGAAACCATAACCATAAGTCAAGCAATCAACAAGACTAAATAAACCACGGGTCAAGAGAATCAACCATGGAACTCGGCCACAGTCGCGCAATCACCTTCGGTATCAGCCTAAGGTGTTGATCTCTCGGTTTCTATGCTCGGATCTGATCCCCGCTTCTACACGGACAGATCGATACC
>NC_025686.1:24909257-24958450 GCF_000633955.1 Camelina sativa | reverse complement strand
CAATCGATCTTTAACGTTTAGTAATTCATATTGCAGAGCCAGATGCTACTGTTTTCCCTGTAACTCCACCTCTACCTGCAAATTGTGGAGCATCCTATGAATGGCTGGACATCATCGAAGGAACCCTCAATTTCTGTGTGACATTTTTTTTGGGGAGTGGCTCTTTCGGCGAAGTCTATCGCTGCAACTTCAAAAGAAATAACGAGGTATAAAAACCCCAAAAGGTCATTTCCTTTAGGGTTATATATCGAAACCCAATTTCTAAACCAGAACTGCGACTTTTGATTCGTTAGGTTGGAGCTGTGAAGATTCAAGCTCATAACAACGAAACTGGTCATAAAGAGTTCTTGGCAGAGGTTACAACGTTGCATGAAGCTAATCACCCAAACGTGATTAAACTTCTTGGCAGATGTTACGGCCGCAGAAACCGTGCTATAGTTTACGAGTTCATGCCCAATGGCACTCTCGGACGCCACATCTTTGGTAAAGAAAGAAAACTTAACGAAACCTTTTTAATTGATTCTCGTTCTGTTTGTAAATTCAGTAAACTCCTTCATTGTTCTGTTTTGGTAGATGCTAGGCTGGGTCAGGTGCCTCAAGGAGGTCTAGAGCAGCCAACTCGGGTTTTGGATTGGTCCACCAGGATGAGGATTGCGGAGGGTGTAGCTGAAGGTTTGATTTATCTACACGATGTGCTTAAAGTGATCTACGGGGATCTTAACGTGGGCAATGTGCTTCTGGATTCTGACTTTGTGCCAAAATTATCTGGCTTTGGATTTGCGACCAATGTTATCCAAGATAACAGAGGTTTAGAGCAAAATAACGAGCGGATCAAGGGAACTCCAGGATACCTGGCCCCGGAATGCGAATACGTTAATTTAGTTTCCACTAAATCAGACGTGTTCAGCTATGGAGCGTTTTTGCTAGTGCTTTTCACGGGAAAAAACTCATTTAGCACTGCTCATAATCTCAAGATCTCAGACTGGGTACGACTAAATGCTTAATTTAAAATTTTTGTTCTAACTAATATATAAACTGAGTACTGAGTTGTGTTTCGGATGTTCTTTTGTTTTTTTTCCAGTTTCTGCGAGTATGGGCTAGGCTAGGGGATGCCCCTGTGATGACAGTTGATGCTGCGCTTCTTAACACGTATTCCGTCGAAGGTTTGAAGAGCATATTTCAGACTGCGAGGCTGTGTATAAACGCAGAGCCACGTACACGGCCTGCCATGCGTGATGTGGTAACGATGGTTCGTCAAGCTGCTGCTTTCCCGGTCATAGTGGTACCCCCAGCTCAAATTTCCCGGTTCTGTTAATCAAGAAGTTTCCTCAGGCGGTTTTATGTAGTCTTTTTTCTTTTCTTTTTGTTACTGAATTTACTAGTTCGATCACTACAAGTGTTTAATCAACGTTTAAGATCTTTCGTCTTCATTTCTTCTATTGGATCAATGCATGATTCTGCAACTTTACAGTTGTACAATATATACCAATATATGGTTTGAATCAGTAGTTTAGTTATAACTTTCTGATTGTTTTCAAAATCTGATTGTGACTAACTATTGAAATTTGATTTGTCTTGACACTGTCATATGAGAAATTAGTATTCTAAAAATGTGTTTTAATATCAACGAAACTGGTGATGAAGTTGAAACTGAGAGGCAAGTGTTTGGTTTATCCGAACAAGGTGAATTTCGAGTTGAAGATACCACTGGAAACCTAGACTCAACAACAACCACCTCCGCTAGCTCCTGTTGTGAAGTGGGAGAGGTATCTCCCAGTTAGATCTCTTAAGGTTCTTTTAGTGGAGAATGATGACTCAACACGCCATATTGTTACTGCCCTTCTGAAGAATTGCAGCTATGAAGGTTTATTGATTGATTTGATCATCCTTGTTTAGCTATCACATTGTTGCTTTCGACTAACTGTTGTAAATTTGGAAACTTTTAATCAGTCACTGCTGCATCTGATGTCCTTGAAGCCTGGAGAATCCTAGAAGATGAGAAGAGTTGCATTGATCTCGTCTTAACAGAGGTTGTCATGCCTGTGCAGTCTGGAACTGGTCTGTTGTCCAAGATTATGAGCCATAAGACACTAAAGAACATCCCTGTCATAAGTATGTACTTAAATTAATTTTTTCAGGACCTAGTTTCAGTATGTGATGCTCAGTTAGTGTAACTTAAGATGTGATGTTCTCTTTTTGTAGTGATGTCATCTCATGATTCTATGGTTCTGGTCTTTAAGTGTTTGTCGAATGGTGCTGTTGATTTTCTCGTGAAACCCATTAGAAAGAACGAACTAAAGAATCTTTGGCAACATGTCTGGAGAAGATGTCACAGTGTAAGTGTTGTGCTTTGATTACTTGTTTTCAAAAAGTTACTCTATGGTCTTATTTTTACTTATGAGTTTTTATATACCAGTCTAGCGGAAGCGGAAGTGAGAGTGCAATACAGAACAAGAAGCCAGCGAAAACTGAAAGCTCTGAAGGGTCAGAAAACGATGCCAGCCTCAGTGATGACGATTATGGGAATGGAAATGGGAGTAATGGTTTGAGTGACCGAGATGGTGGGAGTGATAACGGGAGTGGAACTCAGGTAATACGTTTCTATGGCAATAGATAACAGTTATGTCTGAGGTAACTGTTTATGAGTTTTAATTGGTTTTCAATTACAAATATAGAGTTCTTGGACTAAAAGAGCCGGTAACAGCACTTCACAGTCGTATCAATTTCCTGATGCAACCGATATGAACCTGGGAACCTATGCCAACAGATGGGATGATGTTAATAAACTGAAGGAGAATGAAGATCAGAATGGACAGATAGGTAAGATCATAAATTCATTAGTCAAGTAAAATGTCAATACTCTGATCTTGTGGAACCATTCTGGATAATTTCTCTGTTGTAACGATGACTTTCGATGATTTTGCAATAGGCATGGGATCACAGGAAGGAATGTTTATAGGTAACAAAGTTGAGGAAGAACGAGGAAGCCATGAAAAGGATGCAAAATATACTGTTCAAGCTTTGGAAAGAAACAATGATGACATGCTAAATCGCTCTTCTGGTAACTCACAAGTAGAAAGCAAAACACCTTCATCTAACCCGGAAGATTTGCAATCACTCGAGGTAACTCTGACAAAACCAAGAGAGGCTGGAGATTACAGAACCGGTGATCAAAGTGTTTTGAGGCATTCAAATCACTCTGCATTCTCAAAGTAAGTTCTTGACCTCAACTGCAAAAGAAATGTCAAAACCTGTGACTGATTTGAAGTTATTGTTTCGTGTGTGATATGCAGGTACAATAACGGTGCTACTTCTGCTAGTAAGGTATTTTACGATATGTGTTGTGCTGTCTTTGAAGTCTATGACAGTTTATGTTTTCATCAAAACGCTCTATTTTTTGCTGAGTTAGGCTCCAGAAGAAAATGTGGGAAGTTGTTCTCCCCATGACAGTCCTATTGCGAAACTGATGGGCTCAGGTTCAAGCAGTGATAATTCTTTGAATCAGCAGTCTAGTGGAATTGAACGATCAGCACAAAGAGAAGCTGCTCTGATGAAGTTTCGCCTTAAACGCAAAGAGCGATGCTTTGAGAAAAAGGTATAGTTTTCTAAACCAAACAAGATTAAGCTCTAGTTTTTTGATACGAAATTCATACGCCTGTTTTGTTTGTTTTAGGTTAGGTACCATAGCAGGAAGAAACTAGCTGAGCAGCGGCCTCGAGTCAAAGGTCAATTCATTCGCAAGTGAGTTCAAATCCTCTTTAACATATTTCTCTCTCGATGTACAAAAAGTTGCCTTATATAGTAATTTGACATGGAGTCAAACCCTTTTTTAACCTCTAGGACTAGGAGGGATGATACTAAATCAGGAAATGAGTGTCCAAATAGTGACGACAGCTAAACAACGAAATTGGTATAAAAGAGAGAGATAGAGAGAGATACACTTCGAAGATCTTAAGACTGAAGAACAAAAAAGAAGTTTCACAAAGTGGCGCATTAGCATATTTTGTTTCTTATTACTATTGCAATGAGACTTTCCTTTTATAATATCAATTAGCATATTTTGTTTCTCATTACTATTGCAATGAGACTTTCCTTTTATTATATCAATTAGTATCGTTTAAATATCGTATTCCTGCAAACATAACAATGTAAAACAATCATTTACTCATTACTTCTGATTAATATTTTAATAAAATTCAATATGGATAACTTTTGCGGCCAATCCAAAACCAGAAATCTTGAGCACAATTGCACAAAATCTGCATCGAGAAGTACATTCTCCAGATTGACATGTACTTCTCAATGCGGATTTTGTGTCCAAGATTTCTAGTTTTGGATTGGCCACAAAAGTTATCCAGGATAACAAAGGTGTTGAACAAATAAACGAGCTAGATAGGATGAAGGGAACTCCAGGCTACATAGCTCCTGAATCGGAGTATTCAGGTTTAATTTTAACTAAGTCATTTTTAGCTATGGAGCATTACTGTTAGTACTGGCAGAGTCGGTCCTTGAATTTGGTGGCCTAAAGCATATTTTCTTTGTAAAATCTAACAAATTTTTTTTTTTTCACTAGAATACTAAAATATAATTAAAAGATATTTTAAAAAGTTATCAAATATTTTAACAATGTAAAACAATCTAAAAAAACAACTTTTCTAACTTTCATTTCAGCAAATTCATTGATTAAAACAATCTAATTTTTTTTAGTTTTAGTTTTGTTTGGAAAAGTTGAATATTTATATATTTAGTAGAATCTAATATTTGGAGTTTTGTTTTGTTAAAAACAGGAATTTAAGAAAATTAATTGTAAAACTTTCGACAACTCAGTCTCTTACCAAAAAAAAAAAAAAACAAAAATGTAATCAAACGAAAAAAAAAAAAAATTGTAAAAGAGGAAAAAGAAAAATGTAATTAAAGGTGCAGATTAGTTGGCTTGAACCAACGACCTGATATATAATTGCTAAATACATAGACAGCTGACCTATTCAATCTTTTATATATGTGGCCCTAAACAAATTTCTATATTGTGTGGCCTAAAGCAAATGCTTTGACTGCTTTATGGGTCGGCTGTGGAGAATTTTTATAGGTAACAAAGTTGAAGAACGAGGAAATTGTGAAAAGGAAGCAAACTATNTTCTGTTCAAGCTTTGGAGAGAAACAATGATGACATGCTAAATCGCTCTTCTGGTAACTCACAAGTAGAAAGCAAAACACCTTCATCTAAACCAGAAGATTTGCAATCACTCGAGCTAACTCTGACAAAACCAAGAGAGGCTGGAGATTACAGAACCGGTGATCAAAAGTGTTTTGAGGCATTCAAATCACTCTGCATTCTCAAAGGTAAGTTTTTGACCTCAACTGCAAAAGAAATGTCAAAACCTGTGACTGATTTGAAGTTATTGTTTCGTGTGTGATATGCAGGTACAATAACGGTGCTACTTCTGCTAGTAAGGTATTTTACGATATGTGTTGTGCTGTCTTTGAAGTCTATGACAGTTTCCATCAAAAAGCTTTAATTTTGCTGAGTTAGGCTCCAGTAGAAAATGTGGGAAGTTGTTCTCCTCATGACAGTCCTATTGCAAAACTGATGGGTTCGGGTTCAAGCAGTGATAATCCTTTGAATCAGCAGTCTAGTGGAAGTGAACGATCAGCACAAAGAGAAGCTGCTCTGATGAAGTTTCGCCTTAAACGCAAAGAGCGATGCTTTGAGAAAAAGGTATAGTTTTCTAAACCAAACAAGATTAAGCTCTAGTTTTTTGATACGAAATTCATACGCCTGTTTTGTTTGTTTTAGGTTAGGTACCATAGCAGGAAGAAATTAGCTGAGCAGCGGCCTCGCGTCAAGGGTCAATTCATTCGCAAGTAAGTTCAAATCCTTTTAACATTGTCCATCTAGGTTTCCATAAGTTTCCTTCTATAGTAATGTATTTACATGGAGTCAACAATTTTTTAACCTCTAGGAGGGATGATACTAAATCAGGAAATGAGTATCCAAGTAGTGACGACAGCTAAATCAACGAAATTGGTATAAAAGAGAGAGAGATAGAGATACACTTCGAAGATCTGAAGACTGAAGAACAAAAAAAAAGTTTAGCATATTTTGTTTTTTTTTTTCCATATAAAAAAAAGAAAGTCTACAGACATAACAATATTTGCTATAATATTTATTTTCTACAAACAATCATTTTACTCACTAATTCTGATTAATATTTAATATCCCTTCACTACACTTTTTATCCACACTATTTTCTCTTCGCTTGATACTCTTAGCCTATATTATTCTATGAATATAATTCGAGTAATTTTATTTTTGTTAGTTAACTGCCGTTATTATCAAGAAACGAAGTAACGAACCAGTAAACAGAGTTACAAGTTGTAACTAACAGAGTCAAAACAGAGTATTATTTTATTTTATTTTCTCCCGCTCTGTATATATATTCGCCAACGAGATCATTTAGTGCTCACCATCATCAACTCACTCCGTCTCTCTCTCTCTCGCTCTAGTTTGCTATTTGAGAGTCTGTTTAATTACGTTCTTTTTTCCGGGAAAATAGTTTCTCGAGAAAATCAAAAAGAAAAGCCTCAAGAAAGGATTTCTCTTCGTTGATCGCTACGATGAGTCGTTTCTTTTGCTGTGTCACAGGAGAAACCTCAAATAGCGCACCGCCGGAAGAAGTGTTTGACGACGAACCAATTGAGGACACCGAATCCCTCAATCGTTTGTGGAGAGATGAACTCCAGATCCCTGACTCTCGCAGTCGTCAAGCTCAAGGTTCCGTTTTCGTTTTTCTTTCTTTTTCAATCTTCTGAAATCGAGATTTCTTGTGTGTGTGTTATGGTTTCTTGTGCGTTAAGCAAGTCTGTTTCTTAAGATCTTACTGACTCCTTCGTTTTGATATCTTCACGTTATTGATCGTCTCATGCAAGTGAAAGTATTAGTAGAGTTCTTCTTGTGTGTGTGTTATGGTTTCTTGTGCCTTACGCAATTCTGTTTCTTAAGATTTCACTGACTTCTTCGTTTTGATCTCTTCACGTTATCGATCGTATAATGCAAGTGAAAGTATTAGTAGAGTTCTCCTTGTTTGATTGTTTCCATGGAGTTAACTGATTCATTAACGTCATATGTTCTGCCGTGTACTACAAGAAATCGATGCTAGGGTGATCTTGTTCAATCGATCTTTAACGTTTAGTAATTCATATTGCAGAGCCAGATGCTGCTCTTTTCCCTGTAACTCCACCTCTACCTGCCAATTGTGGACGACCATATCGATGGCGCGAAATCGTAGACTCAACCGTAAACTTCCGGCAAGAGTTTTTTCTCGGCAATGGCAACTTCGGCCAAGTCTATCGCTGCGATTTCAAAAGAACTAACGAGGTATAATAAACCCCAAAAGGTCATTTCCTCTTATGGTTAAATATCGAAACCCAGTTTTTAAACCAGAACTGCGACTTTTTGATTCGTTAGGTTGGAGCTGTGAAGATTCAAGCTCATAACAACGAAACTGGTCATAAAGAGTTCTTGGCAGAGGTTACAACGTTGCATGAAGCTAATCACCCAAACGTGATTAAACTTCTTGGCAGATGTTACGGCCGCAGAAACCGTGCTATAGTTTACGAGTTCATGCCCAATGGCACTCTCGGACGCCACATCTTTGGTAAAGATAACTCAATATCAAACCTTTTATTGATTCTGGTTTAGTTTCTAAACTTACTTAACGTTCTATTTTTGTAGATTACATGAGGAAGAGTCCGATACCTCAAGGTCTAGAGAATCCAACTCGGGTTTTGAATTGGGGGACGAGGATGAGAATTGCTGAGGGTGTAGCTGAAGGTCTGATATATCTACACGACGTGCTAAAAGTGATCAACCAAGACGTCAAGGCTGGGAATATTCTACTTGATGCGAACTTTGTGCCGAAGCTGACTGATTTTGGATTGGCGACTAAAGTCGTTGTAAACAGACGCGGCGTTGAGAAGCGGAGCAAGATCACTGAGTTGAAGGGAACTATGGGATACATCGCACCAGAAGCAGAGCAGTCCCACTGGGTTTCGACCAAGTACGATGTCTATAGCTATGGAGTTTTTCTGATTGTGCTCTTCACCGGAAGGAAAGCTTATGATGATCGGGAGAGACCTGAAGCAAAAAAGAAACTCACTGATTGGGTATGACTCAAACTTTGTACATCTAGGTTTAGTTTTTATACGTTTCGTGTTCCAGAAGTAACTTAGGTTTTCTCGAATGTAGAAGTAACTTAGGGTTTGTCGAATGTATTTTCCTTTTGCAGTTAATGCCAGTGTTGACTAGATTGGAGTATGCGCCTTTGGTTGTTGATGTTGCGCTCGGTAAAAAGTATTCGGCTCAAGGTTTAAACAGAATATTTGAAACAGCGAGGATGTGTTTAAACGCGCAGCCACTTGAACGGCCTGCAATGGATTTTGTGGAAACGTTGGTTCGTGAATCTGCAGCTTACCTGGTCCCAGAGGAGCAGCCCCAGGTGAAAGAGAGACGTTGTTCGACCTAAGAAGTTTGATCAGGCGATATTATCTAGGGTTTTTGGTTTTTAGGTCTTTTCCAGAATCATATTATAGACTTGGTTTTGTTATTATTTGATCAGACAATTTCCCTCTACAAGTTTTTAATCAACGTTTAAGATCTTTTGTCTTCATTTCTCTGTTATGAAACTTCTTGATATTGGATAGAAGAGATAAAAAAAGCAGAGCATAAAAGTTCATGTTGGCATTTTGTTAGATGTGTAAGTGGCAGAACTAGCCTTTTTGATTTCCAATGCAAGAACCCACCAAATCAATTCTATCGGGTCAATGATTCTGCTACTTTATACAAGTAAAGTTGTGAAAGGTCTTGACTCTTCTCTTGATCATTTAGACCAAGAATAGCTCTATATTTATGATTTGAATCAGTAATTTAGTGGTTATCATCTACTTAAACATGGAGTCATTTAGCCTTTAGGATGGATGATTCTAAATCAAGAAAAATTAATGAGTGTCCAAGTAGTGATGACGACAGTTGAACAACAAAACTAGTATACAAGAGACTAGAGAGATTCACTTCCAAGATCTGAAGAACAATATGTTAGTTTACAAACTTTAAGAGAGAGTTTGATTATATTTTTAGTAATCTTTTCTTTACATTTTATTTATTAAAAAGTCTATAAAGATTATTGCCATGATAATTAGTAAGTAATCTTGTTCAAATATCGTATTTCTATAGATATACTATTGTACTTGCTATAGTATTTAAGTTCTACAAACAATCATTTACACATGAATTTTGACTAATATTTTAATAGTGATTAATCAAGTCTTTGTCTTTATATTTTCACAAAATATCCATGATAAATACAAGGGAGATTCTCAAAAGTAGCACCAAAAAAAGTTTTGTTTTCCAAATATAGCACAACATCTCTGAAATTCCAAAAATAACACTATACTAGATTCACCCTCGGTACACCGCGAGAATATTTTTTACTTTAAAACAATTTAAGTAATGTTTTATAAGTGAACAATATATTAAATCAATATATTTTGTAGTGCAGTAGTATGTGGTGTATTGTGTTATAGTGAAGCTAGGATATCATATTGTTAATGGAAAAATTGCATATTTAATCTTCAAAGTGGTTAAAGGTAGCAGTTTAAACCTCATAAGTATTAAACTAACACTCTAAACCACCAAACTAATTATACTAACATAATAAACCTCTAAACTAGTTTTTTTATTTGCAAGGCAAAAAAAGTAACAGTACTATTCAGTTTCGGGTAAAAATGTGGTGACGTGTCTGTCAATATATAGTTTTTTAGTTAAAGATAATATAACTAATAAACCAATTTAGAAAAAATATAAAATCTCTCCGCCGTTTCATGGATCTGCTCTCCGGTACACCACCTTCCTCATCCGACGATCTCTTCTTAATTCAGAATATCTTCCTACTACAACTATTCTGTTGACCCAAGATCCATTTAATTTTTGTCAAGTGTTTCTGTGTTGTTAAGGGGTCAGTTAAATTGGATTTGTCAGATCAACAGATAAACAAAGAAGACGATTCCAAAGAAGAAGAAGCAAAAGAATAACAAAAAAAGTTCACTTTGCCAAATTAATACTAATTACATTAAAAAAACAAAAATTATGGGTTTAGCATAAAAAACAAAAATTATGGGTTTAGCATAAAAAACAAACTGTATCTTGGGTTTATCAAAAAAAAATTATGGGTTTATCGTCAACACGAATTTTTTTTTTAACTTCGTGTCTCCAAGATTTGAAAGTTTGAATTTTGTTTGTGGGTTTTGTTGTTTGATTTGAAAGTTTTAATCTTTGTTAATGGATGAAACCCTAATAACGGTGAAGATCAGTGTGTAACGAACAATGAGGGAAGGAATCTCCGTTTTCTCTTCCGATTAAAACAGAACAAAAAGAGTTATATGCATGGAAACCGGAAAATGGAAATAGAACGAAACATAACAACTAGGGAAATATTTTTGTTTTTAAAAAAATATAGTAATAATTTTTTTTAAAATCTCTGCTTTTACCGGAAACAAGACAGTTCCGGTTATATTTATGGCGAGTTAAACTACAAAGCTAGTTTAGAGGTTTGTTATGTTAGTATAATTAGTTTGGTGGTTTAGAGTGTTAGTGTAATTATGAGGTTTAAACTGCTACCTTTAGCCTAGGCCTGGGCATAAAAACCGTACCCGAATACCTAACCCGGAACCCGACCCGAAAAACCGGGTTCGGGTTGGGTTCGGGTTTGCCTATAAAACCCTATTGGATTCTATTTTCTAATACCCGTGGGTTCGGGTTAGGGTCGGGTAATACCCGGTACCCGTTTGGGTACCCAATAAACCCGAACATATAAACATATTTATAATATTTATCATTAATATAATGCAATTACCCTAAAGTTATGATTATAATTTTGAATATTTCATTTAGTTTTATACCTAAATATCAAAAATAATCAAAATATCTAAAATATATTGTCACATAAGTCAAACTTTAACTAAATTTATTTAAATTTAATTAATTTTAATTATATTTTTTCGGGTACCCGGTAGTTCGGGTACTAATTGGGTTCTGAAAATTATAACCCAAACCGACCCGAACCCGGTACTACCCGAACCGAACCGAACCCAAACATAGTAAAATATTCGAATGGGTTCTATTTTCCATTACCCATTAACCCGAACCCGAACGGGTAATATCCGAACCCAAACGGGTAACCCGAATGCCCAGCCCTACTTTAGCCACTTTGAAGGTTAAATATGCAATTATCCCTATTATTAATTAAATTTTATGTAGTATAAAATGTACATATTTTTTTATGTGTCTATTTGGTTGCAATGTATAGATAATAGTATTTGAAATTATTTTGAAATTTTAAAATTATTTTGAAATTAAAATTATATGCGTATACTATATTGTGACATTGTAATTTAGTTTGTTTCATCTATTTATAATTAGACACTTTGGAATACATAATTTTGTTGTGCATATAATTCCTTTAATTTTCCACATTTTAAACTTTCAGTTGATCCATACTAATTTTTTGCTTTGTTATTAATATGATACGTATGTGTATATTGTTAGATGAGCAAAAAAAAAAAAATAATAATTTTTGTTATAGAAAGAGATATATGGGTATAGATTCTCAAATATGAAAAGAATTTAATTTAGGATTGCTTTTCATCAAGTCAGCAATGGGCTTGGGCCTTCGTAAGTGAGAGAACTTTGGAAAAATCCAAGTTTTACAAATTTTTATTAATTTAAAATTTAATGTCAATGGCATTCCTTGTAAATAAGTGATAACTTCATGATTTATTTTATAAATATCTCCAAAAATATATATATAGATTTCAAAATTTATCTTTCAAAATTAAATTCTAAATTCAAAAAATTAAACCTTATCCCTCTAGACTATAACCTAAATGTGAAACTGAGAACTCAAACCTAAAAAAAAATTTTAAAAATTAATTTGAAATATTTTAATGTGTTAAATAGTACTATTTATAGAAATTCATGGAATGTATCCATAAAACTTTTTTTTTAAATGTTATTTTAATGTATTTCTCTATTTTAAACATCTTTTTAAGGGTTTTACGTGTGATACTTTTATCTTTTTTTTTATATATTCAATGAATCTAATCTAATTAGTGTATTATTTAATTTTATAATTAATAATAAAAACTTACTCAAGAAGTAGAGCTCATATATTTATATCCTCCGGCTAGTTCTTTTAGTGTTCATCATTCGACTTCTCTATCTCGCTCCAGTTTTTTCGTATAAAGTTCTCTCTCTGTCTAATTACATTTTCCGGGAAAAAGTTTCTCTCGGGAAATAGAAAAAAACTAGAAAAGCCTCAAGAAAGATATATCTTCGTCGATCGCTGCGATGAGTCGTTTCATGTGCTGTTTCGGAGGCGGAAGCTCAAGCAAAGTAGTGCAAGATCCAGAGGAACTGCCGGAGCCAACTAGCGACGAAGAAGGTGAGTAGTTTAATTAGGAATATCGAACTCTGACGATCGTGAACTATTCTCGTTTTCTGATTACTTGTACGACAAGCAAGTCTGTTGATTAGAGTAACTTCTTTTGGGAAACAAGTATCTCGATCTTGCGAAACTGATTTAGGGTTCTTCTTCTTGTTCGTTATCTTTCTTTCTTAAGGTTTCGTTCAATTTCAATGGAATGAGATCGTAGAAGGAACCGAGAACTTCGCTATAACACATTTGATCGGCCGTGGCAGAGTCGGCAAAGTTTATCGCTGCAATTTCCCAAGAATTCATAAGGTATAAACCCCAAAAGACTTGTGCTTTATTGGTTAAAAAATCGAAACCAAGTGTCTGAAATCAGAAACTTTTGATTGATTCAATTAGGTTGGAGCTGCAAAGTTTCATGATCATGGGATTCATGGCGACTTTGCTAGTCTTGGTGAGTTCGTGGCAGAGGTTTTAACGTTACGTGAAGCTGATCACCCGAATGTGATTAAACTTCTCGGCGAACACTGCGGCCATGAAAATACTATTCTTGTCTACCAATTCATGCCTAATGGCTCTCTTGACCACCATCTCTTTGGTAATCAATACAAACCTAATCAACGTACTCTGTTTTACTTCTATATCAACTCTGTTTTAGTTCTGTATCAACTCATTCCAGTTTTGTTAACTCGTTCTCTCTTTTTGTTTGTAGCAAATGCGAGGCAAGTTCAGGGTCTAACGCAACCAACTCGGGTTTTGGATTGGGACACGAGGATGAGAATTGCTGTGGGTGTAGCCGAAGGTCTGGTTTACGTACACCAGGGGCTTTCCTCGATTCACAGAGATGTCAATGCCACAAACATTGTGCTTGACGACAATTTTGTCCCGAAGCTGACTGGTTTTGGAACCGCGGCTAAGATCGCTTACGATGAAGCCGGTGTTGAGATGCAGAGTCGGGTCAATAATATAAATGGAACTGAAGGATACCTCGCACCGGAAACAGAGAACTTCGGGTTGGTTTCGACCAAGTCCGATGTCTATAGCTATGGAGTTTTTCTGTTAGAGCTTTTCACAGGCATGAAAGCTTATGATCGGGAGAGACCTGACGCGGGAGAGAAACTCACTGATTGGGTATGACTCAAACCTTGTACATCTAGGTTTTATTTTTATACGTTTCACTTTTCAGAAGTAACTTAGGTTTTCTCGAAATGTACTTTTCTTTTGCAGTTAATGCCACTGTTGAGTCTGATAACTAGATTGGAGGAATCGCCTGTTGTAGTTGATGTTGCGCTCGGTATAAAGTACTCGGCTGAAGGTTCAAACATAATATTTGAAACTGCGAGGAAGTGTTTAAACGCGCTGCCACTTGAACGGCCTGCAATGGATTCTGTGGAAACATCGGTTCGTGAAGCTGCAGCTTACCTGGTCCCAGAGGAGCAGCCCCAGTGAACGATAGACATTGTTCGACATAAGCAGTTTGATCAGGCGATATTATGTAGGGTTTTTTTTTTTTTTTTGGTTTTGGTTTTTGAAGAAACATATTATAGACTTGGTTGTGTAAAGGTATTAACGAAAGACTATCATTATATCACCTATGATTACTCAAATCCCATATATTATGCTAGAGCACGGGTTGAAATTTATTTTATTTATATTATATTTTTATATAAAATACAATTTATGTTATTATTTTAAAAGTTTTTTTGGATTAAACATTATGCTAAATATGAAGATTTAAAAAAAAATACATATTTTGTAAGTTTTATATTGTTAATGATTATAGATAAGTACCCGTACTATAACACTGGTTAAATTTTATTTCGTAATCTATCTTGCAACCCACTATCTAACTTGTAACCAATCAATCTATCAATTTCGTAATCTATTTTTGGTTAACGTTATTGTCTATCGATACAATATGTGAAAAATAAATTTGTAATACTGCGTTTAAAGATCTTTGGAAACAACGTGATATAAGACTAAAATCTTCCAAAAATACAGTTTGGAATATCCATGATTTTATTTATTACTATTAATATATCAATTATCAATTTGGAATATCCCTAATATTTAGGTATAACCATTAATATTAATATATAGATTAATTTATAACCTATTTGTAACCATTTGTAATCAATTATTAAAAATATAAAGTCTACAAAAACTATGTTGTGTACTTCCCTTATATTAAAAAAGGGATATATATTAACTATATTATTTTATGTAGTCCCTTTAATTATGTCACTTGATTATGGTTTGCACTTATATATAAGTTGTATCATTCTATTTGATAATAAACACAGCAATAATAATAATACAATCGTATCTTCTCTATTCACAAAAAAATGGTTTTGTTACTGGTTCTATGATATGAGACAAGGTCAGGGTGTGAACCTTTTGAGACGATGCCATCTGTAAAATAGTTGTTATTCAACGTTTGAGATCTTTGGTTTTCATTAATTTCTCTGTTACTAAATTTCTAAAAATAGAAGAGAAGATGAGGGAGAGGAAATAACAGAACAGAATAGTTCTTACCTTCAGGAATTTTCAAAACAATCTCTTTGGTTTCCGATGCGTAGATTTGGATTCGATTTCCGTGAAAACCCACCAAATCAACTGGATCAGGATGGATCATTCTTCAACTTTACAAGTCATGTTGTGAAAAGGTCTTTGATTATATAACAGGAGAAGCTTTCTTGGTTGGTAGGTTATCTTAGATCCATCTCTTTAAATGTTTCAATATTAAACTAATTAGTCTTAACATTAATGTTGTTTTACATCCCATTTGATATAGGAATCAGAAGAGATGGAGGAAGCATCAACATCAACATCAACACCAATGACTGCAAAACCAAACGTTGTTAGAAAGAAAATGGCCAAACAACTGACCGGAAAGCGTGAAGATTCGCCGCTCCATTCGGCTGTCAGACGCGGAGATTTCTCTGCGGTGAATGAGATTTTGAGTAATCATATGGAATCAGAAGAGGAACTAAGTGAGTTGTTGCGGAAACAGAACCAATGTGGTGAGACTGCTCTTTATGTGGCGGCAGAATATGGTGATGCGGAGGTGGTTGCAGAGCTCATCAAGTACTATGATCTTGAAGACGCCGAGACCAAAGCTAGAAATGGGTTTGATCCTTTCCACATTGCTGCTAAACAAGGCGAATTGGGTATGCATTTTTGCCAACTTTCATGAAAATTTTTAATCATAAAGAAAGTTTTGTGATATTGATTTTAAGCATTGGGAAGAAACACTTAGATAAACACATGATTAAAGTGTTAATCTTTGTTTGCTTTAAGGAACCACATTCACATAATGTGTGATACATTGATAAAATTTGGAATATGTTATATAGACGTTTTGAGAGTACTAATGGAGGAACATCCGGAGCTAGCAATGACAGTGGACTTATCAAACACGACGGCTTTACACACTGCCGCGGCTCAGGGACACGTTGAGGTTGTAGAGTATCTACTAGAAGCCGCAGGTAGTAGCCTAGCCGCGATCGCAAAGAGCAACGGGAAAACAGCATTGCACTCGGCGGCTAGGAATGGTCACGCGGAAGTGGTAAAGGCGATTGTAGCAGTTGAGCCGGACACGGCAACGAGAACCGATAAAAAAGGTCAGACGCCACTTCACATGGCGGTGAAAGGACAAAGTATTGATGTGGTGGTTGAGCTAATGAAGGGACATCGATCGTCGTTGAATATGGTTGATTCTAAAGGGAACACTGCGTTACATGTTGCTACTAGGAAAGGTCGCATTAAGGTTCGTTAATCATCTCCAATAACATAATGTTTATTTTCAAATTTATACGTTGCTACACGAAATTTATACGTTGAAAATTAAATGTAATGGTATAAACTCAATAATAAACAAAGCATCTTGGAAAAAATAAAATTTATTGAAATTTTAATGTGAATGCAGATAGTGGAATTGCTTCTAGACAACAACGAGACAAGCACAAGCACAACAGCAATAAACAGAGCCGGAGAAACGCCGCTCGACACGGCTGAGAAAACCGGCCATCCAGAGATCGCAGCGGTTCTCAAAACCCGCGGCGTTCCCTCAGCTAAAGCCATGAACAACCCTACTCGGCCAAACGCGGCGCGTGAGCTCAAACAAACGGTAAGTGACATCAAACATGAAGTTCATCACCAGTTAGAACACGCTCGAGAGACGAGGAAACGCGTTCAAGGAATAGCTAAACGCATTAACAAAATGCACATAGAGGGTCTTGACAATGCCATTAACTCAACCACAGTCGTAGCTGTTTTAATCGCAACAGTTGCTTTCGCCGCCATTTTCACCGTACCTGGACAATACGCTGATGAGTTGAGTTCACTCTCTCCGGGACAATCCCTAGGAGAAGCGAATATAGCGGATAGACCAGCGTTTGCGATCTTCTTTATATTTGACTCGATAGCTCTTTTTATATCTTTAGCGGTTGTGGTGGTTCAGACTTCAGTGGTTGCGATCGAGCAAAAGGCTAAGAAGAATATGATGGCTGTGATAAACAAGCTGATGTGGCTAGCTTGCGTTTTGATATCGGTAGCGTTTTTGGCGTTAGCGTTTGTGGTGGTTGGTGAGGATGAGAGGTGGCTAGCGGTTGGAGTGACGGTGTTTGGTGCAACGATAATGCTCACGACGCTTGGGACAATGTGTTATTGGGTCATTATGCATCGGATCGAAGCTTCTAATGTGAGAAAGTCGAGAAAAGAGTCGATGGCAAGATCGAGACAATCAGGATTGTTGGAGTTTTCTGGGATGTTAACCAAGAGAATGTATGCTATTTAGTGATTTAGAGACAAAAGTGTATGTGTTAAGATTTTTGTTCTTGAAAGATTTTTCAAAGATGTAGAAAGCAGAGACTGAAGCGTGTGGAAGAAGTAAACGAAGTTAAACCGTAATTTCATTTTGTTTTTTTTCTTCCGTTATGATATATGAGGCCATTAATGTTCTCTCTTTAAAAAGTTTATTTCAAGGAAACGTTTAAAACTAGCATTGAACTTTTAAAACATTTAAAATTTCTTTCTAATTATTTTAAAACATTGTGGAAGTTATCAATGGATAAGAAAATTGATTCTGAGATCATTGGGTATTGCTACACGCCAATATTTAACAAATTTATCAAAATGATACAACTGTTATTAATATGATATTTAAAAAAAAAAATCTATTGGTCAATGGTACATTGTAAAATAACAAAATATAATCTCTAAACATTTTATAAATTGATACCGTGCAAAAAGCATGGTTTACTTTCTAATAATATATGTTTAAATGGACATAAATAGACATCATGCATCATATAATAAAAACCAAAAACACTATCACCAAAAATAGACACATTTTATTATACTAATAACAAAAAAATAAGAAATGATGTCAACATCAAAGATGAATTATAACGACATTATATTGACATTCTTTATACAGTATATGATCCAAATTCCTAAACCCAAGAAGAAGAACAAAACAGAACAATCTCATCATATCATTCACTTTTGTTCTCTTCCATGGAGTCTTCTACTTCTCTTCTTCCTTCTCAATGGTCTAATCTTCCTTTAGATATACTTGAGTTGGTCTCAAATCGTCTTGACCACGACGGCTCATCAGACACCGTTGATCTCATCTGTCTCCGTTCTGTTTGCGCCACGTGGCGTCTCTTTCTTCCTCTTTCCGACAACAACAACAACAAAAACAACAGTCCTTTTTCAAAATTCCCAAAGTATCTTCCTTTTTGGTCATCTTCTTCTTCATCAACCTCTGGTTTCTTCATTCTGAAACAGAGCAGTGTCTATAAACTCGAAGCTCCATTGATGAATCCGAGTACTTGGCTTGTTAAGCTTCAAGAGACAACATCTCCTGGGAAAATGCGAGTCTTGGATCTCTTCTCAAACGACAGAATCAGTTTCTTGCCTGAGAAGTTCCCGGAAAATATCGATTTGCAAGAGTTTCATGTGAGATTGGTTCGTCGAGCTTACCGTATGGAGTACGCAAACAATGGTGGTGGTGAGATGTCTTCTTGTTTCTGGTCACTGAACTCCGAGAAAGTTGTGATTTTGTCTTCAGGGGAAAGCTCGAAGTCGGCGTTAATGGCGATTCACAGTGGTGGGAAATTAGGGTTTTTGAAGAGTGGAAACGAAGAAAGATGGAGGATTTTGGATCATTCGTGGAATGTGATCTACGAGGACATAATATTGTACAGAGAGGAGAACTGTTGCATCGTTGTAGACGACAAGGGTAAAACCGTAATTTACGATTTGGATTTCAAAGTTTCAGATTTGGCTGATGGTTTGGTCGGAGGAGGTGGTCATAAGAAGCATCTCGTGGAGCGTCCCGGCGGAGAAGTGCTTCTTGTTGACAAATACGTGAAACACGTCTGGTCCATATCGGAGAATTCGAAATCTGCGGTGGAGTTTAGAGTTTATAAGCTGAAGAGAGAAGAGAAGAGATGGGAAGAGGTGAGAGAATTGGGAGATGTGGCTCTGTTTATAGGAGATGATTGTTCTTACTCTGTTCAGATTCCGGCCGGAGATTTCGCCGGAGGTTGTATTTTCTATAAAGATTATAGGAATGGAGGAAGAAGCAGAGGAGTATGCTGTGACGGTGATGGTCTCTTCAATGTGGACTTTGAGATGCAGGGTGATTTTGTGTTTCCTATAAAGCCCAAATGTTTTGGCCCATAATGTGGATTTGGACCTCCAATTCTATGGTTCAATTTTTAAAAACAATAATTGCGTTTAAGCGCTAGTTGTAATTGTTATGCGCTAATTGTGTCATGTACATATATCAGAATCTCAAGTCATATTATAATCAAAGCATGTGTGTTGCTATTGTATTCATGATGATTACAACATGTAACGATTACAATTGCCATGTGAGAGAGGGTAACCAAAGCTATAAATTTGGAGAAATAAATTCTACTACTTGTTTGATAAAACAAACTGATAGGTCTCTTGCCACATAATTTGGAGGTAGAAAAAGTTAATGCTTTGGTCCACTAATGCCTTCTCTTCACACAACATCGTTTTGTTATATATGTAGTCGGTGATATAACAAGTTTGAGGTTGATATGTGGAATATGTATATAAAGTTTTATTACATGCATAAAAATAAACGACAAAGTTTGTTAGTTTGATTTGACAAGATGATCCAAGAGATAAAATCCAAGTTATCGTTTATGTGCTTTCTGATCAAACGCATAATTCTATAATCTATGAAGATATCGTTTATGTGCTTTCTGATCAAACGCATAATTCTATAATCTATGAAGATATCGTTTATGTGCTTTCTGATCAAACGCATAATTCTATAATCTATGAAGATATGATTTTATACAGGTTTGTATTGTCCCTCAGCTTTCAAATCCATGTGTACCCCTCTCAGATGGGAATACTTTCATATTTACCAAAATTATTTCTGACCAGATTTTAATGTAAAATTACAATTAGATATGTATGTACTATAAAATGTAAATGTAAGAAATATGAATGATATACTACTAAACGCCGAATTTTCAACCGTAAAATTTTGTTACCTTTGGGGAATTCAACTAAATAATACATATGAATATTTAAATTATCATGTGTATGGTAAAGTTGTGTATTTGTGTGAAGCACATGGATGCAACGATCTTCAGATATTGTCTATCTGTAAAAGATACATATAACATGTAACTTTTTTTTCTTTTCCTTTGAGGTTTTATAATCATTTTTTTTTCCCCTCACTCACTCACTCACTCACTCGCCATTGCAATTGTATTTTCTTTTTGTTGTTCTAATTCACAGATCCAAAGTCCTTTCATTTTCTTGGATTCTGATTCTCCCAATTTCATTTTTTTTCTTGTGGGGATAAATCTGCGGACCTTTGTTTAGTGTTTGTTTTATTTTCCCAAGAAAAACAAATTTCCACTATCTTCTTTTGTCTTCTCTTTAAACTTCTTCTGAAACTCGACAAGATTTTTGTGGTTTCCCCCAAAATTAATCTCATTTTCTTGTTTGTTTTTCAGCTTTGTGTTTCACTCAGTGTGACTTTGCTAATTTTTTCCCGCGGGAATTCTCTTTTGCTCGAGAAAAAATTTTTTTTTTACTTTCTTGAATGGCGTCAAGAGAAGTATCAGCGATGATCAAACAAGGGTTTATCGCAGACCCTTCTCTCTCGTTTTCTCCGTCAAGAATCACTTCTCCTCCTGCCAAACACTCCACCGCATCTCCTCCTCCGCCTCCTCCGCCGAACGAATCGACTCACAGCTCAAACCCGACACTTTTCGACATGATGTCTGATGAGCACAACCGCGAGCCGCCGCCGCCGCAACGGAGGAAGTCTCACGCGCGCGTGGCTCAAATCTTGACGGAGTTCAAGAACGGTGTCGTTTACGGTCATAGTCTCGGGCCGAGTGATGTTAAGCTGACCGTGGTTGGAAAAGACGGTTACAGAGTCACTATGGATGTTCATCGGAAGGTTTTATCGGAGAAGAGTAGGTTTTTCATGGAGAAGATGAATTCTAGAAGAGAGAAAGGGGTTTCTCATATGGTTGAGATTAGTGAGTGTGATGATTTGGAGATTTATGTTGAGACTGTGGTTTTGATGTATAGTGATGATCTCAAGAACAAGTTGATCGGTGAAACTGTTCTCAAGATCTTGGCTTTACTCAAGGTATGATTTTTTTTTGTGATTAGAGTGTTTTTGGTTTGTTTGCTTTGGTTTTGTGATTGATGTGAATCTCTTTTCTTGTGTAGGTTTCTGCAGCTATCATGTTTGATGAAGGAGTAACGTCGTGTTTGGAGCATTTGGAAGCTGTTCCTTGGTCAGATGATGAAGAAGAGATTGTTGTGTCTTGTCTTGAAGAGCTTCATCTTCCTGATGATTCAGTCACTTTGATTCTTCAGAGAGTTTCATCTGAGCCTTCCACTTCCTCTACGAGAACCGATGATATCTTCTTGAAGCTTCTCACTGGTGTTCTACTAGCCAAAGATGATAAAGCTCGCCGCGAGATGAAAGTTTTGATCTTTAAGTTGGTTAGAGAAGAAGCTGATTATGATGTCTCCAAAGACACACTCTACGGTTTGTGCCATCGATGTCTCACATCTCTTGTGCTTTGCTTATCTGAAGTGACTACTCAAATGAATGATCCGGGGAAAGACCGTGGTGCTTTGATGGGAGAAATCGCCAGAGAAGCTGATAACATGCTGTGGATGGTAGATATATTGATTGAGAAGAAAATGTGTGATGAGTTTGTGAAACTATGGGCGGATCAAAAGGAGCTGGCGAATCTTCATTCTAAGATCCCAACAATGTACAGACACGAAATAAGCAAGATCACTGCGCAGATATGTGTTGGTATAGGTAAAGGAAGGGTCTTGGTGAACCGGGAGACTAGGTTTGCAGTTTTGAATACCTGGTTAGAGGCTTTGTATGATGATTTCGGGTGGATGAGACGGTTGTCATCGAGATCTCTGGATAGGAAACTTGTGGAAGATGGACTCAGCCAGACCATATTGACCTTGTCGTTGAGACAACAACAGGTGATTCTGATGAAATGGTTTGATCGGTTTCTGAGCAAAGGCGATGATTGTCCAAATGTTCAACGTGCATTTGAGGTGTGGTGGAGAAGAGCTTTCATAAGACAGGTCTTGACAGAGCCAGATGGATCGCAGCTGCAGATCACACTCTATGACTAACCCAAAATAGTATTAAGATTTTGTATTTTTCTTTTTATCTTTGGTAAACTGTTACTATTTGTGACTTTCATTGAGATATAAAGATTCAAAACAAAGTGGCTCAGAGATATTCTAAAACTATGATCAGAACATAAAGACGAAACAAAACTCTCAGGGCACAGAACCATTTTTCCCCTTTTGTAAACCAAAATGAAAAATCCGATTTCTAGTTTGAATCTAATTTATTGCCCGGCCTTTGCTTAGCCGTTAGAATGCCAATTGGGTGGCTGAGTTAGAGCCCAAGAATTGGTTTCATTCATCTGGCTGATCTTGCATTGCTTGTCATCTATATATTCTGCAAAGTGAACTGCAATGAACCTTTGTTTCCGTCTTTTCAAGAGATGATTGGATCAGGTCCATATTTCAACTTGGGCAGATCATCGGTCCTGTTGATCAAGATTAACCACATAGTTAGTTTGACAAAGGAGATTTATACGGCGACGGCATAAACCGAACTAAAATGGTATTTGATACCAGAATCTCTGAAGACAATGAAAGGATAAGTATTAAGCCTAATAAGCATATTTTGAACGTTCACATATTTTTCAATATGATAAAAGGGACTCATGAAACACAAGATGAGATGTCACATAAATCCAGAGAACTCCAGTAATGTCATAAGCAAAAGCCGCAACCTGAACCCTTAAAAACAGAGAGGAATGGAAATCTGACCTTTGGAGGACTTTGAGTATCCCAGTTCCGAGCTTCATTGGTATGCCCATAATCACGCATTCTGTGACTCCCTCTATGTTATCAACCTTTCCGCTAATTGCTGCACTAAATAAATGATCTCCAGTCCTCTCAAAAGATGCCTGCATCAGCACACTTTTGTCCATCTTCTGAATACCGGTTCTTTGAATCCCGAGAACCTCCCCCTGATCAAGAGATTGAAATGACATACTTAATCATTAATATGACAATATTAGAAAAAAATATATTATTAGAGAATAGAGATCATATTAACAGATTCAAGTGTCTTAGAACTGACCCTGTAAGTCATGACATCAGCCAAAAGCATCATGTGACGAATGTCTATACTCATACCGTGGTTACCCATAACTGTCCCTATTTCATCAATAATTGTTGTCCTTGCAGCTTCGATTCCCAGTGTTTTGCTCACTTCGACAACATTGTTACTTGTCGTAGTTCTCCCATTGATTCCCGGAGTCCCCATAACAGCCAGGAGGTTTGTGCTGAAACATATATCAAGAAAAATATTCAAAATCTACAATAGCGGGAAAGAGAGAGCACATATTCTCTTTCACACTACAGTTTTGTTGATACCATCCTTCCAAGTTCTGAGTTGGTTATTCATCAGAGTCCCAATATTGGACATGTATTTGTTTATAGAAAGCATTTTGTGTAGTTCAAAAATTGGTTTAAGCAAGTGAAATACTGACAATTCATATCAGTGGCTTACCAAAAAACAGAAACAAAGACTGCTTAATGAACTAAATCAAGTATTCACCAAATCAAATCATGCCCAACGAGAGGACATGTTATATCAGCTAAGCTAGCACTTGCAGGAAGGAAAAAAAGAACAGAGGAAAATCTCATCTCTTGAAGCTCAAGAAAACTTACCCCTCCACAAACAGTTTCCACCTTTTTTCCCCATCTTTCTGTTTATTTTTCTCCATATCCTCTGCGACAACAACTCGCTCAACTGTTTTGATCCCCTATCATAACAAATCGACACAACGAGTATTATAACAAAATCGTAGATGTTTTATTAATATTTATATATATGCGAGAGAGAGTGGTTTAACGAATATCACATTCACTATAATATTTGGCAGCACGTTCTTCAGATTGTGGAGATTGAAATGAGTCCTACTTTTATCCACCACAGGAGTAATGTCCAATCCCGAGTCTAAAACCCTAATATCCTGCAAAAATTCACATTGCTATGAGACTAAAGACCTGTGTGCACCGCAATGAATACATCAATAACATCTAAGGAACTTACATTATCGTTCAGTTTGATTCTGGGGGTCTTTAGAATGGAATTTTTTACCGACCAGGGGGTAATAGATAAACATGCCTCCTCGATTATTTTACTGTCAAGAATTATTCTCACTGACGCTGATGTTGAAGTCATTAGCACCTCGATACTCTCAGCAACCTGGTCCATAATTCAAGTGGATTTTAACAAACTGATTGGTGCTGGACCAACGATCCAATAGTTATAATAAAATGCCACCTGGAATATGAACTTAAAACAAGCAGCAGCGACTATCAAATACTGGATATGTAAAATAATTCAGATCAGAACCTGTCCTAAAGTAGTTTTTTCGATGCGTCCTTTCACCCATCGTGCACTAGTCAATTCCAGGGGGTTTTCAAGTTCTGCTGAGATGACAGGTGTGCTTATATTTTTGGAAGCATTTATGATTTCGTTGATTCGGGGGACTCCCTGTGTGATATCTGAACCAGATTCAGGAAATCACAACAACTTACTACTCATATGTGGTCATAAACACTAGTTTTGTAGCGAAATTCTGAAAATAAGTAATTTCAAAAAGGATACTCATGCTCGCAACTCCGGCAAAGTGAAAAGTTTTAAGAGTCATTTGTGTCCCAGGTTCTCCAATACTCTGAGCTCCTATTGTCCCAATTGCAGTCCCAGCCTCAATTTTTTTTTCCCGATAGCGAGATACACAAATTTTTACAAATACCTGCATATTTATATAAATATATCAGAGGTAATTTCATATTTTATCCAAAGACTGGAGAGAATATGATGTAGCTAACAATATATATAATTAAGGACACAAAATGCACAAGAGTATTTTTCTTCTCCAAAAAGGAAGACAAAGAAAGTCACCTCGAGTTGCTTATCAGTCACACCAGATGCTTTGTATAAAACCTGGGGCGGGCTAGCAGACTTTACTCCAAGCAAGGAAACAAAATTTCGAAGAGCTTTCACGAAGGCGTCAGAGCAAACTCGACTTTTATCATGTCTGACTAATTCCTCTTCAAACTTTTGCAACAGTTCTTCAGAAGAAAGATAGTTGTGGTGAGATCGAGGAGGACATGTGGCCTGCAAATGCAAGTACCGATTGTGACAAAACTCTAAATAAAGAGGGACCCAAAACCAATATACAAAAATCGAAAAAGCACCTGTATTTTCAGAAATAATCTATCAAAATTTAAAGGAGCTCCATCCTTTCCTTCCATTAGTGCTGGGTCCATTCCATCATCCCCATAAGTAAATTGAAGTATACATCCGCTGGAATTTCGCACTGTGTTATCATAATGGACTAATAGATCCTCCAAGGCTTTCATCAGTCTACGGGACATGTAACCTGTACTGGCAGTTTTCACCTGCAATAGACAAGAGTTTAGTTACAAAAAGGTGAAGACCATCTTCAGTCCAGATGTTAAAACACTGTCACCCTACAGAGAACCATCATGGCGGTCTCTTTCAGTGAACAACTTTTCATATATTACAGAGGACCAGAATGGAAAAAGAAAAAAAGAAAAAAGAGAAGGATTTATGCATACCGCTGTATCAACTAGACCTTCTCGTCCACCCATAGTGTGAAAGAAAAATTCTGTGGCAGTAAGACCACTGTAGAACGAATTAGCAACAAAACCTTTAGCCTGCGATGCCAACAAGACATGAGATCAGGTCCTAGCTCTCAAAGCAGTAATAAATACAAACGGAAAATAGTGTAATCAGGCTCCCATCCCAAGAAGCCTACTACAAATTATTCACTGCCGAGAAATGGTTTCTACTTGTTCAGGACACCTCCAACGAATAGCTTAAGAAAATTTCCAAAACATTTCTAGTAATTAGGAGCGCTAGAAGCATCCAATATGTTAAAGATTGCTCACAGGGGTTAAAATAGAGGGGAGTAATTGCAACGCAAGAGAGATTAAAATAGAACAAAAACTTAACAGATCATCTTCATACAAAAACAAATCAGTCAATCGGGGGAGAGTGGTTGGCAAGCTGTTTACTTACTGCAGGTGATTTGGACATCCTAGGGAAATGAGGAAGACTTCGATCTATAAATCCATCAGGAGCACGGTGACCATTAACTGTCTGCTGACCAACACATGCGACCATCTGACTGATATTGATAGGAGATCCTTTGGAACCACACTGTGACATGATCAAGGGACTGTTTCTCCAATGTAACCCGTGCATACAGGCCTGTATATCACAAATATAATGACAAGATGAAGCATTAGTATTTTGGTAGGTAACCAGGATCTGGATTCATTAGTATAAGCTTATTCACCCTCCCAGTGTCTTCTCGAATTGTATTGAGAATCCCTGTTATGTCAGCTTCTAATGATTTTGCACCATCTAGACCAGCTTTAAGTTGCAAATTTCCTCGATTAAAATCCTCAATTATCTTCTGGCATTGGTCATATCCTTCCTGGATTGTGGTTTTTCTTTCTTTATTCAACTCTGCACCAGGTTGAACGTCATCGATTCCAATGGAGAATCCATGGATTCCAATCCACCGAGCACTGCATAAAACAAGATAAAGAGCTACCAATTAGACAAAAAATAATTCCTTTACTCGATACCTTGATGCAGCAATGGCAGATAGCAGAGAAATGTCACAGAAAACACAGCACACACAAAGCAAGAAGAACTTTTGAAATTATTATAGGGATGAAGCAGAAAAATGAATGAGCAAGACAAAGATTGAAGCGTTGCTGTGAGATCAAGGAAAAATTAGTCAGAGGAGATAAAACAATCCCATATGCATGAACTCACCTCAATTTTGCTAGCCGATTCATGCAGACTGCAGCAGCATGGGAGCTGTAATCTCTTAGAAGAATAGAATATAATCCATCCTTGTTTCCATTCCCTAGAAAAAAATATCAAGTGCTCAAAATATAGGAAAAAAAAATCCAGAATGAACAGCTATCTGTTGCCATTTGCTACATATTGCATTCCATCTTGGACTCACCCAACGTAGCCTTCCCCAGTTGTCCTGATATTAGCTCACTATTTCGAAAATAAACCCATCCATCATTTGCGCACATTGTTTCATCGAAACCACGCTTTCCCTTCTTGAAGTTCTTCTCTTTCACATTTAAAGTTACGTAGACTCTAACACTTGCATTTGGACGCAGCAAAACACTAAAAACCTGTTTACCAGTCCACAGCTCTATTGGCTGCATCAAAAAAGCATCTGGATAAGAACTTAAATAGAACGAAAAAATGCTAAAAAGGTAGAAGAATTACCAGTGTCCACAACTTATTTGACCACACAGATTAAATATCAATAACTCACAGAATTTGAGCCCATCGATTAAACTAAAGACAACAATGTAGAATGTCATGCAAAATCCAGGTTGATACAGTAATTGGAACTGGAGCAGTTTCTACACACGTGATATGGAAAAGGTCTTTTAACATTATGGGAAAGCAGAAAGATAGCCACAAATTATGTCTATAACCTTGAGCATCCAGCAAAAGAAAGCTAAGCTGAGATAAGAACTATTATCTCTCAGTGAAAAAAATGACAAAAATTATCGCTCAATTTCAGAATCCATGACGAAGGATTACCAGAAGAAGTAGGACAGCAAAGAGATAATGAGAAATTAAACAAGCACAGAAAAAAAGATATAAGATAATTGATACCAACAGAACAAACGGTAGCTATCTAACACTCTCAAGTCAGTTGTGATAAATTATAGAGGTGAAAACGTGTAGAAGCCTCATACCTTAAGGATTGAAGGTGTGGGCAAATCAATGGCATCCATGCCATCTCCCATGTAAGAACATATAAGTGAAAAGGCTGCACGGT
The DNA here is from genome assembly GCF_000633955.1 of Camelina sativa. Taxonomy (NCBI): domain Eukaryota; kingdom Viridiplantae; phylum Streptophyta; class Magnoliopsida; order Brassicales; family Brassicaceae; genus Camelina; species Camelina sativa. The sequence goes on along the minus strand of NC_025686.1, from coordinate 24,930,468 downwards.
CATAAAACGTGTCCTTTCTCGTTATCAAAAAGGAAGTTGTCAAAAAATCCTGCGTTGATGCTACTAAAATTTCTCCGTTTTTTGGGGTGCATAAATTGTTTTGTACCTGAGAGACCAATCAAGGGAGAAGTAAATAATCATCCAGAAGAGAACTTCTCACCCAGATAATTATTCCTGTCAGCAGTTATATCAATGAAGTTTTTCAAACATTTTTAAACTCAGCATCTCCTCAACTAACGAATCTAAATTGCTTAGGAAAGCCTAAAGGTTCAGTTGATTTAGTTGAAAACCATTGGTGGAATTTGTTAAAGCAAGACTCCATCTCATCATCATCTGGTACTTAGTATGTAATGTGTGCATGAATATGAGCATAGAGAGTGTTAAACGTAGCCAACGTATAATTGACTATCCCCAAGAAACTTCATATGATGCTAAGTAAAAGAGCAAGTACCCCCATCAATGTAATAGCCTCTGTCCGAGCCTCCTCTGTTTGTGGTACGTGCATGTTCATCTCATCACCATCAAAATCAGCATTATATGGGTTACAAACCGATTCATTGAACCTCAACGTTCTCCAAGGCATTATTCTTGCCTACAGAACAACAAATGTAAAATTAGGAACTTAGGATTACTATGAGGGCAAGAGAAATTATGACTAAGCATTCTAAATCAGTACTGACCCTGTGACACATAATAGACATCCGATGCAGACTCGGTTGCCTGTTAAAAAGAACAACATCCCCATTTTCCAAATGGCGGTCCACTATGCATCCAATGGTCAGTTCATCAGCAATACGCTTACGATAATCACCAACCAAAGTCCTGAAATGATTTGTGTTAATGGCCACATATGATGGACAAGCACCCAAAAACATGCAAATGACCCTATGAGGAGTATGCAGTCCCTCAGTGGTATCAGGTAACTTCAGTTCAGTAATAGTTTTTACTATTTTCTTGAAACAAATCCCAGTGGTTTGACTTGGCTTCATTAAGAGGAAAAGTTGTTACTTGCACATTTTCATTTCTACCTATGTACTTTTCCTGTTTGGGTGTGTCTATACCATGAACAAAACCTATATACGAGTCGACATAAATTTACAATTTCACATAATTTTACTGAAACTGAAGATCACTTCAACTGCGAAAACTAGCTATCTAGATATATTAACTCATCTAAGATCAGTTTCCTCCCCTTCAATAGTATGCATCAACCAAGAAGTAACAAAACTAGCACACAACATTACCTTGAAGAACCATCCGGATATCTGACATTTCTGGCACCAGGGTATTTATTCGGGCCATTACGGACACATTGTCTCAACTTCTCAATATTATGACGGGAAACACATTCAGGAAAAGTTAAGATCCGAGCCATAAGGATGGGAATTCCTACCTGAAAAGTTTAGTTACCTTTGTGATAAGTTACACCAAAAATATAAATAACAAAAAGCAAAAGTTTAAAACCATTTATGGTAAAAGATACCTCTGTAATTTTCAAATTGGGATCAGGTGAAATAACAGTTCTACCAGTGAACTCGACACGCTTTCCTGACAAATTTGCACGGAAACGTCCCTGTTTTCCTTTGAGACGCTGAAGAACTCCACTCAGTTGTTTTCTGTCTGGCTGAATTTGAACACCACGGACTTCACTGTTAATGAATTTTGCAACCTCGCTTTGTACTGTATCCCACACTTGCTAAAAGGAAATCCCCAAAAGTAAGTAAGAAGAAAATAATCTAACATGAAATAGTAATAAAAGAAAAATGAATAAAAACGTAAACCAAGAAATCATTTCAGTAAGATCTAACAAAAACAGAGACAAACTTAACAGTACAGAATGCATAAATACACAAAATAGGGATGCAATGATGCAATAAATAACTCGATCGTACCATGTTTTTGGTCGATGTGGTAGGTTGATTCAAAATTCTATGAAGAGAAGCATTGTCTTGAATGATTTGCTTTAATTGCGATGATAAGTCATTTTCATTACTGCAGCAAGAAAGCACGTTCTTTCAAGAAAATCAGCAGTAGAAAGTATAATTGACATAAAAAAGATAAACAAAACAATAGCTAACCTTTCTGTGCCACCAATCATAACAGACGGTCGGATTGATAAAGGTGGCACAAGCATGCACGTTATGATAAGATTCTCAGGTCTGTGGGCAATATAAAGAAGTTCACAGTCCTGTAATCAATTTCAGAAAGAAAAAGGGAAAAAAAAAAAATGAATCAGCATGACTGAATTATTTGTAAATAAGAAAATTCCCTTTATACTAAAGCATATAATCTGAGAGCAAAAGAACACACCGCAGGAAACTATGTTGAAAAACATGTGATGTAACTCAAATATACCTTGTCACTCATTCCTTTAAAAAGCCCAAGCACCACGTTAGGATCAAGAACATAGGTAAGAGGATTTATTCCTTGACTAGACTCCTTTGTGTGGGATATTGCAGCTTTAAATTCATCAACCTCTCCACCATGAATTTTAGACCGGTCATGACTGATACCTATAAAACCCATCTGGGCTGGAATCTTTTTCACCATACCTGAAATAATCAACAGATAATCATCATAACCAAAATATATAATTGAACTGGGTAGGAAGAAGCACTTTCAAGAACATAGCATAGATTAGAATATAACATAATATGAGATTAACCAATAACAAAAGTTATAGGATTTTTGCATTGGATATTAGAATTCCAAAAATGTTCTACGAGCTAAATTTTGCATCTAAGATGAAACATATGAAGAATGAGAAAAGAAATCAAGGTTATAAATAAAAATCTTCGAAAAAGCATATTGAATCTAAATAGTTTCAGCCAAAAAATAGTTCAAAAATATACCATTCTGGTAGCCACATTTTTTGCAAGTTATAACTCTCTGGCTTGCCATTGTACTGCACTTCTTGACAACCGCTTTCGCCAATTCAGTCTTCTTCAATGGCTCCATTTTGGGACTCCGCATCTTCCTCAAGTGATCTTCATACAATTTCTCGTCCAAAAGCATGTTCGAACAGCGCTGCGGGAAAAGAAAGGAAAAAAAAAAAACAATATTTGTGAACTACTATTGATGCTACAAACAGTTTTGTTATGCAAATTAGGTGTTGTCTGGATTTCGAAAGGCATCTTCCCTAGAAATAATTTTTATATGCTGTAATTGTCTCCAGTGTTTCCATTCAACAAAAGTAAAAGGGTCGAGAACAGAAACTAGAGAGATATAATCGGCTAACTCTTACCTTACAAATGCACTTCAGTATGTCAAGGATAAAATTGAAGTATCCAATGTTGTAAACTGGGAGGTCAAGCTTCAGATATCCGTAGTGTCCCGGACAATTTTGGAAGTTCCCCTCACAAGTTGCGCATATAGACCTTTTGTTTGGAGGACCCTGCACAATCATAATGAACAAACCATTTAGCAATAGTCTTTATGCAAGTGAATGTTTAGAATTACATATACTGATGCAAATAACTGCAGGAGACAAAGACATGACATAAAATTCTTGCCATGGCTATATGCATAAGACGTTAAACCAAAGGATATATATATATATATATAGGAAAATCGGATACCATTCGAGGATCCAACAAGCCGCCTTCATGGGGTTTACCACCATTATTGGGATCGTAGTAACCATTCTTCCAGACCTGAACTTCAGCGGCTTTCATGACCTCAAGATCAGAAAACATAGAGAAGTTTATGCTTTTTCTGCAGAGATAATAGTAATGTCAAAATCCCAAGCAGGAACAAACGACAAAAACTGACAAACAAAATTGAAAAATTCTCAAACCATAAATCAAATCAGACATTCATCAACAACACTCAAAGACAAACCCTATTCAATTGTATCAAAGTAAGATCATCATTAAGCTAAGAAACTCAAAACTGGTAAAACAATCATCTCAATCTGACATAAAAACTCAGACACCCAAATCAAAAAAATTTCATGACCTTTAAACCAAGTTAGCAAAAGAAACGAATTTTAGACACATTGAGTATGTATGATCCAGAGCTGCTAAAAAGGAGCGTACTTGGGAAAAATTGCATCAACGAAAAAGTTAAACTTGAGGAGAAATAGTGAAAAGAACATACATTTTAAGAGCACCAACATCTTCGATGAAGGGCTTCTTAGTGAATTCAATCTCCATCTTCGTCTCCATCTCTCCCAATCAAAAAGCTTCAAACTTTATACACAGAAACAAAACAAAACCCCGAATAAGTTCGAATCGACGTCAGAGAAGAAGAAGCAAACTCGGGATCAATCGAAAAAATAAAAAATCAACTTACGGTGAGAAAGACGAAGGTGGGTTTAGGGTTTAAGGAGAAGCAGCAGAGATTTAGTAACAGGCGGGAGATACAGAACGGCTGGCGAGCAAGAAAGATGGAGGATTCAACAAAAGAGAGAGGAAAAAAAAAACAAAAACCAAAAAAAACCTAAGTTGCGGCTTCGAACCTGCGACCTTGAGGTTTCTGACCTAGGGCTCTCAACCACCGAGGTATTTATTCTAAACATTGATTAGGTCGCGAGTGTTTTATATATACCTATAACATGGTCAGCTCTACCAAAAAAGGGAAAACCCAAACTTTATAAAAAAGGAGAGAAAAAAAAAAAGACAATTTATTATTTGGGCCTGTGGGCTTCTGTGTTATTAGGCTTGTTTTGTACACTTGTTTATTTCGGCTTGAAAAAAAAAAAGAAGGGTAAGTTTGTAATTTTGGGTTTTGATTTTGTGTATATTTCGAAAGTACTAAACTTCACGGAGAAATTGCCCTAATTTGTGCAGAGAGAGAGAGAGGTGCGGCGATCTTCGAGCTTCTTTTTTTTCCGATGAAGACCGTCACCGGAAGAGTTATTAGTGCTGAACCAATCTCACTCTCCAAAGCAGCTACGCTTCTCTCTAGGTTTACTTCTTCCGATAATGGAGCCTCTCAAGACGTTAGAGCATATCTCCAACGAGCTTCTGCTGCCTTCACCGAATTAAAGAGTTTCCACAGGGAGATTAGATCGAAGGAGACGAAGCCAAGCTCCGAGACGAGGAGTGAGCAGAATGTTACCGAAGAAATCGATGGTGGGGAGGCACGTGACCGGAAAAGTGAAGGTATGAGTGAGGAATCAGTTTACGGAAGGGAAAAGGAGAAGAAGAATAAGAGGAACAGAGAGGAAGATGTTATTGATGAGAAGGTTGAGGACAAGGAAATGAGCGAAGATAGAAAAGAGAGAAAGAAGGAGAAGAAGAAGAAGAAGAAGAAGAAGAAGAAGAAAGATGAAGTTGTTATTGATGAGAAGGTGGAGGAAAAGTTGGAAGACGAGGATATGAGCGTAGATAGAAAAGAGAGAAAGAAGAAGAAGAAGAAGAACAAAGATGAAGATGTTATTGATGAGAAGGTGAAGGATAAGTTGGAAGACGAGGACATAAGCAAAGAGAGAAAGAAGGAGAAGAAGAAGAAGAAGAGTGAGGAAGAGATGGCTTCAGAGGAGAGGAAGAGCACAAAAAAGAGGAAGAGTGATGACGAGATGGGTTCAGAGGAGAGGAAGAGCAAGAAAAAGAGGAAATTGTAAGAGCTTGATTGATGGTTAAAGTTGGTTTATTTGGGAGAATTTTGTAGTGGAAATTTTACAAATCTTTCAAATTTTGGTTTCAAGTGTAGTTGAAGATGTTACTTGGTGACAATTAAGATTGAGAAAGATTTGATTTTTTTGGATTTCTCTTGTTAGTTTATGTTGCCTGCATTCAAGTTTTTGTTGTTTTGGTAGTGTGATGCTACCCTCTTATATCCCTGACTATATTTGGAAGATGTTTGAATGCAAAGGTTTGGAACTTAGAGAGATGAGTTCTTTAAGCGTTACTTATTCAAGTTGTGAAATCAACTAGAAATGCTATATGTAAAACTCAATTTTGCTTATGCACTTGAAAGTCTGGTGCTTGAAAGTGTAGGAAGTCTGCGCAATTGCTCTGCAGTGAAGTTTTTTTCTGTGTGAAGGAAGAGGGATTTCTACTTCCTGTTCAACTAAACTTGTGCAAGTAACAGATAATCCTCGATCGTCAGGTATGTAATCTTACATGCTATTATGGTTCTTGAGAGTTTCAGTTAGACTTTGTGCTACTCCTAAGATCTTTTAATAGATAAATTACACTAGGAAACTTGGGATAAATGTACAGAACCGTTTTGAATGTAGAGCCATACATTTCTACACGGCTTTCATGCAAACAATTGAGTTTTGTGGAACCTTAAATGTCGCAAATATCATCATATATATGTAAACACAATGTGTACATGTCATATGTGGATGTTGCATCATTGTTTACTTGAACCTTGAGCTAAAAACCCAAATAAACCAACTTTGAGCTAATTGCTACAGAGATATTAGCTCAAGGTTGGGGAAGATTTCCACTAAACAATGTGTACATGTCATATGTGGATGTTGCATCATTGTTTATCATCAAACGATTTTGTGTATATCTTCAACAGTTAATTGCTACAGAGATTGTGATAAACAGTCGAAGGTAAGGTCAATATATGCAAATTAGATTGTGTGTATATATATTAATTTGGAGTTTACATAGTTCTACACTTACAGAAAGGAGAAATGTGCAACAGTAAATAATTGTAAAGAAATTGACCTCATGTCAAATTATTGAACAGGAATTGACCTCATGTCAAACCGATAAATGGCCGGGGAAAAAAAACAAAAAAAATACACGAAGCTTGTAAGAAAGAAGAGACAAGAAACAAAAAGGAAAAGGACTTCAATCATGAAGCAAGAATTCTCAGCATTTGGGCAAGTCAGCAGGAGGAGGAAGAAGTTTCTGATCTGGCTTATCTCCATCAAGAACAAGCCAAGCCATCCTCAGACCCCAACTGGTATGTACTTCCAAGTGACAGTGCATGAACCACACTCCTGCGAAACATTTTGTAAACTTGGTTATTATTATTCATCTATGTAAAGCTGTGTTTCTTTGGTTTATAATTGTTTCTCTTACCTGGGTTATCTGCAAGGAATCGAATAGCAGCCCATCCACCAGATGGCACACCAATTGTGTTCCGCTCTATTGGGTCAACAAGGTTGAAGTTTTTAGGATCCTTGTTTGCGTCGAAATTCCCAAAGCCTTGGCCAACGACGAAGAAGTTGAACCCATGAAGGTGAAGTGGATGGCTTTCAGCACCAAGAATGCTAGTGTCTTGCATCACCAACTCCACACTGGTGTTGTAAGGTAGAACCATCAAGTTTGTCCCGTTGCTAACCATGGTATTGTTAGGTGGAGTGCCTGTGTAGTTAAACGGAACAATGGGACTCCATGGGAATTTGGGGGAATACACTCCATGAGATTGGCCAGAATAGTGAGATTGAAGGAGAGCTTTTGTTGGCATTGTGAAGGAAATGTTACTGATTGAGGCAGCAAACATTGTGGTGTTAGTAGGACCCTGGCATGTCTGGTTATTCTTATGATTGCACGGGTTTGTTCCCAATCCTACTGTGAAGAAGAACTTTCGATCAACATTCAGAGGCACATTTGCTGGGAAGTTTTTGCTGTTCAGACTGCGTAGCTTGTTGCTGAACTTAGTAGCAAAATTTGTATCGTTTAGAGCAGGGAGTGTTGGTTTGAAGAGTGGAAGATTCTTGATTTTAGTCCTTGAGTGATCATCTTTGGTCTGTTTAGATGGTTCATATTCTAAGATTCCTGCAACTGTAGAGTTATCGAAAGTTCCTTGACCTGTGACGTATGGTCTTGCACTCATGAAGAAGGAGGCACTCGGGTAACTAGGTTTAGTCTTCAGCAGGACGTTTGTGGTCTGGCCAGGCGCAATTAAGATGGTATCCGTCTCAAATGGTTTAACATAGATGGCATCAGCTTCAACAACCGTAACAGTGTGATTTGCGATGCTGAAAAAGAGCTCATCATTAAGTGCAGCATTGATTAGCCTGAGAAGGTATGTTTTTCCTGGCTTCACTCTCAGTCTGAATGTATCTGTTTTACATCATTCGTTACATAGATTAGTGGGTCATATATTATTAAACCATAATTAGATGTAGGAACCAGTTACTACCTTTGGCAGAGCAGTTGTATAATGGACCAGGAAGCCCGTTGATCGTGTAAGCATCAGAGACATTAGGACCACCTCCTGTTTGTGTTGCTTGGCGAATGATTGCCTCAGGGTCTGCGTTGAACCACTCCCCTGCAATTTAACCATAAAAATCAGTTATTATGTTTTTTTTAACTCTCATCATAGTCTCTGTCTGTTTCTGTTCCTCATCATCCTTACCAAAGATCATGGGAACTTCTTTGTGTGGTTTAGCAAACGGGTAAGGAACACCGCGTTTGGGAAGGATGATAAGTGGACCATAGACTGTTGCTCTAAGCCATGAAATGTGAGCATGGTAAAACAGGGTGCCTCTTTGACCAACAATGGTATAGTTGTAGACATAGCTTTGTCCTGTCTGAATAGGACATTGGGTTATATAGGCTGGTCCATCAGCCCAACCAGTCCGTAGTTGCCGGATCCCATGCCTGAGATTTTTCACGAATTAAAGCCAGCTAGTATCAGTAATCAAACATTACTCTTAATAATGCTACAAGTGGTTTCAAGATTATTTACCAGTGGATAGAGATGTTGTTTGGCACTTGATTAACGACTTTGATCAGAAGCTGGTCACCTTCTCTAGCAATAAGCTTAGGTCCTGGAAACTGCCCGTTTACAGAAACAAGGCTCTTTGTGTGGCAAAGACGTGTCACGTTCTGCATTTTGATCTGTGAAAACAAAACGTTTTATCATTATTTGCATCCCCTTTTAAACTAATAAACAGAAGAAACATTCTTCACATACTTCCAGCGTATAATGCCTTGTAATCGCAAATGCAGGTTGAGGAAGAAGAAGAACACAAGAGAAAATAGCTAAGAGAAGCTGAAACCCCATGTTCAGTGAGCTTGATCCCCGAGGCTTTGATTAGCGCAGGTGAGTTTACTGAATACTCTGCCTCGGTTATTTGTTTATGTTTTGCTGTAGATTGTGTATTTATTGTTTCAACCTTTAGTGTATATATAGGAAGGGAGAGTTAGGTGCTTGCTTGAGCAGGAAAGCTAGAAAAAACAATTAGTAAATGTTTAAGAAAAAAACAAAAAGATAATTGGTAGAGAAGTACTCCCTGTAATCAGAAGAACTTGATATGGACTAGTTGTTAGATTATATGAACAGCTAATGTATGAGTGGTGTCAAAGATAAGTCAAACTCTTTGACCCTCTTCAATTCCTCAAAAACTATTGTTTCCTTCTCAATACTATGGCGTAGATTCTAGATATGAAATGTAAATTTGCCAATTTGAGTTTCTCGGATATGACAGTTCTTCTACCTGTGCTCCATCTTTGACAGCATTGAGTATATTAGACTTCAAATTTTGACATGAGAAAGTAAGTAACTTGGACCAGACGTGGCTGTTTAGGACTATCGTTTGATTTGATCCTTGGCTAAGTTTTATTTAGACCCAAAATTTTAGCACTCTTGGGTTCTTTTGGAAGGGTAACTTTTGTGGTTAGCGGTTAAATTTTAGAAAATACATATCATCATTTCATAAGCATGTTATAAGTGATAAGTACTTCATCTGTTTGTTTATTAATTTATTTTATTTGTAGGTGGGGGGAACTAACTACTAAAGGAGAGATTAACCGAGGTGGAGTTAGTCAAAACATTCGTAAGCTCAAATTGCTTGGGGAATAAGCAAGGAGAGGGAGATTGTAGCTATCAAAGAAGGTCACGATTAGGGTTAGATATCAAAATCCATGAAGGATTTTCCATTTTTTTTATAAGAACATTGTTGAGGAAACCTCAAATTAAGGTTGGCTATTTTATTTCCCAAGCAAGTGACCTAACTCCCTTTTATGTTCGTATCCTCAAAGGCATGCCACTTATATATACATGTCTCTCTATACACATATTTACACAACTTATTATTATTTGTTGAACGGATTAAAAAATTATTTTAATTATGTTTATAATCAACAAGTGTATATAATTAATTATGTGTATCTTTAACAAAAAATTTATATAAATATAAATATATAAAATGTATATTTGTAAACTTTTTGCTTCTCCTCTTTCAAATTTTTAAATTTGAGAAATGTACAGTCGAAATGCAAGACAGGTTGCTAACAAGTACGTATCAACTTATCCCCCTGCATATATGAGAAGTCGGTAATTAAATATATATATAGTTTTCCTAGAAAAAAAAAAAGACAGTAAAGAAATGTTGAAACTGAATAATGGTTAAATGAAAATACTCGGACATAATGATGAAACACAAGTTTACATCATTAGTATGTAGTTCAAACCATTTGTAGTTTTTTCTACAATTATGTCTTTAACAATATTTTAGTTGGTAACTCACAATCAATATCATAAAAACAGTAATTTTAGTTATAGATATTCATTTTAAGTTTTAATTAACCAGACTAGGCATGTGACACGAGAGCTATATTTAGAAACAGGTTAATTCCGCGTAATAATTATCTCCCATATTATTTGAAAACGAAATTCTGATATCTCTTATAACGGTTTCGACTATAATTATCTAATTACATTAAACTAAAAACATATAGTATGATGAACTTTTACATATTTAGGCCGTAGACCAATTTCAAAGAACTCTACTTTAGAGAAACTATCTAAATACCTTAAACTTAATTACCATTCAAACTTTTAAATATTGTTCTACGTACATAGGCGTAGAAGTGTATTCTTTAAACTGTATTACTGTATACATACGCGTAAGATATACACGTGAATACATGATTAGTATAAGAGTATGTAAAGAGAGATTAATTAGATTGGAGGAAGTTTGAATACATGTTTTTTTGTTATTTTAATTTTTCACATATATATTGTGGTTACACCAACCCTTGATTTCTGATTAAGGCTCCAACAAAATATATAGTATATTGTATGCACGTATGTATACATATATAGAACGTATCCTATACGAATATATATGTACATATTTGAGCGGACAGTTACTAGCCACCTTTTAGGTGAATATATAAAGATGGTGATAATTACAAAATTCTTATAAAACTTAAGAGTTCGACGTACGTAAAAGAGATATATGCATGTGTGATGTGTCCATATGATAACTGTAATTAATTAGCCACCCGCTCATTGTTATCAACTACAGTGCTTGCACAAATGTATGTCATATGTCCTATATATATTATATAACATTTTTCTCTCTTTTCTGTTTGGTGAAATGATATAAATGTATGTCACAGGGTTATAATCTTTTTCTTTTTTCTTTAACTTTAGTTTTCTCTAACAATAGATATCATAACTTCATAAGAGTGAAAAGTTTTTGTCCAAAAAAACATATGAGTGAAAAGTAACATTGCATTGTGTATCCACCAATAATTAGAGCAACCAAAGAATATGAAAAATCTTATACTAGCACAAGTATCTCATTAAGCCATATAAATGTAAAATATAATCAACTTCTTTTCATTAAACTTTGAATAGAAATGATCAATGATGATTATTAAGATGCTTTACCTTAAGTGCCCAAGATTAGCCAATCTTTAATAACGTCGAAAAGAAAAAGCAGAGTATAAGTACACCTAAAGAAAATATTTCTTACACAATTTTCTTCATAAGAAAAAAGTCTTCCCTTAGGAATAGTATACCAATTATTTACATACATCTTTATCAATATGGTACGTTTTGCTTGCTCGAGGTGAATTAAATCCTGACTATTTAACTTAACAAGAATATAATATGTAATATGATTAGTTCTACGCAAGACGGAATTTTTTGTTTTTAAGTAATGCAATTTTCGCAAATAATTTATTATCATTTATCTAATTTAATAAATCTTTGTAAAATCCTTTAACAAAAAAAAAAGAAAAAAAACTTTGTAAAATCGTATAGAATCCATGTTGTATGAAAAAAAATATCAATAATGTGGAAAGTTCCATGATTTATCCATGCGTACGAAAGGTCCAAAACTAACAATTGCTTAACAAGTTAGACTCTTTTGTACACTTCGTTATCATATTACCTACTCTACTCCACTTTTATTAGATTTTTTTTTTTTGGCTAGCACTCCATTTTTATAGTGTTTTAAGGATGTCAACTATTGTAATTAGTATCAATTTCAGAATTGTGCTTGCAAGATGATTATTTCCGATCTGCCACACGTTCCATTTAAATTTAGTTCTAAACTAGAGAAAACTACAAGTCAAAACCCAACATATATACACTTTCATAGATACATATTATAGTAGTAAATTGCAATTTCTAATTGCATTATCTAGTTTAAAGTATCACATTTTTAAAATAAGGATAAAATCGATCATCCATATTCTGTTAAGCAATTTTTCTAATACACTTATCTGATTTAGGAGACATAATCTAAAAAACCAAATTTAAAATTGGTAAAATGCAGAAAAGTGTTTGTGCATTAATTTGTCAGATTTTCTCAATTTCGAAAATTTTGACAAAGAAAAAATAACAATCACAAGTTCACAAAACTATATATATATATATATATATATATACAAATTGTTCTAAACAATTGTAGCAAATATTTTCATCACAAAAATATATATACAAAAACGATGTCAAAGCAAATGGATCAATAAAAACAATACTTAAGATTTTCTTAATTAAAATGTTACTATACATTTTTCACTTCGTTAATTACTTTTACATTATCTCACCAACTAATTACATCCTGCATATATGGTTCTTTAATTTATTCCCAAACTGATTGAGGATAAGCAAAATCTGTTTCTTTAAGATTATTTTGGTTAGAAGTTTTCCTTGTGGAAAGTAAAACGAGTGGATGACTCGAGACTAAACTCCTGACAAAGTTCTCTAAGTGGTCTAACCAATGTTGGGCTTCCACAGTAGAATACACCTGAAAAATACACATGTTAAGAATTATTGATGTTCATAGAGATATTTTTTTCAAAAAAGTTGATATTAACTATTTAAGATAGTAATTACCTATTCGACAAGCTTCGTGTTTGCTTGACAATTCAGAAAAAACTTTTCTCCAATTAGGTCTTGCGAAATGTGTTCGTATCTGATGTGTTTTGGGGATAATTAAGATTGATTAGTTATATAATTGAGATACACGTAACTTCTTAAAGAGTGCTAAACGTTAACAAAATGTCATTAGTGACATCTCCTTGTAAGTCAAAATGATTCTATGTTTTCTTCAACATTAATATAAAGTGGACAACTATTAAAATTGTTTAGTATACTTTTCATGAGAACTTACACGGCTTTCGGAGACAATATCAACACCATTCTTTGCATGTTGAAGTTTCTGAACCATGGCGATCAGGGCAGATCTTGCATCTCCCGCTTCGTACATACTTGTTAAGTAGTTGTGCATTTCTATCACATGCTGCCAAAAATTAAAACATTATAAATATTATTTAGAAAATCTGTTAAAATTATTATTTTGTTGTGGCAATTCATAAAAGAATTTTAAGGAAAAATGAAACAATAAACTTACGGTTTTATCAAATTCGGCGATGTCATCCATAACTCCCTTGAACCAATCAAATGAAGCTTGTTCTCTTGTCACCCAAAAAAAATATGCTCTTTGTGGAAACTTTTTGCCTCCTCCACCACTAACACTATCACCTGCTACACTCGATCCTCCTACACTTTCTTCGTACTTTTGCCCCTGATGTTCCAATGTCAAAAAAAGTAGACCCCGATTCTAATTATTTTCCTTTATATTCAAACTCACATAAACTAATGAACAAAAAAGTATATACAACTTACACTTTTGGGAATCCCCGGTTTTAGATGGTTTAACATGTCTTTCAAAATGCTAATGAATGGAGTTGCTCCAATCCCTAGGCCAACTAGTAAGAGGATGTCGAACTTCTGATAGTTTTGTGCCGGAGCTCCATACGGTCCTTTAATGAAAATTTTAGGGAATCTGATACAAAAGATGAACCGATCAGATCAACTTGTTTTTTTTTTTTTTTTAGCAGCAATCAGATTGAAATATAAAACACTGGTTATGTGAACAACTGAACATACTCATCTTCTTGCAAAATAATAAACATTTAATTGGTGATTATTGTTTAGTATTCACTTACAAGACTTGTGATTCTTCAATGTGAGGATTCACACCCGCTGCTCTTGTTTCCATCCTCATAAGACTGTTTGGTTTAGGTTTAGCAGCTGCTTGAGTGGGTTCGCATGTCTATATATAATCAAAATTTAACAGTTTACACTTAAATTAAAATTTAATAAAATAAAACTAAAATATCGCAGCTATAAAAAAATATTTAACTAAACAAATAAAGAGTGGCGAAAAAAATTACCTTTGCAAATCTGCTCCTAAGTTCAGTAGTCCAATCTCCTAAGGCTCTTATGTGAACACTTAAATAGTCATCCCCTGGTGCGGAAGTAATGGAGAATGGATGCCTAAATAATAAGGGAGATAATTGGAATATCATTATTTAGTTTACCTTATAAAAACTAATCAGTTAACTTATTTTTACTCAATTATTAATTTGAATACCATTCAAACTTTGACAGATCAGGACACTTGACAAACATGTACATGCCACTTTTGTATTTGAATCCGGGAGGTTTGGTCACGTAAAGTGCAAGAACGTTGCCCGAATATACAATAGCCTGTGATGAAAGGAAAAAAAAACATGTACAAACAAATTAATATATAGGAACAGAAACACTCAATTATATAAATTATTCAGAAATGTTATAGTTTTGTCAATGTTCAATTAATACACTTATTAGTGTACCTATAATTATTATCAAAATAGTGTTTTTTGTGTATATATAAATCATAGGTGCAAAATTCTAAATGGATGACCTGGTGATTAATCATATAAAATCAAGGCAACATATTTATATAGCCTTTTGTTTGTTACCTTAATAACGTTGACACGGTGGCTGTGTTCTTGTAGGAGACGTGAGAAAAGCCTCTCACTCGCGTAGAACAGCATCGGTACGGCCACATACATCCATGTCTTCATTATAATACAATTTACCAAAAAAAAATTTTTAAAAATAAGATTGAAATGCAGAAATTTATTATGTTACTTTTTTTTTGTGTGTGAACGATTTATTATGTTAAACTTAAAAATATAAGAAATTGAACGTAATTACCGTCTTTTGGTACCAAGGCTTCTCGATGATAAGGATGTAACCATGGATGATGAGAAGAACATAAGCAAGAACCAACAAATGATGAGCATACCAAAACGCATTAAAACCAGCAAGAACGCTAAACGGTTTAGGCAATTTCACTATGTTCCTTCTAAAGTAATGCATCGCGAGCGTAAATGAGAATCCCATGAAGAAAATCATTAAAACTCCCGTGATCGACACTGAAGTCGTCATTAAACCGAGGTAACTCGGTTGCGTATTTCCCAAGGCAGATCCCGCGTACGTCAAGAACACGTCGTAGGAGCACGAGCTTAACCTAGGGTAGTTACAGAAGATGTGAAGTGCCGTGTGGAGCAAAGCTTGGAAAGCGATCATATATGCAATCACCTTGTGGAAGTTAATATTGTCGTCGAATGGGACGACGCGGTTCAAAAACGTTGACCTAAGGATCGTTAGGGTTTTTCTACATACTGGTATCAAAATCAGAGCCATGTTCAGTTTAAGCGTTTCGGCTGCTCCTTTAGCAGCGCAAACACAGCGTCCGGTGATATTGTATAGAGGGTTTCGCATGAACTCTTCGTACTTCCACATGAATAGATAAACATTGATAATGATCCACAAGACGAGTACCCATATTTTTTTCCAGTTCTCATGCATCAGTTCCCCAGTTACCGAAACGTATTTGCTCATTGGGGTTCTGTACCGCTCTGGGATCATCGCGCGTGTCAGAGTTTGCGATTTCTTCATCTTATCAGCATCAGCATTTGTCACCATTCCTGTTAATAGTATTTCTAACTGCCACATCTGATCGACACAAACAATGAAATATTTAAAACATAACTCTCTATATATATATTTATCGGGATATAAAAATAAAAAGAGAAAGTGAACCTCTATGTATCCCTTGTGATCAGGGTCGAGTTCTTCCATAATCAAAGACGCATAAGCCGCAGCGTTCTTTTTCAAATTCCCGAGGCGGTTCGCGGAGGCGCTCAAGACTATGACTTCTTTCACTTCCTCTTCCGTGAGCTTACCATCTCCGTTCTTGTCACACCTAAACAACAACCACAACCACAATGGTTAAATTAATTAACCGCATTTGGTTATATATGTAATATATGAAAACATATAAGATTAAGTAAATTACATGTCGAAGAAAATCTGAAGACGACAATCAAGGTCTTTCTTGATCATGTCTTCCCAAAACAGCTTCAGTTGTTCTTTGTCAATACCGTTTTCAGTCTCTATTTGTCTTCTCCGTCCCAATGCCTCATAAACTTCTGCCGCAAACTCCATTGTGTCTCCCATTCCTAGTAACATATACCATCGACGTTAATCTTCTTTTTTCTAATCAAACAATAAACAAAAAAAACAATTTCGTTCTTATGTCTACAAAAAATATTTGTCTTTGCAGTGTAGATATTAGTCTTTTGATTTTGACATATAATTTGCGTTTAACTATTAGTATATTTGTTAAGTACCAATGCAGACGCCGAACTTCTCTTTGGGCAACTTGCCGTCAACAGAGAACTGATTAAACCGGTTCTCAATCGATTTCCATGCGTCACGTTCCCGTCCGGTGACCGTCCGATCAAGGAACCGCAAGCTCTGAAGTCCCCTAGCGGCGCTAGATGTTGTCCTCTCCACTCTTTGTGGACCTGTCTTCTTGGGCAACGCATTGGTCGGAGGCCCTAGGTTCCCGCTTTTCCTTGTGCTCGGAGACCCGAGATTACCGCTCTTTCTCCAGTTTGAAACGCTCAACGATCGGATTATCGATGCACCAAAATTTCTTGACGCGTTCTTCTTAAGAAAACCTTCGTTCTTGTTGAGGTTAATGTCGGGTCCTTTAGACGAACCTTCACCCATTGAATCGATCTCTACACTCTCTAACATCCATTTTGTTGAATCCTCGGGAGGAGTATTATTTTTCATAGTATTTTTGTTTATTCTTTCTCCGGCACCGGTAATTGATCCAAGGATCGTCGGAGATCTTATAATTCTTCTATCTTATTGTTTCTTTAAACGTTTTGTTTTTTTTTTTTGTTTTTTTTTTCTGGTTTGAAAGAATTATTAGATGAGGAGGAGGAAAAGTAGGGGGAGAGGCATTGATTTTTGTGTCGTTTGTAACATTTGTGTTTAGTTTATTTAGTTGGGAAGCAAGACACATGAAAAGTTTACTAAAAATAGAAAGTTCTAAGGAAAGCAATTTTTTTGAGGTCAAACACACACAGACCAATCAAAGACCTATAAAAAGAATGAAACTTCTGAATTTGACTTAGTGCTACTAGAAAGTTCATGATATTAAATTAAAATTAAACTGCATGTAATATTTACTATATATATTTCCAAGTTACTATGATTCTTATATTATATTATTATTATTTTAAGTAAGAAAAATACCTGTCGAAGTGATTGCTCTAATGGCTGACCAAAACAAGCAAATGATCGCAAAACTGTTTAGGATCTATCCCTAGAAGCAGAAGAGTTCATAGCAGTTCTTAAAAAAGTTTATACCTCATTTAAAAAGGTAAAATTTATACCATTTACGGAAAGCTATACTGTATCATGGTGCCTCAGAGATCAGAGAGTGACACAGGGCCAATATAGATCACAGTCCTCGGAGCTCTAGCCGGATGAAAGTGAGATTGAGATTCCAAGACTTGGACCAACCCCAAGTTTTTTGGGCCTGAAACAGGCTTGTGATAGGCCAATACTGAACTCACCTTATTTCTGTAGTAGACAATGAAGACTAATTGTAACTGAATATAGCTATTAATCATCTTTGAGTGAAAACGGAGTCAGATTTATACGACCATTTAGAGTTAAAAAAACGTAACGTGAATACTTGAGAAATCGAAGATCCATTTCCAATCGACAACATACTTTCAACACAAAAAAAATCAAAATCATGGACACTTTTATAATGGTCTCGTTCATGACCATGATGCTCTTTTCTACGTCCGAATTAACACGTGCCGCCAATCTTCTCGTGTCCAATGAGCTGCATGTAAAGGTATAGAGAATGACAATCACTTGAATCGCTTGGAAACGCGCCAAGCAAACGCTTTTATTCAAACTTATAAAACTCCCTTTTTACAAGTTATGAATCTAAGCCTACTCTCTTGTCTATCTAACACAACACCCTGTGTAGATCTAAAAGAGTAAAACACACTCACCTTCAAAGCTCTTTTTGTTTGCTCGAAGGTTTACAAATCTCTCAAACTTATCCCACGAGTGCTAACTCTTTTTGCGGCCAGCCCTCGTCCTTTTAAACCCTTCACAAATGATCTCTAACCTAGATCTTTGTGAATCCCTAACTAAAAGGAAATATTCCTTATCCTAAGAAATATCCTCCCTAATCCTCTCGATCAAATATACTCTCAATCTTCTCGTGTATATCTTGATCTTCCTCTTCCTTTCTTCTCACGCTCCTTATCACGACTCCCATAATCTTCTTCCACGTCAGCTCAACTACCACGTCAGCATATCAGCGCTCTGAGACACTCCGCAAGCTCCTGTCACTTTCAGAGCTCTGATGCACTTTCAATCTCCCCCTTTTTGACTGAATCTTGCCACACAAGCAACCGCAGCATCAAACCTGAAAATGCACAGACAAACACAGCCAAGACAAGAACACAACCATACTAGCAAAATATTCCAGCAATCAACACAAGACGGTTAACCGACAAAGACTTGTTAAAATAAATTGTTCAAAACCAAAACAGAAACAAAATAACAACAAGTCTAAGTTTTAAACAGGGGAGAACCACATGAAAGTAAATAAAAACAATGAGCAACGATAACAACTGCTCCCCCATAGCTTAACCTCCCCCTCAGACCTCTGAATCAGACTCATCTCCCCCTGCTTGTTTGGCACAGTTTAGTCAAAAATACCAAGAAACTAAACTAGAAACTGGAGCAAATATCAAAGTGAGAAACAACTTACCAGCGTCCAAGGCATCTTGCAGAATCTTGATCGCCAACCGGATGGCTTTGCGCTCTGCAGATGAACCCCTACGAACAGTCTTTTCAGCGGAACGCGACACAGTCTGCTTCCCCTTTGTCTTTTTCACGTCTTGTTGCTGAAGACTCGGAACAGGGCGTTGTGCTGCAAGGAGCTGATGGATAAGGCTTGGAAAAGGTAGACGAAATCCTGACTGAGCTTGCAGACCCAACTGTATGATCTGTTCGTAGATCATTCTCCCAAAATCAAAGGGAATACGATGCATGATCATGTAGATCACCATGGCTCTGTTCGCGGATATGTACCCTGTATTCACCGTGGGAGACCAGTTGCTGCAGCAAATCTTATTCAGATCCTTGATCACTGGGTCCTTAATCGCCGTCGATACAAGCTGCTTGCAAGTCTTCACTTGACCACCAGACAAAAAGAGTGCGAGATCCTCCTCCAGGATTGCAGCCGTCTGTAGTTTTTGCTCACGAATATCAACTGATTGAAGACCAAACAGAGCATTGATGCGGCTGGGAGAAAACTCGTACATCCAATCTCTGACAAGCACATCAACTGAGTTTCCTTCAACCTTGACTGTAGGAAGATTCGCCCAGAACTCATAAACAATCTCAGAATCATAGGGAACAATTTGGGTGACCGTTTTTGACAGACCAACTTGCTCAAGCAACTCCCTAGTAGAAACACCTACTCCCTGAGTATAGCTAACCTCAGCAGCAATGGTTCGAGAGGTGAAGAAACCATACCGTCGAGCAGCCTCAGCAGATATGAACCGTTTTGTGTCAAAGTCCTTAGACGATGCACCGCGTGAGGAGGACACACCCTTGTCCTTACGAAGAGACGGACGCTTGGATTCACGACCATCTGTATCCGCAGCTGATTGTCTCTTACGCAGACGAGACGAGATTCCCTGGTTCGACACCGTGGGAACGGGGACATCACCAGTGAGATCGACGACCGGAAATTGAGACGTCACCTCTTTCGGCGGAGAAGACGAAGAGTCGCAAGTTTCTTGGTTCCCGTGAGAGGGCGAGGGAACTTGATTCACCCGAGGCGAAGATGCAGCTACGGACTCCTCCTGAGGCTGGTAAACCACCATGGCAGTCGCGGGATCGATCGGAGCCAGTGGAGTGGGCGGAGGCAACGAGGACGGTGGGGTGTGAAGCTCCTCATCTGAGCTAGAGTCATAGTGGAAACCACTAAAGATGGACTTCATCGTTGATAGAGCGTTGATCGAACAGAGAAGAAGAGATTTGAGCAGAAGATTAATCGACACAGGATTGAAATCTCAAGGGTGATGAGGAAAACGCCAAAACCCTAGCTGCTCCTTTTTATACACCTCCGTGTGTTTCAGTGGGCTGCCCAAACTCGGCCCAAAACATTAAGGATTTCCTAAAACCACTTAATTAAACATTAGTGTACACTGCATCTATTTCCTCATTTGACTGCATTTAATCGTTAATTCAATCAATCACAGTTAATATTCATGCAATAAATCTCATTCTTCTTCCTTTTTCAGTCCTAATTAACAGATTCATGAACCAAACACACAGATACACACAGCCACTAATGATAGATTCATGAGGGACCCTGAACGAGAATTAAACACACATGAGCATTAAATATTTTGTTTTTTTTTTTTTTTTTACTCAACATTAAACAGTGCAGAACACTAACCAGACCTTTGTCGTATCAGCCACTTGTTCAGAACCTTCACCAGAAACTATCACAACCTCTTGAATTTTCGAAGATCAGAGGACTGTTGCATGTGGGTAGTCTTTCACACTGGCATGCCTTTAGTCTACAATCCATCCCAACATGTTAAGGCAGCTGGAGTTCATCTCTTTGAAGAGCACCTTTTTTTTTTATTATTTTTTTATTTTTTTTTATTTTTTTATTTTATCAAACAACCTTATGATGACTGTTTCAGCATCTTGAGCTTCAGTGACATCATTAGATTGCGTCAGCCACTGATTTGGAACTCATCATTTCTTAGGTTGTGAAACCTTCGAATGATTGTGCATGTCTCTTCACAGCTCTTTGACCTCCTTAATCATGACAACGTTTAACAGGATGGATAGACCGGCATGACAG
>NC_025686.1:24901689-24906557 GCF_000633955.1 Camelina sativa | reverse complement strand
GACACTTTCCAAAAACCAAAGCACTCAGGATCGAGTTTCAATGGTGATTGAACCGCAACAAAATCCAGTGATTTCTCCATACCCTTGCCGCAAGATCTCACCTGTTGAAAAAGGATATCAGAACTTTTTATCAGGTGCTTGCTCTGATACCAATTGTAAAGGTATAGAGAATGACAATCACTTAAATCGCTTGGAAACGCGCCAAGCAAACGCTTTTATTCAAACTTATAAAACTCCCTTTTTACAAGTTATGAATCTAAGCCTACTCTCTTGTCTATCTAACACAACACCCTGTGTAGATCTAAAAGAGTAAAACACACTCACCTTCAAAGCTCTTTTTGTTTGCTCGAAGGTTTACAAATCTCTCAAACTTATCCCACGAGTGCTAACTCTTTTTGCGGCCAGCCCTCGTCCTTTTAAACCCTTCACAAATGATCTCTAACCTAGATCTTTGTGAATCCCTAACTAAAAGGAAATATTCCTTATCCTAAGAAATATCCTCCCTAATCCTCTCGATCAAATATACTCTCAATCTTCTCGTGTATATCTTGATCTTCCTCTTCCTTTCTTCTCACGCTCCTTATCACGACTCCCATAATCTTCTTCCACGTCAGCTCAACTACCACGTCAGCATATCAGCGCTCTGAGACACTCCGCAAGCTCCTGTCACTTTCAGAGCTCTGATGCACTTTCACTGCAGACACGTGGTGATGTTCCCGTCTTCGTCACGTGCCACCCTGCCCCTCAGCTGTCGAAACGTGTACCATTGGGTCAAAAGTCGTTGATAGAGATCCCAACCACAGCTAGCAATGATACCGTTGATGAGAAGGTGGCGGGATCTAGAGTGTGGCAGCCAACGACTTGCATAGGAACGTTTTACAGGGAAGCACATTTCGAGATGCACGAGAGACCGTACGTTTTGTACGAATCGGACAAAGATGCTAAGGAGTGTAAAAACTCGTGTTTCGTCGTTGTCAAAGACGATGGATTTTATCGTTGGAACAACAACAAGAGAATCTGGGACAAGATTTTTCCGATCATTTGGTATTAGTAACTCATTGTTCTTTTTATATTTTCGGGTTCATTTCAAAGATTATAATTTCTTTATCAACATTTTGGTTAATCAAACACTAATTAACGATGAGGTTTATGACATTTGTAGTGTTCCAATATTAAACATCTAATTTATGTAAGGTGCATCTAACTTGGATAACAGACTAATCTCAGGGTGAGATTAATTACTATATCAAATTTAAGAAATGAGTCGTTTGGGTAACTTGGATGGATTGCATGTATGCACATATTTAAACTCTGGAAGACATCGATCAAGTTAACGACCAAACCCCAAAAGGTCAATAATTTGATTTATAATGTGTTATATTTTTTATTTTCAATTACCGTGTTGAACGAATAACAACTCTGCAAAATTATAAAGTGTTATGTTCCGCAAGCATTATGTTTTTAGTTCCAATAATGTTGGCTTTCTTATGTTCACAGAAGCTAGTAGTGTGAACTTGCCAAACTCTATATACTGTATGTAGAAATATTGATAGATATAAAGACGATAAATTGGTTTTTTAGATTTAATGATAGTGGATGTTGTCAAAATCTGTTACATGCATTTTTAACGCAAAATCAACTTGTCATGTCAAATAGAAAACCCAAAGCTTTACATTTTCCACACAAATTTATATAATACTAGGAGTTGCTCCGTGCTATGCACGGATTTGTCTTCATATTTTTCCGTAAGTTTAGTTTTTAAAACAGCCAATTATTACGATATTATTTTATACAACCCAAATATCTATATATATATATATTTAATTACATTTTGGGTTCTACCCTTTTATTTATATATATTTACAAAGTTAATCCCTAAAAATTTTCCAAAAATAGCATTACATCAGATTTTGTTTACTAAATATTTCACATACTATTCCAACTTAAAAAAAATACAGCAAAATCAATATGGAAACAGAAATTATGATATATTTAACCACACCTTCTATTTTGTATTGAAGATATTCTTTCTATGAATCTTTTGCAAAGAAAGAAAACAACAATTTGATACTATTTTGTTTTCCAAAACCTGTGAGCTTTGATTCTTAACGTAAGAAAAACTTCGATTCACATCTATTTAAATATTATAATTAATAGATATAAACTTAATAAAATTTTAAAATATTACTGTAAAATTAAAATTTTTAAAATACTATATAATATGGTTATATAGTAGATAGTTTATAAAAATGACATGTTGAAATTAATAAAATAAATATCATTAAATTTGTGCTAATACGGGTTAAATCCTTATTTTATTATTTGTCAACACTATTAATATCAGAATATTTGACATATAAAAATTAAGTTGATTTAACTAAGATTGTTTAAAATAATTAAATCATTAGGTAAAATATGACTTAATCATAGTATATAAATGACTTACTATGTATATAGATCCACTATTTTCTGTTATATTAATTAAAATCAAAATAGAATCTTAAACACTAAACAAAAAAAATTAAATATAACAAACAGATGTTCATAAAGTATATTTCGGGTTAAAAAAATTAATATAAACATTTAGCTGCACAAACAATCAGAAAATTTAGTTATTCCTCTATTTGGAAAACATCCAATATTTAATACACAAATACAATATAAAATATAAATAATAATAATAATTATATGCATGCGGTGTACCGTAGGTTAAAATCTAGTATATATTATAATCTTATATCCTTAAATTATTTAATCATCAAATTATTTGTTAAGAGAAAAAATTATTATGTAAATTCAATTGAATTACACTAAATATTTACAGAAACAAAATAACACTTGTGAAAGAAGAGATCATCAAATGATAATCTTTTGGAGCTTGCCAAAAGAAAACTTTACTTTAGTATTAAATTATATAATATAGTAAGGTTTCTTTCAACTCTTACTCTAAGAATCATCATTATATATTAAAATTCTTTTAAAATCAAATACACATACAATTATTTATTTTCTTTTATAAATATTTTAAAATGATTGCATAAATCATCAAAAGATGAACAATAATAAAAATAATTTACATTTTTGGAAAAATTATTCAAGACTTAGTAAGATAATATTTCTTCTAAAGTTAGGAATTTCACAAAAACGGATTATCCGAACAACAATACTATTGTTACCAGTGTTTTGTTGTTTGTTGGAAATTGAGTCGAGGATAGAATAGAGAATAAATGTTTTAGTTTTTACATTAATTTGAAAGAGGATGTGTTTGTATAGTAATAGGGTGTTTTTAGAAAACCAAACTTTATAGAATGTTTGAACCTTTAAAAGAGAGAAGGGATTGAGATCAAATATTAGTTATCATAAATTTGCAAGTGTTTCAAAATAATAAGTTAAAAATGAGAAGTAATCTAAACAAAAATGAAAATTGAGGAAAAATAGTGGGTAGATATAAGGCAATGCATAAAATGATGGTATTATTTCAAATTAAAACATAACTGATTATGTTCATAATTTATTCTGAAATTCCTAATATGAAAACTTAGAAATTTTATGTAATTCAAAAATACCATGATGTTTGAAATAATAAGTGTGAATCTAAGAAAATAATTATAGAATTAGATTAAAACATCTCACAATCTTACGTAGTTTCCAGAAAATAAGCTCAAAATTTTAATTTTATATAAACAATTTTTTAAAAAGTTAAACTAATTTACTTAAATAATACCATCCCACCATCTTATTTAAATTTGATTCTGCTTGTGCCTATGAAAATTATATAAGATTCAAACACAGAAATTAAACCCAAAAATTCAAACCTATAAATTTAATTTAATATTGGTTTAGTTCTAAGATGAAACCAACCACACACTGATATAAGGTGACTCTAGATTCTTGAAGGCTGCATATGTTTCTTATTAAAAAATAGAGGAAAAAAATGTTGATGGTTTTTTTTTTGGGTTTTATGGGTCTGTAGTTAATTAGGTACAAATTATATTTAATTAGGTCCAAAGGAAAAAAGTACAGGTGTCAGAAAAATAGTTAGCCAAGTGTCATCTCCTTAGCAAAAGTTAAGAAAAACCTTCTCATATTATATAAGATGTATACATTTTTATTAGACCTCTAAAATTAAGTTGACTTTTGATAGTTTGTTCTAGATTTTAACTTGAACTTAGTTTAGGTGTTTTATGTCAAAAATATTAAAAAATTGAAATAACACTTAACTATACTTATTTCAGAACAGAAATAATGAGAAAATGATATCTTATTTACCAAAGAAAAATATACAACTATAATTTGATGTAGTCAACCATATGACTAACAAAATATTGTGGGTCTCTTACACTAAAATTTTAATAACACTTCACATTTTTATAGTTTCAAAAAAAAAATATTTTAGTGGTTTGTGTTAGTATCGTCGTTGAACCAATTATCCATGTATAAACTTGCAAAATACTATGAAATTCGCTAGACAACTATCAAATATCATGCTGCACACATAAAATTTCATTTTTTACACTTGTATTTTTTTTTTGTATGCATGTGTTTGTGTAATATGTATATTTACATATTAGAAATTAAAAGAGTACAAATCTAACCAACCACTATAAGGTCAGATCTAAGTTGACTTTCCTCCACGTTTTTATCAGTCAGAATCAAGTAGACTTGATATTCTTCAACTTTACTTCGAGTGTTTCAAATAATTACAAGAAAAGAAAATAAATTGACAATTTTGTTTTACAATTTAATACTTTCTTTAAAACTTAAAATATGTTTAAAAGGTATTATTTTGGCAAATGGAACCCCATACGAGCGAACGATTTACAAACAATATATGGGAATAAAATTGATATACATTTTTCAATCCTATG
>NC_025686.1:24845434-24901006 GCF_000633955.1 Camelina sativa | reverse complement strand
TTTGTTTTTTTTTTTTTTTTTTTTGATCAAATTTCAATCCTATGTGTTAAGAACTGTTTCTCGGACTCTCTCACCTCACTGATATTTTTTCTATTTTTATTTATTTATTTTAATTATTTTACACAAGAAAACATATGAACTTTCGTAGATTAATTAAAATAGATTAAATTAAGTACTAAAAGGTGAGGAAAGGGAAGAGGAAGAAAAGGACAGTGATGGGGAAGGCTTATCTTGGCTAGAGAAGGTGCATTTTGCCACACTAATCTTTCTTTGTCACTGTTAGTCAACTTCGCACCTCTCTTTTTTCTCCCCTCAAATTTTGATATTGATTTGAATATTTGACGTTGATCTCTTGTGTATGTACTTGACAAGAATTAGTGCTTTCAATAAAAAGAATCGTCTCGATATATTTCAGTTATATAGTTGCTAAATATACTAATTTGATATTGCTCTAAAATATACATATCAGAAAAAGCAAAAAAATGTATATGTTTTAGGATGAATTGGAATCATAAACCGAAGCCAAGATCTAGAAAGTATATGGTCTACGCGATGATCAAATTTAATATGTTTATACTAAATTTTGGATTTGATCTTCAGCTTTTTATAGAGTTTATGTTAGGAGCTCAAGTTGTTGCAAATGAGTTTGTCCACCATAGTCTTATGAATGTTGCCCGAATTAGATTTCTCTGACAAATAGTTTTGTACGTCGATCCGTTGTAAATGATATCTCGTAACTTGTAAAGATTTGTAAAACTGATTTTGGAAATAGAACTGGCGGTTATATATAACTAGTTAACATTGTAATTAAATGACACAAATTTGCGTGTCAACAAACTTATTTTGTTCAGTTTTTAAAGGATTTAGCCTAATGTTTTCCAGTATGTCGTACGTGTTTAGTGTGTGTACTACTTGTTTAAGTTATGTATGTTTCTGTTATTTGTTCAAAAAGCTTGGTCAACACAAATCGATAGTAAAAAGAACTGGTTTCATGATTTTGGTTACCTACTAAAACACAAACCCATCCCGTTGACTTACCAAATTAAAAGAAATACTATCATTACTTTTAAAGCCTAACCCATTTTACCTATTTTGGAAAGTTATTTTCTTCATCCTGTTCTTGATTTTGGCTTTACGGACTTCCTATCTAGCCCAATATAGATCCTGTTCGACATGTACATCCACTCATTTTTACATATAGCATCCAAAGCAAAATATAAAAGCGGTGTTGACATATCAATTATACAAACTGTGAGTAATTAAGTTCATCAATCGAAATCAGGGAGGGATGACCAATTTTTGTTTATTTTGTCACGCTGTATCATCTAAATTATTTTAAAAAATTAGGGTTAAAACAAGAGATACGAAATTACGTTATTCAAATTGTTAGAAAAAAAAGAAGTTGTGGTGTGAGTGTGTGACGGATTTAATGTAACGTAATATATAGAGTTATAAGTTTATATCATGCATGTACACTAAAAAACAGTCATTTTACATTATTTTCAACTGCCTTGCCAAGTAAATAAATATCATTCTATCATTCTATATTTATAACCACATAGCCGAATTAACTGTAAAAAGCAAAAGCAAAAACAAAAAACAATGCTTATCATCTTCTTCTCGTGGCCGATGTTGTGAGAATTATATATTAAGCATGTTATTTAACTTCGGTGAATTTGTTTATGTGCTGTTGTTATTGTTTTTACTCTTTTTTTTTCATAGCTTAATTTTAAGTTAATCCAAAAACATATAGAGAATTTTTGCAATTCATAATTTCTATAGTTGTCCGCTTGTTTGTTGANAAAAAAAAAAAAAAAAAAAAAAAAAAAAAAAAAAAAAAAAAAAAAAAAAAAAAACTGTACGTCTATAGTAGTATAGGTTATGTTGGATTAAACTCGATTCATAATCTTAACTAATAGAATGAAATATCAAAACTAGAAATTAATATATCTGAAAATTTGTACGTATGATGAAAATGAAATCCAAAGGCAACAAAAGAAAACGAAGAATCCAAAGTTTGAAAGTTTAACGTGAATCGATATATGAAAACGACTGAGTAAAACAACAAAATGGAAAATATATGGTGGAGAAACTAAAAAAAAAAAATGGTGGAGAAACTATTGTGCTTGTTGACCTTTTTCGCTTTTCCAAAAGATTAGACAAACGCATAGAAACACATGCACGAGTCCTAA
Source organism: Camelina sativa (assembly GCF_000633955.1). Classification (NCBI taxonomy): domain Eukaryota; kingdom Viridiplantae; phylum Streptophyta; class Magnoliopsida; order Brassicales; family Brassicaceae; genus Camelina; species Camelina sativa. The sequence goes on along the minus strand of NC_025686.1, from coordinate 24,898,814 downwards.
TTAACAATTAAAAAATTAGAGAAAATAATAAAAACAAAATGATGGGATCACTTAAAAACATCTAAATCACACCGTCTTTGATTTGTCATGAACATACTTTAGTTTCTTTCAACCAAGAACGAAGTAACCCTACACATTTCATTTCTTTTGATCACAAACTCTTTGTGTACTCATTGCCTACATTTATGCTATTATCATTGCTTTCTATAGGCATGGACTATATAATTTGCATCTTGCCACTAATATATTGTAAAATAAAACATCTTCCATTTTATGATCCCGGACCCGCTGAATTACCCAAGTAATGCGGGATCGTAGATTCGAAATCAGGATGTCTACGGACTTGCATGTGGTTATAGCAACTAAATGCCTTCGACATTGAACACACTCTCTAGGTGAAGACAAACGGACATGAAACATATACTCTGTTTGATATATATACATATATATATATATATATATACATTATAAGTCATAACCAACACTACCAAAATTCCTAGTAATACCGTGAATTTTTCATCATGTAGTTGTAGCGAAATTTTCACATGATTTGATAATTATATCAAATTTCAATTTTATGAGTATTATGAGTGTGTTTTTCTCACATAGAATTATTTATTTAATCTCATTAATTATAAGAATAAAACATTAGAATATTTCCCCTATTCTGTCATCGTTTTCCTGAAGCGTTGACCTTCTTGAAACTACAACTAGTTAAAATTGTTGGGTGTCAAATAACCAAAGTGGGTTACTGAACTGATAGAGAAACTTGCGAAAGTGTAAAACCAATAATTTGCTTCAGTGGTGATAAAAAAAAAGAAGAAGATGAATTATAAAAAAACAAAAAGAACAAATTCTTATTGGATCGTTAAAACTCGAAACTAGTTATGAACCAACCATAGCATGAAACGTTTAGTTTATGGTACATTATGCAACAAAGTTTACCACCAAATAGAAAAAGTCTTTGTAACCATCGATTGATCTATAGATTTTGCTTTTGCATGACCTTTCCCATCAACTTGTGGGCGATTTTGCCCTTAAGGATACACAAAAATGTCTTTCTGTTTAGTCCCATTGTACATCTATCCACTGTAGGAATCGAGATCCTATATGTCCTCGTAACGATTGCGAATTATTACTTCTGTCTCCTCATTATGTGGGGATCACAATGTAGAGAAAATAGACTTTTATTTGAAGTTTTGAAATGTCTGCAACGTTGCCTTCAAAATGTTTGCAAAAAAACTGGTAGATACTTTAGTATAAGAGTTGCGGATATGGAACAAACACAGTTATAATATAACACATAATATATGTTTCTAAAAATTGAAAAATATATATATGTTTGTAGAAAAAGAAAAGAGTGAATAGTGATTAATAAGAAATATGAAGCTATATTTAAGTTCGATGATTCTGATGGACCTACAGAGCCGATCTTCTACATGAAAAAGATGCTCTCGTTGGACCTTTTACCCCATACCTAAAATAAAAACTATATTGGCGCAGCGAAGTGATCTCCAAGGAAAAAAATTATTCAAATACATTTATCAAACGGACCCATATGTATCTATACGAAGAAAAAAAATCATTTTGGGACGATCAAAAGATTCAAAACATTTTAGGATGGGTTCAACTGGACAGAATCAATATTATTTAGTAATATCTAATACAGTATGTGGATTATGTATCCTAATTATGGAGAAAGTGAGGCTTTGACTGGAAAATTAGAAGTTGTTTTGATCTTAAGTGAGAGATGATGTATTATGATGATAATGATGATGAGTAGGCCGATTTAGTGACTGACTAAAACGTGTTCCTACAATATTTTGGTATATAATCCTACTATTCGAATGTCGACTTGGAATGTAATTATCATAAAGTAACAAATATCTATAAAAATAATATTTCTATAATTTACCCTAAGGGTAGAGTCATTTGAGATATTTCTTTCGTTGTGTTACCTAAATCGATTTGATTCCTAAAAAAAATCTGGCTAACCCCAGAGCAATTATCTTGTTTGCTGTTTTTTGGTCTGGTTTATATCATCCGGACGTACCGGACTAAATGTTGGTCGTGTTTGCTGGTTTATACCTATCTAATGTGAACATAAAACTAAAACACATAAAGTATTTGAGCTTAATTAACTAATGTTGATTAAGTAAATGATTAATTAGGCAATAAAGTAGATTTGTGCTGCTCACATGGGTTTGCGTGAAATAATGCTTTTAACCATCTTTTTGTCTCTCCTATATTTCGAGCTAAAAAGCTAAGTCGTGTCTTTCCTTTATTTTTATTTACATTGTTCTTTTGCTGTTAAGAATGTTGCACGAGAAGATATCATTAAACTACAAATTTAATTAAACAACAGTTGGTTCTTGTTTTTAAGGGCTTGCTCAGTTCAAAACACAACCGTTTAGGAGATTATCAGTATATTTTTTCAAGAAATTATTATTCCTTCCGTTTTACAATAATTATATGTCTGAATTTTTCACACTTATAATAAACGGCTTAAAACTTTCAACTATAAGGTTTGCAAATCAAACAGATTTTTGGTTTGATTTTATATTTTTACTAATCACTACAGGAAATAAGGGTATTAATAGCATTAGAATATAGCATTTTTAATAGTTTTGCTATAGTTGAGTTTTGAGAAAATTTGCATAGCGTTTCTAAAAAGACAAACGCTATTATAGAATTACCGCGAAAACATTTTGTAGTGGTGCCTAGTTTTTAGTTCTACAATAGCATAAATGATAATGAAAACGTTATCTTAGAGGTAACCGGGAAAGTGAAATTTTCGTTGCCTCCAAAAAATTTATAAGTTACTACACAAAAAAAAAATAGAAAAAAAATTACAAGAGGAATATATCGATTAGGGTTACATTAATTATTACTGGTGAAACACTTTGGCCATCTCTTCTCTCTTCTTTCTCTCTGAAACTCGATTGGAAACCTTACATTCGATCCTAATTTATTTGTCTCTTCTTTCACTCTCTTTCCATCTCAATCCGTCTTAGAGGAAAAAAAAGAATTAAAAGAGAAATAGATCGATTAGGTTGAATTTCTCGTTAAACAGCCACCTCTTCTCTCTTCTTTCACTCTCCTTTCTTCTTCTTCTCCGACTTGAGTTGCTCGGCGATAGGAGACGAGAAGCCGGCGACTGTGATGGCCAATCGTGGAAGAGATCGAGAGCTTTTGATTCTCGTTGCTGATACCGGTGACAAAGAGACGATGGTTCTCCTTTCGAAGCCTTCTTCTTCTTCCTCTGCTTCTTCTCTCTTCTGTCTCGCTGAAACTTGATCTGAAACCCGTTCTGAAACTCGATTCGAAACTCGATCCCAATTTGTTTGTCAAATCTTTCACTCTCGATCCCTCTCAGTTTACAATCTCTTCTGAACTCGACAATGGCGGCTTCCCTTCTTCTCAATCATATTTTGCAAAGTAGTAGCTCGATCTCTCTCCGTCGGGTCGTCGCACGGTTTCAGGTCCAATTTGCTTTTGATTTTCAGACTTGATTATTTGCTTATCACTTATTAGACTTGCTATTGTAAGAACTCTTGTTGATTAGAAGTGATGACATGCCTTTTAGATTCTGTGTGGAGTTGTAAGATGATATATTTCATGAGTACAATATCTATAGAAATTGACTTGTATCTTGTTGCTCATGTTTCTTCTTTGAATCTCTGATTTTGGTTTCTCATTGTGAAACAGGGTGATACATTCAACAATTCTCATTTCACAGACTCAAGGCTCAATACATTCAACAAATCTCGGTGATTATTCTTCTTTTCCTGTTGAGAAAATTACTCGACAGATTATATGAAGCTTTGTTATATTCTTGATGGAGGAAAACTGATAATGTAAGGCATGGCTTAAACAGTGTCAGTGAGTCTAGCTTTGATGATTGGGAATTTTCTGGATTTTGTGGTTACTCTATTCATTCTTGTTTTTGATTAGTCAATGATTCCAAAATTTGTTGATTTGGCAAAATAAATTTGTTGAGGCAATGAGATGGCAGCGACTATGATATCTGTTTTAGTTTCTAAAATTTGTGAAAGTTGCTGTCTGCTGACTCTTGGAATTGAGAGTTCCAGTTCCAGATTTAGATTGAGGTCTTGTGATTGTTAACTGCTGGACAAGAAGTCGAGTATAGACTATGGGATCCTTGCTACAGGTTATACGTTCCGATCTCTAGTTTTTCTAACAATTTATGTCTCTGTCTATGCCTTCTTGATTTAAGCTCTTTGTATAATATTTTGACTGGATGCTTTTCTTATAATATTTGTCATTAGCATTAACTAGCCCTGTTCTCATCCGATGGATCTGTGATAACGGCTTTTATCTATTGATTTTGAAACAGAATCACCAGAAAGAGAGTGAGTTCCTTTAGCAAAGAACAAGAAACACTTATTAAGGAACTACACGAGAAGTAAGTGTCAAATCCTCATCTGCATAATCTCTTTATGTGCATCAATTTTAATGACTGTTATTTTCTACTGTGTCTATGTGCAGGTTCAAAAACCAATACTGAAAGGAAAAACTTGTGGCTTTACTTTAGAAATTTAAGCTTTGGATACTTGATTTAATGACTTGACTACTCCCTTTGGATATTTTGTTTACTTTAAAATGTTAAGCTTTAAATATTTGATTCAAGACCAAATAAAAAGGAAAAAAAAAAAATTTGATTCAATGACTACTCCCTGGAATATGTTTCGACAATGTTTATTTTTATGGTTTTAATTTCATTAGACTGTACATTTAGAAGTACATACAACTACCTTTAAATTGCTAACCAAGAAAAACCTCAAATACGACAAATTAATATGTGGAATTAACCGTGTAGTTAATATTTCTAAATTGGACAACTAAAGCATGAATTATTCTATAATTTCAATGAATACTTTGACAATTTAAAAACAAACTACGTATTAATTAAATTAGGTTCAATCTTAAACATATTTTATTAATTAAATTAATGAAATACAAATAAAACCATCGAACACAAAATTTTAAAAATATATAGACATATATATAATACATAACACAAAATTAAAATATATATACAAGTAACTTTTTTTTTTTTGGGTCAAACATATATACAAGTAACTATGGATTATACAATTAACTAATGTAACATGTAATCAAAAAATATACTAATATACTAATGTCTCATAGGTTCATAATTTCTAAACATAATTTAAGTGAAAAGTTTTAATGTTTTTTATTGCATTAAATTTATTTTGTTAATTGAAAATAGTGAAATGTGTTTCAAGATTGAACCATATATCCTTAATGGTTTAGGGTTTAGGGTATAGGGTTTAGGGTATAGAGTTTAGGGTTTAGAGTTCAATCTTGAAACAAAATTCATTATTTATAAATTAACAAAATAAAATGTATTAAAAATTATTTTGTAATAATAATAACATAAAATATGAATAAATATAATATTACAAATATACAAATTAATTATAAAAATCAGTTATGTGTAACATATATATATTTTAATACATTTTCAATCTTTTTAATATATATATATCTTGTTACTTATATATTAATCTCTAAATTATCAATTCAATTATCATATATATTCAAACCTAAAATTCTCAATTCCTAAAACTTAAATTCCAAACCCTATATTATAAAGTCTAAACCTTTAATACTCATACATCAAAACTAAACAAAAAATTATAAAACTAAATAAAAAAACAAAATAAAGGAGAAAACCTCTTATTGGCTAATCCATAGAGACGCGGATTGGACTTTGGCTTATCCTCCACCGTTGATGAGTTAAATCTAACGGCTAAAATCTTCTTCTTTTTTTTTTTTCGTTTGGTTAAAACTTCTTCCCCTTGTCTTTATCATCTCTTTCATTATCTTCTTCTTCTTCTTCTTCTTCTTCTTCGAAATTCTTCGAAACCCTACCCAGAACCAAAAACCAAGCGATCTAAAGCCTCATATCACGATGGATTCGCCGTGACCAACGTTGGCGGGAACAGATCGAGTTTCGTTGAAACATCAACGGGGAACCCATTGAGCCACACGTGAGACTTTTCACCTTCTTATTTCCATAGATCTGATTCTAAGGTTCTAGCTCAAAATTCAGGGTTGAAATCGCCGTTGCTCGCTGTTTTGTCATCCCTTTTGCACGTTGCTGTGTTTGTTGATGCTCTGATTGATGTTGAGTTGTGATATTATGTTATGTTAGTTGTGATATTATTTATCATATTACTTTGTTTTTATATAGAGCTCTGATTCGTGCTTGCTTCTTCTGTCTAGTACGCATAAGCTTTTCATTCTCTTGTTGCAGGTAGTGTTTATAAGTTTATATATGTACTCTATTAGGGTTTTGTGTTGCATTTTTGATAATGTAGGGATGACCATGTCTTGTGTATATCTGAGATCGTTCTTGAAATTCTTGTTTTATCTTGAGACGGTATAAATTTGTGTAGCTATTAATGAATTTTTTGGATTGTGTGTTTATGTTATAGTGGGATGATGGTACAAGATCCTAAGAAACCAAAAGATGTTGATGAACTATTTGACCAAGCGAGGTAGTCAGCTAAAGACATACCTGTTGAATCATCAAGATCAGCTTCTAGGAGCTTCAGTGGTGCTGCACGATTGTTGTCTGGTGAAACCGTTTCCTCTACACCTCAGCAACAACAGCAAGACCGGCCTCAGATGGTTATGCACACTATTACTTTCTGTTTGAATGGTTTCACCGTTGATGATGGTCCATTGAGGGGGTTTAATGACCCTGAAAACAAAGACTTTATGGAGGTAATATCAAAAAATTTCTCTTATCACCATGTAACTCAATTTGACCAGTGTATTCTGCAAGAGTTAAATAATAGGCTTCTTCTGGAATCATTGTTATTTCAGTGATATAAATTTATTTTCATGCCTAGTTATTGAGCAGCTGATTCTTGTCACGATTCACTTGGATACTTTTGAATCTTTAATCATTGTTCTGTTTTATGCTAGAAGACAATTTCGGTTAGTCTTTCTCTTTACTGATTAAGTTCTATGATATTTGCTTGGAATTACAATAAAGTATTAACCTTTGTGTGTTTATGTATGTATGTGTATTGACTCTTGGAGATTGTTTATATGCAGAAAAGAGGAAAGCTGAAAGCTTAAGAAGAACAGAGCAAAAGAGCAAAGAACGATGAAGAGCTGTCGTGAGTTGTGAAGGACAAAGAGAGACAAGTCTAAAAGAGATTGTGGGCTATAGCAGTCCAAGAAGTCACCTTTTCCTGTCCAAGAAGTCGATGATTTGGATGATGAAGCTTGTGATGATGATAGTGTTTATGTTAGGGATGATTGTGAAGGCATGTTAGTGGTAGATTGATAGGTGTTTGTGTTTTTTTGTAAACAATGAAATTTGTTATAGTTTTCTAAACACTTAAATATTTATATATTTTGTATTAATTTTAATTGTTTTTAACAAATATTCAAAATAAAATTTTTATTTTAAATAACAAATAATTTGTAATTCTTTTTAATAAAATTTTTTTGAATAATTTAAAAACAAATTAATAACACGAAACATTTGCTATTTTTGCTATAGGTAAAATCAAATTAATGATTTTTAATAATATTTGTATAACGTTATTATAAATATTAACAATTGCACAGCAGACAATGCTATCGTTGTATAGTTAGTTATAGCACACCAACAATCCGCTATTAAAAGTGTCCGACCTACTATAACGGGCGATCTTAGAGCGTTTTAGAAAACGCTATAATTGTGAACTCATAGCGTTTAACAGCCGCTATTAATACCCACATTTCCTGTAGTGAATAGTGACTAAAGATTAAAATAGATAAGTTTTAACAGAATTTTATATCGAAAATATATAAATTATAAATATGTTATAGTGGAATTTAAATTAAAATGCGGAAGTGTTAAAAGATGAAAAGAGTACGCGAACAGAAAATTTTAATAGAATAAAATTTTCCTGTTATAATAATTATATTGTTACTAACTCTCTTTATTTGCATTTATAATCGATAGCATATTAACCAATGACCCATATATTTATTTATTTATTTAAGTCAGAATTTGATTTTTGTTTTCAATTAAAGACATACTATTATTTATCTATTTGTATCATTTCAGTTATCTAAATTCAACTTTGTATGATACATGTTAATTAGGTTCTTGGAGAAAATAAACGAAATAATAACGGGTGTGAGAGAGTGAGATACAAACGACGTGAAAACGAAAGGCTATTTTAGGTTCCTTTTTTATAGTCAGTCAAAAGAAGTCAACGGTTAAGTCAGTTGACTAAACGATGACGATCAATGATGTCAGCTTCTGGCTTCTCCTTTGCTCTCTGTTTAAATAGAAACCAAACCACTTGGGAGTTTTCACTCACACTCACACACATAAACAAAACACACAAAGACACATAACCCGCCATGTGTGGACACGTCAGCTCTTCCATCACCTCCGGCGAAAATTGTCCATGTTTCATATACTCCGAAAACATAGTTGCTCCTCCTCTGCTGCATGATGATGATCATTCTCATCATCATCAGTTTCAGCCTCCTACGCCTCTTCCTCTTCTTATGATGAGCCACAACTCTCTATTCGCTGCCGAGGCCGTTTCAGGGTTCGGTTACTTTGATTCTTGCATGAACGGTGGTGGCGGAAGCAGCAGTTGCGACTCGCCGAGCTCTATGGGGAGCGGTGGAGATAGTCTTGTTATGCAGAGGAGTGTTAGTAGCCATAATGGCTTTTCCGGTAATTATGCGCCGGCCCACGATTTCGTTAACGATGATGATGGGCCAGTGAGACGGGCCCTTAGCGCCGGAGATCTACCAGTAAGTAATATTATATACACACTTGACACTTGCATGACATATTGACATATATTGATATCAACCTATTAGCTCCGATTGCGTTTTTTTTTTGTTATGATCATTAGAAAAGTATAACTTGGAAACGCAAAATAACTTGATATTCAAACGTTAACTTTTCTGTTTGCGTTTACATATAAACAAAAAAAAAAAAAATCAAATGTTTAGTTTACAATTAACAAAGAAATGATTTTTAGAAATACCAAAAGCTGGGTATCTATTTAACATCCTACATATCATGACACAAAACGAAACTGTTTTTTTTGTGTGTGTGTAGAGAAGTAGCAGAAGAGAGAGCAGTGCGGTGTGGAGTGAAAGCAATGCAATCATAGAAGGAATGAGCAAAGCCTACAAGTACAGCCCCGAGGAAAAGAAAGAGAAGATCGAGAAATATCGTAGCAAACGAAACCTTAGGAATTTCAACAAGAGGATTAAGGTAATTAATTTTTAAAATGTTTTACATTTGTTTCTATGATTCCTCTGAAATAATTTATTTTATATCTTTTGATTCATATTGTTCTTCAAACACATAGAGTACATGTATACCTAACCTATACCACATATTCAACATGTATATATATGTGTCGCATGGAAACTTTTTAAGACTTGACATGTAGTGTAGTTGTATGATACAGTGACATGCACCTGCACACTTATTGTATGCCAACCCTTCCATTTTCTAATCAAACGTATAGTTTTTACTACAATTATCTCTATTAATATCAACTATAATTAATTATGTACAATTTCATACAAAAGCATTTGGCGATGCGCATATATCTAATTTATTAAAATCATCAAATTTATTCTATAAACTTTTTTCTAAAATTAATGTTTTATAAGACACAAATTCATCACATTTGATATAAAATAAAATGATTCGTTGACCAAATTAGAAAAGAAAAAACTGGCTCAATGTATCATATCAAGCAAGCACTCTTATCACTAAAAAAGTAACATTGAATTTTTCTTTTTAATCTTATCTTGGAACATAAAATAGAATTTCATTTGATATTATATGAGTAATGTGAATGAGAATTAATGTTCTGTCACATCAGATTTGGGTCTAAGGAATCTTTTGAGATAGACACATGATCAAGCTCCAAGGTTGCTATAAGTTTATTTCTCCATTAGTTATTTTATACGATAATGTCCCGAAAATATTAAGGAATTAAAAAAATATTTCCCGATTAAAGATTATTGGAGTATTCATATATGTGGGATACTAACATATTCAAACCGTGTCTCAGACTCTCAGTTAGATATTCTCTCTGTGCGAGTTATAAATTTTGAAACGAAGTTTTTAAACTGTAAATGATCTAACTGTCACATTGATTTTGGGACAGAGTTTAATAATTTTTTTGTTGTAATTAGTATGAATGCAGGAAGACATTAGCGGACAGTAGGCCAAGAATAAGAGGGAGATTTGCAAGAAACGATGAGATGTCACAACAAGAACAAGTTGATGTTATGGAAGCCGTGGTTGGAGATGTCGACACGTGGGCATCTTTTCTTGATTCTTTCACGGCTAATCACTTCCTTAACTAATCTTTTCTAATTATGTACTTATTTATGTTTGTTTTTCTTACATACAGTATATGTTTATATATATGGCACTTCAATTTGTTTTTGGTTTAAATGATTGCCCCCATGCTGCTAAACAAAACTCATGTAGGTTTTGTGCTTTCTTTGTATATAAGAATATAACATATTATTATGTATTTTTGATCGGAGATATTTCCAAAACAATCGATCTTCACTGACCAGACAATTTTGGACTAGTGGTATGTGCCATTTTGTCAATCTCTTGTTGGCATGGCATGGAGTTCGTCGACCCTAAGTTCTCTTAAATCTCGTTGCCGTATTATATCCATAAATTAAATTCGATAATCCGTACGTATGTGAGTTGTAGACAACAAACAAAAAAATAAAACGATCAAAAGTAATAATCGAACTCTCAAACTAAAAACAAATTCTTCTTCGCATATCATTATTACTAACATGGACCCATAAATAGTTTATGCATAGTTAAGTATGTTCCTTAATGGTCTGAAATTTCTTTTTAAGCAACTTGATTTACAAAAGTATGTAGAAAGTACAAAGATGATAACTTTTAGCATTGAAAAAACATATAATGAACATGGCCATGTTACTCTGATGATTTCATTACTCTCACGTTTGATTACACATCGTGCTACTAAGTACTAGCGATCTCCAAAAGCACACATATATTATACCTTGGAAATTCTTAAGATATCAAAGAAGGTTCCACTCAAATAAACTAAACTAAAGTAATCAACCTAGACATACATTCTCATATATTAGTAAAAAAGGAAAGAAAAAAAAAAACACACTAGACATATTTTGTTGTAAAACTAACTTTTCAGTTTTCACAATGAGGTGATTAGTAATAAATGTGAAGAATAATAATGCTTCTAGATTAAACTTAAATAAAGTAGTAGTTTTGAAAAAGGAAAGAGAGCAGTCTTTCTTCTTTAGCAAAGGCTATGAAGGGAGTTGTAGGCCCTCCGGCGACATTGTCCCCGACTTTTGTCGGCCGGCGGTAGATTTACCGACTCTCCACTCTTAATATTTGTTTAACTTTTTTTTTTTGTTCTTTTTATTATTTTAGTTAAAAGCGTTTTTCTTGAACACAAAGAATCAACCCTAGAGAATAAAAATTAGATGCTTTCTTTTCCCCCACTTTTATAATCGGTTCAACATTGAAACCACGAGACTTGCGTGGGTATATAAATTAATGAACAAAACTTATCTAGGGTTTTAACAATTGATCAAGCTCTTCTATGTTTTCTTTTTTCTACTGATCCGTTTGAATCTTGACTGGAGTAGAAAAGGCTTGAAAGGCACTAGTCGCGGTAATCGAACTCTACTCCTCTTAGCTTGCGTTTTACCTACATTATGGATTGAGATAACATAAGACTGAATCCTTAGTCCCAAACTTGTGTTAGGTTAGATTTGCGAAATGAGGAAATTTAGATCTCGTACCTGATATTGTGTCATTGTTACTTCCAGAGGATTGGACTTGGGATTGGTGATTAGTTTCAGTTTCAGTCTTTCCTTCATTCTTGTCTTCAGTTGTTGACTCTTCCATTGTTATCTCAACAGTGTTGTCGTATGGCACTGATGCCTCCTCTTCCTCAAGCTCTGTCTCCTTGGACTCTAATCTTGATACTTGGTCGTGTTCTTGTCCAACCGCCTCTGGACTGAGAGATTTACCTGATTCTCTTAGCAAATCGGTAGTCTCAGAGGATAAGTTAGGAAGATTAATATTACTGTCACCTGTTTCATGCTTCTGGTCTTCCACTGTCACCTCCATGTAATCAATTTTCATCTCATCAGCAATGGATGTGTGGTGTTCAGGCTCAGTGATATGCTTCTCTTCATCAATGGATGCGTGGTGGCCAGGCTCAGTGATATGCATCTCATTATTACTAGTATGACCAGTGTTAACTCTTTCTTTGTTGTTTTCGTCCACTGAGACTTCATCGAAAGCAGTCTTTCCCATGTTTATCACTTTAACAGGACTTTGTGAGATCCCATGATCGCTTTTTGATGGTGACATTGATCCACCTTCGGAAGTCGACTCAATGTTCATGCTAACATCCGAAGCTGCATCTGACTTTGTACATCTTATCAGTGTAAAGGAAGCAGCTGTTTGGTTTTTCACCAAAACCCCCTGGCCTTGGCTAGCACTGCATTTCCTTAGGGTAATTGCTTCTTCCCTGAGGACATTTGTAGTAGGTTCCACCTTACTGTCATCTTCAGATATGTGCGTGTCAATTTGGGTTGTGGTTTCGATTTCCTGAGGATTATCATCAGATGAAGCTGCCACAGCAATAGGTACTTCAGAAACTTGATTACTGTGCACCTGTGCGTCAATCACCATAGCTGCAGGAGGCTGAGTCAATGGTTCAGTTCCTACAATATCCCCAACCCGGAAACCATGTGTTGGCAAGCCATCGAGAACAGAGGCGAAATCAATAGCCTTAGAGGATTTGTGCGCCACAACATTTGTGGCATCAAAAGCCTTTGCAAGATCATCCAAAAGCATGTCACCTTCACCACTCGAAAGGGGATCCCATTTCATGCAATCTCCAGACAGAGGCTGGTCGAGGCTAAATGTATCACCAGAAGAAAGTAATTCAACCCTGACAGCTTCTTTGTGGAACCGTTTTTTCTTTAAAACCTTGGCTATCATATTCCTGAAAGCGATTCAAAATCCATCCTCAGTGACATAAATATACGCTAAACTGCATCACATAAGTACAACCATTGCTAGACGAATTAGATACATACCTACAATTTTTTGAAATGGCAGCTCTGGCTCTTTCAGAACAGAGTCCAAGCAAGGACATGAGATTTATAACATCGTTTGGACCTCTAATTTCTGTGACTGAAGGAGCACCACTTGATATAATCAGATTCTTCCCCCTCGTCCAATCCACCAGTAACTAGAAATACCATATCACAAGACAATATAAGCAACTTCACATAATTGACAGCACACTTTTTCCACAGAAAGAGCAACACAAAAATCATCCGTCACATAATAAACACAAATATACAATGTGATACTTGAGCCTGATTCATCAAAAAAAATTTCACCTTAGCATTCGATATAACTTGTCTCCTTGTTTGAGCATCCATAAGGAAATCAGAGTACTTGATTTCAAAGTAAATCCCTCGCTGCACATAAGAAAATTTCATCAAGTTGAAGCAAAGAGAAAACAATGAGATAAAACACACACACACTCCTCTTATAACAATGGTCCAATCTAAAGTTCAGAGAATCACAAACCTGAATAGCAGCTTTAACCATTGGATGCTTCAATCGGAATAACATCTTGTCTGTGAAATCAATCGAAATCATATCAACCTAGGAAACGAAACAACAAACTAAGAGTTAACTCCCACACTAAAGATTGAATTTTCACCAGAAAAAAACTCAATTGGGGAAGACAGAACAGAACTACAAACCTCAGCTTTCTCACAAGCATAATCGAAGGCGTTCTGATTCATCGGCCTAACAGCAATAATATCATAACTCTTTAAAATCGGATTCCCAGAATTCAAACTCTGACACTGAGCATTACTCTCAACATGAACCGTGAGACGCGTGTACTGCCGAAACGGAGTAGCTCGCGGAACGCCGAGTAAATCGCGATGGAACCCAACAGAAGAAGCTAACCGCGGAGCGACTTTGATAAGTGATCCAAGAGTGAGAAGAGGGATCGTACACGAGTCCTTGTCAGACATCACGCCTTTGATCGAACGATTATGTGCGATCCCAACGTAGCCCAGCTCCATGGCTTTCGTGGCGAGCTTCAAACGTAAGGCTTTCCCGCCGGCGACTTCCTTACCGCCTGATCGTGGCGGCTCATTGTACGGAATACTTAGATCGAAGAATCCCATCAGAGAGATTTTTTTGGTCGTCAGAGATTTTTCCGATTAGGGTTTAAGCAATTTGGTTTTTTTTAGATACAGTACTTAACTAACGACGACGTATGAGTCAGTTGTCGAAACGCATCGTATTTAAAAACTTGGCCAAATATGAAATATCCCCAGAATAAAAGGAGTGAAGTGCAAATTATAAAAAGTTGAGTTTCGATTTCGATCCGTAGGGAAACTGAAGAAACACTCGGTGTATGTGTGTATCACGCGGATCGCTATTAATAACCGTTGATTAAAAACAATCGACGGCTCTTATGTTATTTCATTATTGACGAGGATCGATATTAACAGCCGTCGGATGGAATATTAAATCGGATGGTTCAAAACAAAACCCCTCTTATATATAAGCCAAACCATACCCCCATCACTTTCTCAGAATCAAAAGCAATTCATTCTTTTACAAAGCAGCGAAACTAATTCTTCTGTGAAAAAAAAATGTCGGGTCGTGGAAAGGGAGGAAAAGGTTTGGGGAAAGGAGGAGCGAAGCGTCACAGGAAGGTTCTGAGAGACAACATCCAAGGAATCACTAAGCCTGCGATCCGGAGGTTGGCTCGTAGAGGTGGAGTCAAGCGTATCAGTGGTCTCATCTACGAAGAGACTCGTGGTGTACTCAAGATCTTTTTGGAGAACGTGATCCGTGATGCTGTGACCTACACCGAGCACGCTAGGAGGAAGACTGTTACCGCCATGGATGTTGTCTACGCTCTCAAGAGGCAAGGAAGGACTCTTTACGGATTCGGCGGTTAAGGGGTTTCTGAAGATTTGTGTTTGTAGATCTGTTTCTGAAAAAAATTAGGTTTTCGAGAACTCTCAATGTGGGTATTTTAGTTTCCTTTTATTTTTGCTGTTTGCAATGTGTTATCAATTTCGAAATTATCAACAATGGAATTAATATTAGCTTCGATTACTCGCTAGATCCGACTCTTAATTTTCTGTTTAACCTCGCTTTGAAATTGTGAATTTGACAATTGAACCAGACTTGTAAACTCGTGAGCCTCGCCGTAAACCCAACAAGTCTTCTTCCATCTTTTGCCATCTACGTGGTGGCACTCGACTATTTCTTGGGCTAATATTTTTGTTATTAAGAACGAAATACTAATGTGGGCTATAATATGTCCAAATATCTGAGTCCAATAAAAACATCACCAGGCCCAGTAAAAATATGTACAGGCCGTGTAGAGTATTAAAAAGACGAGACGTCAGGTACAAGTTTTGAATAAAGAAGAAGAAGCTTTTACAACAAACTTTACTTTCACTCCATGTATGGTATATTTGGTTAAATACATTATCTCTTTGCCACGAGTGATAATGATGTCTCGATCCATAACTTAAAAAAAAAAGCAGATAATGATATCTTAAGGATAGCTCCAATGAATCAGATTTTTGCAATTTCTAAAAATAGATATAAAAGTGTCGTATTGCATAAACAAATTTTGAAAAAGATACAAATCCACGACAATTTAAACAATCTATAGTTCTATACCATAGTGACGCAAAATTCACATAATTAAACAGGAGTGGCCTAAAGATGTACACGTGTCTTTATCAAAGCGACACGTCATCACTGATCCTTAACGACGTCGTTTGAAACAATCTATCCTCTCTATTCTCCTCTCCTGTCTTAATCGTAGTTCCACAGTTAGCAAAAAGTTCTACAAACTAATTTAAATCCACAGAGACCCCAATTGATTGATTGTATGATTTCTCTGGATAAATTTATATTTGAATAAAGAAGAAACAATCATTGTCATCAAATCTCTGGATTTCTCTCTATTCTATATCGATAGATCGAGGCGGTGACTCGCATGTGGTAGTTTTGGATCAGTGGTTTTTTTTTTATAGAATGGAGAAAGTTTCATCGCCGTCTTCTTCTTCTTCTTCACGGAGGTCTGCTTATCTTGAAGCTCTTACTCAGGAGATTAAGAAGAAACTTACTCGGGTTTGCTTTTTTCCGCTACAGAGATCTCGTTTTTTTCTTTTTCCTTTCCCATTTTGTGTTGATCGGTTTCAATTTTTACCCAGAATATACGATTTTGATTTCAGTTCCTCATGACACATGCGTTAGATTGATGATTCACGATACATGCATTTAGAATACTTAAATTTGAGAATCTACGGTTTCCGATTAAGATTATCTTCATGCAATCTGATCCTGGATTTTGGTCATTTTGAGGACTTGTGATCTTTTTGTTTTGTGGTCTAGGCTGTTGTCTCTCCAGCACAAACACGCAACTTGTTACAGGACTTATTTGCTGATATAGCTCTCGAAGTTGACGAACGAGCTAAAGGTACACAAACTCAACACTATTTGGGTGAAATTGTTACTTGGATTGTTACAACTGTGATTTTTACTTATTGGAGCTGGAATTTATAAGCAGATGTGATTCTTAGCAAAGAAGAAGATTTGATTTCTTCCGATGAAGCAGATGCTGATGGTCCGTTATGTTTTTTCGACGTGCTTGCTGATTATTATGTGAAAGTCTCTGAGAGGGGCAAAGATATACTTGATTTGATGGTGCAGCTCTGGAGCCAGTCTTTTGCATCACATATATTCTCTCTACTGTTTCATAAATGGGTAATTGTGAATCTTACGATTTTGGTTTTAGTGTTTATGTTTCAGTCCCCTGAGGTTTTACTCTGTGCATTGTTCTTTAGTCCATTATTTTGAACATGTTTTCTATATTCTTCTCAGCTGTTTGAGGTTGAGCTTGACAATAAAGAAATACTCCTGCGATATTCTTCGGCTCTGGTTCAGGGAGCAACAAATGTCTTCTGGTATAATTTATGAACTCTGGCATTAAAAATTGACATATTCACATCATGTTGAATCCCTTACATTGGATCTGTAGTTGTGCCATTGGCTAATTTTAGGATTAATTTTTTAGTTTGTTAAGTAGTGTGATATGATAGTCTTTCCAACTCTCTTCCTACTTTAGATTGCCTTACCAAGCAATATGAGAATAATCTCTACTTATTATAATAATTGCAGGATAGACATCCAGACAAATACGAGGCGCTTCCAAAGTCTCTTTCGGGTATCTTCTTTTCCTCAGATATATATCATAGTTTCTATCTTCTTTTGTTGGATAATTTTATGTATATTAGGAACTTTAGTTATTAATCAAAATGACTTTGATATATACACAGTAAGATTGTGTTCTCAACATCTTCGAACTAGAACATATAAACCACACATGCTAAAGATCATCGTATCCTCTTCTATGATGTTACCTTGTTTTAATGCCTCTGATAGATCTCCTAGCCAGTAAATATCGCTTTGTACTTGTCAAGTATGGTTGTCACTATCACACGCTCATGTTTTCATGCCAGTTGGATATTGTAACTAACATCTCTGTGTTCTCCTAGTATCTTCTTGAGGAAGTTGCATTGGAACCGATCCGATTGAAAAAAATTCCCATTCAGGTGATTGTTTTTTCAACATTTTCATGATGGTTCAACTGATTTCTGTCTGTAAATTGACACTCACATACCTAATTTTAGGCTCAGAGGGAGCTTTATCTCTTGCTCTCAAGGTTCATTTTCTTTTACAATTCAGGTAATATACCGTTCTTTGAAAAGTTATCATTGGAACCAAAACGTTTCTTCTTGTTCCCTGACAAATTGTTGTGCAGTGGATAAACTCGATAGCTTCTTAAGCAACTTTCCAGAGTTTCCAAATGCTTTCTTGATAGGAGGACCGGGAGATTTCCTTGTTATCGAACTTACTGATCAGGTATAGAAGCAAAACACTTTATGACTATCTACAAATTTTATCTCAAAAAAGAAACACGTCATCGATCTAATATTTTTTTGTGGTGCAGCTGCAAAAACTGAAGGTGGAACCGGTGCTGCTACATTATCTTTCTCAGATGAAGATTCTTCAAGGTACAATTCTCTCCTTTAGGAACTTGGCTCGATGCAGCCTCTAACATTGAATCAAAGTATAAGCGATGTTGAAATCCATCTGCAGGTATGGAACTGAGAATGACCACTAGCACGAGGTTAAAGGCATGTTTATATAGTTTTACATCTCCTGGAGGTCCAATGTACCCGACAAGAGCTGTCCGTCATGCAGCCTGGGATTCTTTGGATTCCCTCTTTCCCGTGAGTATTTCCTTGTGATAAAAAGTCAGATTTAAACTAAACCCATTGTTCTGACTGCGAGGTCCATTAGTGCACTGGTTTTAAAGACATCTATCTAAGAATCTTAGAAACCTCTTATATATCTAGAAGGACCCAGAGCTCAGCAAAACAGTCCCAAATTCACCCGTATAAAATGTCTTTAACACTTGCAAGTAGATCACAGATATAAGGCTTGGCTTGTAACATCGTGATACTCTTGTGTTGCAGGTCGGGCGTTACCCGAGGCATCTCATTAGTCTATTTTTCAGGCTCCTATATCCGTGGTACTGGCCATCCTCGTGTTGGAATTTTGTGGTTTCTTGCATTAAGGCGGTACTATATTCTATCGTAAGGCTCATCTTTTCACGGCGAGAAAAGCCAAGGCAGAGCTAAATAGCTTTTACGTTTGATGAAGCTTACAGCATGAATCCAATCCTTGTGTATATACAGTAATGTGGTTTTGGTCACAGAGGCAAACCAGAGAGCCTTAACTTCATCCGTATTGCTTCCTATGGAGAAGATAGAATCCGTTTTGTGAAATATCCTATGGAATACCTTTTGACGTGTTTTGTTGTCATTGTTAAAATTGTTATTTTGCTATAGAGGATGATGTATTGTGTGACCAAATCCACTTTTTGTAGAAGAACCGATGTTTCATCCCTTCTTTTGTTCTTCCATTAGAAAATTTCACTATCCATGGAGTCATTCGACTGTGTTAGTGTACACCAATTTGACATCCAAAACTGGAATGACTAAACCAAAATTTGACGTGTTTTGTAACACAATTCAACAATTTTGTTCAACGGTTTGATGCAGACAAAAACTATTCAATCAAAATACTGGTTTCAGAATAAGAAAAGAGACGACATACAACTAAATCACCAGAATTAGAAGTCTTGTAACCAAGCCTGGTTTCTGAGAAGCCTGGTTTCTGAAAACTCTTTTGCCCACATATGATCTGTAGATGAAACTGGTAATTCATTCCTCTGCCTTTTACTCGAGGGTATTAAGATAAACAACAACTTTTAAATTAAAGTCTAACACAGATTCTCAGTTCTCTATAGTCATTCTAATGAAACAAATGAACAACACACAGCCAAGAAGGCTCTAAGTGGCCAAAGCCTCTGGCAAACGTTTTTCTCAGATTCTTTCCCTCCTAAACCCCCTTGCGGTTTGAGAAGCTCAGTCACTTTCCTTAGTTTGTCTCCATATCTCCAGAATGATACTTGTCGAGATCTGCATCAAGATCTTCAGCAGATATCTTCTCTGCAGGGCCCTTACCAGGTCGCCTACCACGGCCACCACCACCACCTCGCCCACCGCCACGTTGTTGACCACCTCTCCCTTGTCCTCCTCTGCTAACCCAACAAGACACGCACTTTCAATAAAACTCACAAGAACAAAAAAGCTTTATTATACAAATACATAATGAGCAATGTGTAGAATCCCACCTCCATGGAGCACCATTGGAGTTTCCATTTGCAGGTCTACCAGAAGGTGCTGCAGCGGATTGAAGATTGGTTCCCAAAATCTCTATCTTCATGGGTTTTCCATCCAGTTGAACATCGTTATACTTCTTCACAGCTGCGAGTGCATCACCACGCCGAGAATACACTACTTCAGCACTTCCCTATTGGTAATAAAGTAGTATACAATACTTAGCCTTCAACAAGACTCTATAAGAGAAAAGACATATGTGAAACCAAAACCATCATCTCAAGTACCTTAGATCTTCCACTCCTATCAAAATGGACTGTGTAGCGTTTAAGTTCCCCAACTTCAGCAAATAATTCCTGCAAATTAACACAAACATATTCATATAAACAACTTCGCAAGAACGAATCCATTAAATTAGAAGACGATGGTTGATTCCACAAACCCTAACTACTATACAATTTGCTAATGAGAATTAGGGTAAAGAACAATTAGGTACCTTGATATCTTCGTTCATGACACCGTAATCCAAATTGGAGATGTAAAGCTTGGTTCCAGTTTCGATTCCGGCGGAAGAACGGCTTGACCGGGAAGGGAAATCTTCAGATCTATCGGAGAACATGTCGTGACCCCAGGTGGACTCCGGCGCCTATACAACCAAATGAATCCGTTTGTTTGATTTTTGTTTTTTCCACTTTTTGAGAGATTCATCAACACCAAAAGAAAGATCCGGCCAAACTAGAGAGAAGAAGAAGAGGGAGAGAGAAGAGATGTAGATCGGATTTGGACCTTGGCTGATTGGTATGGAGCAGATCGGTTTGATTTCCGATTAGGGTTGTTGCGACGAGTTGGACCCGGTCCGGATCCGGAACCAGATCCAGATCCACGGGCGGGGCCGGCTCCACCACGAGACTTACGGTTCTTGGCGATCATGTCGTCGAGAGACATATCTAATCCAGTCGACATCTTGTAAATTTTCTCCGGTTGACGTTTCTCTTTGGACGGCGGAGGAGAGAATATAACGAGAAAGAGAGAGACGATAAGAGGAAGGAAGAAAACTAGAAAAGGTTCGGCGGATGTAAGATAAGCCGACACAAAGGAAAGGTTTTAATATTGCTGTTTATATATATAAATACCTGTTCAGGTTAAGAGGAAGCATCAAGGTTTCGTGGTGTAGTTGGTTATCACGTCAGTCTAACACACTGAAGGTCTCCGGTTCGAACCCGGGCGAAGCCATTTTTTTTTTTTCTTTTTTTTTTTTTATATCTGAATTCCCTATACAATTTTAATTGTTTTAAGAATCAAAAGTTTACAGCCATAAAGGCAATTCAATACTTTTTGTAACGAGATTAAATATTGTCATTGTTGTTAAGAACCACTTGTAAACCTTTTTATCCGAGGGTCGATAATGGTTTTTGCCTGAAGACAAAGAGAATAGTCCATACATTTAAAGGTGCAAATAGATTTATGAGATATAAATCATGTCAGGGAAGTCCTAATCAAATTGTCAGACAGAACCAGTAAAGATTCTATTGCCAGAAGCAACAAATTTGAGAAGTATGAAATTAAATAAATTAAAACATAATCAATATATAATACCAATAGTGTTATGTGTTTATAAAAAATATGTAAAAAATATGTAAAAAATCAATATATAATACATAATCACCAAAAGTTATGTGTTTATAAAAAATTTATGAAATGTTGCGATTGTTCATTGTAATGGATTTTTTTTTCTTTAAATTGCAATTGTTCATTGTAGAGTTATGTTTATTCGAATATTTGTATCTTATATACATATATATATATATATATATTTGTCTGTTTGAACTGTTTTTATTTTTTTGTTATGACACAAAATAAAATAAAATTTCAATCTCAACAGTTTTTACAGCTTTCTAAATTATCATCTAGCATTCATTCTTTTAAAAGTAAAGAGATTCCTCCAATTCTTGATTTAACTAAAGATTTTTGGAATGATGAATCTAATTTCCAACTTTTAGTTAATTTTAAGTATAATAATTTAATGAAAATACCTAGAGTTTTTTTTCCAATAGTTAGATGAATTATATAGTGAGCTTTTGGATTTGACTTTTGAATATGGTAATAAAAATGACTTGTGAAGATGTTTGGATTGGTACTTTGATTACTTTGTTGTAATCTATCTATCTAGTATAGTATGACCGTGTATTCGTGTTCCTTTTTTTAATATATTATAATTTTAAACTTTGCAACAAATTATAATTTTAACATATTATAATTTGCAACAAACTCGTTTTGGACATATTATAACTTTCACTTTGCAACAAATTAAACTCTGTTTAAAAGTTACTGTAGAAAAAAATCATAAAAGGCCTAAATGACCTAAATGGGCACTTGTAAAAACAACAAAAATAAAT
The DNA here is from genome assembly GCF_000633955.1 of Camelina sativa. Classification (NCBI taxonomy): domain Eukaryota; kingdom Viridiplantae; phylum Streptophyta; class Magnoliopsida; order Brassicales; family Brassicaceae; genus Camelina; species Camelina sativa. The sequence continues at coordinate 24,876,525 of NC_025686.1, read as the reverse complement.
GGGCATGGTTCTAAATGGGTAGCATATAAAAAGGTCTAAAAAGGTATATTACTAAATGAGCAGGGTAGACCCATCTAGACATCACTAAGCAGTTTATATGAGTTGCATCTATCAGAATTTGGGTCTGCATTAACATTACTACAAAGTCTTGATTTAAAAAGATATCCTCAAGCTATATGGCTATCTTGTATATTTTTCATTTGTGTTGGACGCTTTAATTGTAGTAAACGTGAAATGAATCGTTTTAAATGGTATTCTTTTCGAGATAAAATTTTACTGTTAGAATAAAAGCAATGATTTTGATTCGTCACTTCAATATAAAAAGAGGACATTTTAGTTAAATAATATTTTCATATTTATTTTTAAAAAATCATACAGTTGTGTCTGTTTATTGTAGAATTTTGTCTTTTACCATAAAATGTCTATATAATATATTTATTTTGAATAAATCATATGGTTAGTTTGTTTATTATAAAGTTGTGTCTTCTTAGATCACTAACACAAATTTTTCGTTTCATATTGAATCTAAATAATTTGAATTTTAATATTCAATATCCAACAAACCAAACCATTTATATTGGTTTGGTTTTTTTGGATTACGGTTTTTTTGCCCACCTCTGTCCACCAGAATACAATACATAGTATTCAAAATTCTTGCCACTTGGTTCTCTGAGAAGGCCAACTTGTGGGTCTCCGGATTCATATCGTTCTTTGAGGATTTGTTGTGAAGTTTTCTTTTTTCTCCTACGCCTTGGGGTGTCATCATCATCTGAGCTATTCATCTGACAATGTTGGCATTCGCAAACATCAAAGAATTGGTGGCCTGTTTCATCTTGGAATGAGTAGATGGCCTTTCCTAGCGAATCAAAAGATGAGATTGGAACACCAGATAAACGTGAATTGATCTCCAAGATTTGAGCGTCTTCAAAAGGAGTAATTGTGTTGATTTCTGTGCAGAAAGCCGTCGGTCTTGACTTTTCTTCATGTTGCTCAAAAGCAATCTCTAGAGATCCAAATTTTCTTCTATGGATAGAAGAGTCTACCGATTGTATTGGAGTGCTCCTGTCATGGAGTTTTTCGTAATTAGTAACCCATGATTCTGGAAGTAACTTGACAAGCTCATCTCTAGGAATCTGTCTAGGAATATGGATGCACGATGGGCTGTGTTGTGACTCTAATTGTATGAGTAGCGCATCTTCAGTGTCTCTGGGGAGATTTAAGTCCATTGCATGATTTTGGACTCTATATGCCATTTGATGGTGGAGTGTTGCTGCATACATGTTTCCAGTCTGTGGGGTGCCTATGATTTGCAGTTGGATTTGCATGTTCTGATATATATGTGGGTCTTCTAATGCTATGTTGAAATTAGGGAAGAGGGTGACGAAAACAATGCCAGCGTTTAATGTTGTCTGGATAGTTGCAATGCAAGCGTGCTGATATTCCCTGTATCTTGTGTCAAGGAGAGCTACTCGTGCTGCAACTGGTAAGCCTTTTCTGCCATGAAATGTTAGCGCCAAGCGTATTGCTCCATAGTGAAGATGGGTATATCCTTGAGTTCGCCAATGATGTATCATGCCTTCATTGAGTCTGAGGGGAATCATCTGTTCTGTTTCTGTCGCCGGGATGAGATGTTGTTCTAACGGAGATGCTAGAACGAGCTCCTTTACCTTATGCTTGTTTGGGACGAACACTTGACGAATGGCTTTTGGAAAAGTGGAATTTGGTTTGGTGAAAGCTTTGTAAGGATTAAGTAACGCGAGTTGGGTAATAGGAACTTTACTATCATCACTCACATACTCTACTTCATATAAGTAATCAACTTTTTTAGAATTTGATCGTTGAAAAGAGAGAGTTTTAGACAAAGAAGATGAACTTTCCATAATATACAATAGAACCAGAAACCAAGACAGAATACTATAACTCTCTTCTAACCTTTGAAGTAATAACAATCCATAAGTTGTCTCCTTGTTTTTTTTTATGTACTACTAATATAGAGAGAAAAAATCAAGAGGTGCTTAGCTATGTCATGGCATCTTGGAATGATTATGTAAGGATATAAGAAAGATCTTTATACAAAGGGATGAGCTTTATTATTTAAACACTCAAAGGATTACAAGTACTCTTAAGACTTTCACTCAGATTCACTTGCTCAAGCTTGAATGAAACTCTTCACCAAGCCTCGCTATTTATAGTACAAGTCTTAGAGAATATTACATAGAATATTCCTTAAGATATTATATAGAATATGCATCAAATCTATAGTACATTTTGGACATTAATTAATTAGTTGTTGTATTTATCTTGATTTATGACTTATTACAGAAATATATATAAGAATTTTGAAAATAATTTAAAGAACCAAGATAAAACATAATTTGTAATAAGAAAAAAAATACAAATATATAAGAATTAGATGTTAGATAATCATAATTATTTTTTTGAAAAACAAAAAACAAGAATGAAAAGTGAAGTAATGTTAAATGAAAAATGAAAATGTATTTTCTACCATAACATCTAATAGTTGTTAGGTAATTACCTTGTAATTAGAAATTTCAAATGTTATCTCTCCAAATATTACCAAATCATTCAAACTGATTTAAATAGTATTAGTTGAAAATGGCATATTCAATAAATGATACAAGTAGTTCATATTTAAATGTATTATTTATAATGCTTCACTTTCCAATACATGTAATTCATATTTTGTATTTCATCTTCAATTGTGCTATCTAAGTTTTTTCTCAAAATATATTTTTATCAAATCTATAGTACATTTTGGACATTAATTAATTAGTTGTTGTATTTACCTTGATTATTGACCTATTACAGAAATATATATAAGAAATTTGAAAAGAAGGTAAAGAACCAAGATAAAACAGAATTTGTAATAAGAAAAAAACAAATATATAAGAATTAATTGTTAGATAATCATAGTTATTTTTTTAGGAAAACACAAAACAAAAATGAAAAGTGAAGTAATGTTAAATGAAAAATGAAAATGTATTTTCTACCATAACATCTAATAGTTGTTAGGTAATTACCTTGTAACCAGAACTTTTAAATGTTATCTCTCCAAATATTACCAAATCATTCAAATTGATTTAAACAGTATTAGTTGGAAATGGCATATTCAATAAATGATACAATTAGTTTATATTTAAATGTATTATTTAAAATGCTTCACTTTCCAATACATGTAATTCATATTTTTTATTTCATCCTCAATTGTGCTAACTAAGTTTTTTCTCAAATTATATTTTGATCAAATCTATAGTACATTTTGGACATTAATTAATTATTTGTTGTATTTACCTTGATTTATGACCTATTAGAGAAATATATATAAGAATTTTGAAAAGAAGGTATATAACCAAGATAAAACAGAATTTGTAATAAGAAATAAAAAAACAAATATATAAGAATTAGATATTCTACCATAACATAAGAATTAGATATAAGAATGGAAAGTGAAGTAATGTTAAATGAAAAATGAATATGTATATTTTACCATAACATCTAATAGTTGTTACGTAATTACCTTGTAATTAAAACTTTCAAATGTTATCTCTAAATATTACCAAATCATTCAAACTGATTCAAATGGTATTAGTAGAAAATGGTATATTCGGTAAATGATACAAGTAGTTCATATTTAAACGTATTATTTAAAATGATTCACTTTCCAATACATGTAATTCATATTTTGTATTTCATCTTCAGTTGTGGTAACTAAGTTTTTCTTCGGAATATATTTTTATCAAATCTATAATAATAGTTTTAGATATTAATTAATTAGTTGTTGTATTTACCTTGATTTATGACCTATTACAGCAATATATATAAGAATTTTGAAAAGAAGATAAAATAACCAATATAAAACAAAAAGTGTAATAAGAAAAAAAATATATATATAAGAATTAGATGTTAGATAATCATAGTTATTTTTTAGGAAAACACAAAACGAGAATGAAAAATGATGTAATTGTCAACAATAACAAAAGAGATCATAGATATTATGCAATCACACATATATACATTCTTTCTTAAATATGATCTAATTAAGTCAAAGAGAATTTATTCACATGAGTACTCCTCTAGTGTTTCCTTCCAAAGTAGCCGTACCAACACAATTTAAAAATACGAAATGTTACATCGTCCAAAAACATATAACATTAAAGATCGTGGTAACTAATCAACGATTTACATTGCAGACAAAGAAACGTAAGATATTCATAAGACATACACGGAAACTCCAAAAAAAAGCTTCCTTTTTGTTGCTTTTCAGTTCTCGTAGAGACATAAAATAACTTCATTGGTATATGAGAACGTAATCATAGTTGAGTGGTTCTTCTATCAAAGTTGTATTCAAACACAGAGTGATGATCCAGAATCGAAGATCTTCTTGCCTCTTTTATTCACCTATGGCATCTTGATTAGGTATGGCTTATCACATAGTCAATGTTTTACTTCTTTAGTGGTGGTTTTTGGTAGTTTTCCTTAGTCGTATCACTTGTGTCTCTTTTATTATATATAGTCGGCATCACTTGTGATTGGGATGGTGGTTTCTCTTTCTACATGAAGTCCCTTATCTTCTTCAGTCTAGGAATTTGACTGATGCAATTGAAGAGTGGGCTTAACTGCTTTGTATTTTGCTTGATGCCTAGAAAACTTGAAAAAATTTGCTTCTATATAGATCCTATAGAGTGATAATTCATTAACTTAATAAGGATGGCTTAAATAATCTTACAGGAATCAAACAACAAAGGAAGCAAAGCTAAAAACAGGAAACAGATTTTACTATATGAACTGACTCAACTCACGACTCCTCTAACTCTAAGACTCAGACTCAGACTCAACGACATGTTCAACCAAAGAGACATTTACGACCAATTCAAACTCCAACAAAAATCACTCTCGATTACATTTTAGTTTTTGGAACAAAATAGGAATGAATGCGTATGACACAAGAAAACCATATATGATAGAACGAGCACACCACTCATCAAACGTTAGTTCAAATCTCTTGACCCAAAAAAATCGATAAACATGAACGGGAACATATATACCCATTGTCTTCATTACAATCCTTTATGATAACGGAAACCTTGCATCGGGAGTGACATTGGATGCAAATTGGCCGAGTGTTATGATTGTTAGGAAACACCTCAAACTCTCTTTCTTTTTCCCCAAAAAGGAAGTTTTGTCTTGGCATGAGACGTGAGAAATCTCCTAATACACACTGAGCATGCAAGTCGACTCCACAATCAGAACATGTGTAGAACCATATACTTGGATCTAATTCCCTCTCAAAAATGTCGCACCAACATTTAGTATCGCTCGTCTCTTCCTCTTTCTCGTCACAACATAAAGTGAGAGGGTGCCCATCGTTCCTATGCCATATCTTTTTTGGCAACTTGGCACAACATAAACACAAATCAAACTCACATTCTTCACAACTAAGCACAAAATCATCCACATCGTTTCCACATCCATCGCAATAGTGATCCTCAACTTTATCAAAATACAAGGGATGTATATGGCCATCATGAACGAGGGGCTCGTTAAGGGAACCACAATGTACATCTACATCCCACGAGTTTTGGGAAACGTACATGAAACCATAAGATAATATTCCACACAGCTTGCAGTCTGCAAGTCGGCTACCACACCTTTCATTAATATATACGGTCTCGTGCCAAAGACAAGCCTTTTCTTTCATAGGAAGATTAGCACACTTTTGATGGAGAATGTAAGGACACTTTTCACAACAGTAAATTGAGTCAAACCCAACTGGATGAATACATGCCTCACATATGCGCTCATCATGAACGATAAGGTCCTTGTGGAGCTTTAACTTATGTCTTTTATGACTAAAATGACGTATCAAGTATTTACCCACCACCCTAAATGGTGCGGTACGTTCTGTGATCTCAGGTGTCCCTTCCAACTCGACACCATCCCATACGTCAGTTCTCACCGCACATGTAGAATGAACAGCGTAGTTAGGGCAAACAGAGCAAGCATAAGCCCCCTTGTACTGACTTATATTTTTGTGACAAACTCCGCATTCCGAATACCCTACGCCTAGATGATGCTTGAAGTGGATGCGATGATCATGACGATTGATATTGATGACACGTGGTATGTCGATACATACTCTCTCGGTGATAAAATCACACTGAAGACATGTGTACAAACCAAAATCACTTTTGTCCCCACAAACGTCACATAAACAAGTGGTTCTCCTAAGAAACAGAGTAAGTGGATGTTTGTGGGTTCTGATGTGCTCAACCATAAGGGGTGGTGGGTTTTTGGTACAACCAAAACATGATGTGAAGTTGCAGACAGAACAATGATAAAGCACATTTTCTGGTGTTTCTTCACATAAACGACACTTTGTCTCGGCATCATCCGAAAGTGATGCAGACGCGATTAACTTGAGAGGATGAATAGAGTGACAAGGATGATGTACCTCTTTTGAGAGTTGGACGCAGTACACGTGGAAGTACACATCATCGCATTCAAGACATGAATAGGATGGTCCTTCAATAGACTCCATGCATAATTCACAAGAGACTTTGATCTCCTCTCGTATCTTCAAGAAGACAAGTGGATGGTCATGGCACGGCGGATGTTCGATAGCAGGCGGTGATGGTTTCATCCCACAAGACAAATCCACTTTGAATTGATCACATGTGGGACAACTATAAGAGGGAGACAATAGCTTTTTTCCGCACAAAACACATGGACCATCTCCTCCAGAGTCGTGGGTGAGCAGGAGTGAATGGGGGTGGAAACTATGGTTGATCTCCTTTGGAGCCTCGGCGCATTCCTTATGGAACCAAACATAACAATAAGGTTCATTGCAAAAGTAACCACTGTACATCATCTCATTTACATGGCAGCCATCACATTCACCGGTAATAGATCGAGCTGAAGGAAAAAGAGGATGCTCATGAATGGGTAGCTTTACTGACGGTTTGTCCATTTCTTTTTGGATCGATATGTGGTGATAGCTAATAAGCGATTATGCTCTCATATAATGAGGTTTTGTCCACACAAAACACATGGACCAACTCCCAAGTCGTTGGAGAACAGGATCGAGTGCTGGGGGTGGGAAAGAAGGTTGATCTCCAATGGGACCTCGGCATACTCTCCTTACTGAATCACCTCATCTTCAGTCTAGTTGACTGATGCAATTGAAACTTGAAAACTTCTGTTACGACCTATTTTTCTAGGAATTGGGAGATTATTCCGATTGTATGCAAATATTGAAAGTTTCAAGTAATAATTACTGCACTTGCATGAGAAATGTTTTTATTTGCGAGAACTATATTGATAAAACCAATTTCATAAGTGAACACACATTCAATGGGGAGTAAAACCGATTTATTTTTTTAATCCTTTCCAAGGGATCGATCTGATCTCAGGATACAAAATCAGTTATGGCAATGGAAATGCTGATATGTTGATGTCAATAACACTGCAACTTACATTACAGAGAATTGACAATCAACAGAGATCGTAACATGAAACAGAGAGAGAGAGAACTTCAGATATCTACTCCACTTCACATCACACACTATTTGTACAAAACCAAAGGCCAAAATTAAGAACAAATCATGCATCATTCATATTCATATATCAAACCCAAATCAAGGATCAAGACTTGAGTAAAACATACACTGTAATCATAGCTCACAACATGTAAAAGTCCATTCAAAAACGAACCAAAAATAGAGACGAGACTACTCTTACCAGTCTAAGATAAACAATTCTCAATACCACGATTACATAACATCATATTCACTAACCAACAGTTGAAAGATACATATACATGTTATGATCAAGTGGTGAACTTATAATCGTGGTTACTAGATCAAAGGCATAAACTCTCGATACGATAGGGTTGGGACTCAAAATTAGCAAATATAGTTTCCAAAACATATCAATAGCATCAGTACATACAAAATGTGAAATTGCAAACGAAACCGACACTTCAAAAACGATAAACGCACAATCTAATTCTAATTCAAATCTTCCAAATTCCATTAAACCCTAAACCAGTAACATCCATATCATAAAGAGAAAGAGACCCCCTAAACTCAATTACTCAAGAGCTGGTGAATTTGGTAACCGCCTTAGTTCCCTCAGAAACAGCATGCTTAGCCAACTCTCCAGGAAGCACCAATCTCACAGCAGTCTGAATCTCCCGAGAAGTAATAGTAGGCTTCTTGTTATACCTCGCAAGCTTCGACGACTCTTGAGCTAGCTTCTCAAAGATATCGTTGATGAAACTGTTCATGATCCCCATCGCTTTGCTTGAGATTCCGATATCTGGATGAACCTGCTTGAGCACCTTGAAGATGTAGATCTTGTAAGTCTCCACACTCTTCTTCTTCATCTTTTTCTTCTTGTCGCCTCCAGCACCAGCTTCCTTCGGCAGCTTTTTCCCGGCCTTTGGTTTCTTCTCCGCCGGAGATTTCTCGGCTTTCGATTTCTCCTCCACCGGTTTCTCGGAGACTGGTTTCTTCTCAGCGGGTTTCTTCTCTGCTTTCGGCGCCATTGATTCGAGTTCTCGAGGTTTCTAGGGTTAACAAATCTGAGATTGGAGTAGGTTTAATCGCTTTGTGTTTGCTTTGATTGATATACTTAGAAAAACCTTGAGAAATCGATTTTATATAGATCCTATAGAGGGATATGATTGGTTGAAATAGATTGACGCGGATCGATATCTCTACCGTTGGATCTGACTTTTAATGGAAAGATATCGACGGTTGAAAAGGAATCTTAAAAAGAAGGAAAGGTCCTACACGTGACGGTTCTTTATTGGAAATTTTTAGTGGCACGGACTGCTGACGTGTCGAGTTCGGCGCTTTTTACTTTTTTAGGCTCCTCGTGAAATTTGCCTTTCCCGCCCCCCGCCACCGTCAAAACATTTCTACATCGGCCCATGTTTTCTTAAGAGCCCAATGTGAAGCCCATTTATAATTGACCCGACCGGAGATGATCCGACACGGTCGGGTCCCCAGATATCGATTCGTTGTGACACAGACAAATGCTGGTTCTGATTTTTTACAGTGGAACCTCTTTGATGAAGCTCCCTTGCTTGATTCGATCAAGAACAAGCTCTCATTTTCGCCATAGATGCAGAAACGTAAGCTCTTTGTTCGATTCCGCTCAAGAAAACTGTAAAATCCCTGAAGATTTACAATTCGTCGATGCTGTTAAACGAATCGTGCGGGGGAAACGGAGCTGGGAGGTCGCATTGAGCAATGAGCTCGTCTCGAGTAGATTGAAGCCTGGTCATGTTGAAGAGATTCTGATCGGAACCATTGATGATCCCAAATTGGGTTTGAGGTTTTTCAATTTCCTCGGTTTGCACCGAGGATTCGACCACTCCACGGCGTCGTTTTGTATCTTGATCCATGCTCTGGTTCAAGCTAATCTCTTCTGGCCTGCTTCGTCTCTGTTGCAGACGCTTCTTCTTCGTGCCCTGAAGCCAAGTGAGGTTTTTGATGCGCTTTTTAGTTGTTATGGGAAATGTAAGCTTAGTTCAAGCTCGAGTTTTGATTTGTTGATTCAGCATTATGTACGAAGTAGGAGAGCTTTAGATGGGGTTTTAGTGTTTAAGATGATGACGAAAGTTAGTTTACTGCCTGAAGTGAGGACTTTGAGTGCTCTGTTACATGGATTGGTTAAGTTTAGGCATTTTGGTTTGGCGATGGAGTTGTTTAACGATATGATCAATGTAGGGGTTCGTCCTGATGTATATGTTTACACAGGAGTGATACGTAGCTTGTGTGAGTTAAAAGATCTCACTCGAGCTAAAGAAATGATTGCTCATATGGAGGCAACAGGGTGTGATGTGAATGTAGTTCCATATAATGTGTTGATAGATGGGCTTTGTAAGAAGCAGAAGGTTTGGGAGGCTGTTGGGATAAAGAATGATTTAGCTAGAAAAGAGCTGAAACCAGATGTTGTGACGTATTGTACATTGGTCTGTGGGTTATGTAAAGTGCAAGAATTTGAGGTCGGATTGGAGATGATGGATGAGATGTTGCGTTTGAGGTTCGTTCCTAGTGAAGCTGCGGTTTCAAGTTTGGTGGAGGGATTAAGGAAGAGGGGAAAGATTAAAGAGGCGCTTAACTTGGTTAAAAGAGTAGGAGAATCTGGTGTGTCACCTAATCTATTTGTGTATAACGCATTGATTGACTCATTGTGCAAAGGTAGAGAGTTCAATGAAGCTGAGTTGCGATTTGGTAAGATGAGGACAATTGGCTTGTGTCCGAATGATGTGACCTATTCGATTTTGATAGATATGTTTTCCAGAAGAGGGAAACTGGACACGGCATTTAGCTACCTGGGGAAAATGATTGATACTGGTTTGAAACCAACTGTGTATCCATACAATTCTTTGATCAACGGGCACTGCAAGTTCGGCGACATTAGTGCAGCGGAGAGTTTCATGGCAGAGATGAGTAATAGAAAGTTGGAGCCTACAGTGGTAACATACACATCATTGATGGGTGGATATTGCACCAAAGGGAAAATACACAAGGCTCTTAGGCTCTATCATGAGATGACAGGGAAGGGTATTGCACCGAGTATTTATACATTCACCACGCTTATATCAGGTCTTTTCCGTGCTGGGTTGATTTTTGATGCAGTAAAGCTATTTAACGAGATGGCAGAATGGAACGTTAAGCCAAACAGAGTGACTTATAATGTCATGATTGAAGGTTATTGCCAGAAAGGGGACATGGCAAAAGCCTTTGAGTTGCAGAATGAGATGATCGAGAAAGGTATTGTGCCTGATACATACACTTATAGACCGTTGATACACGGGCTATGTTTCGCAGGTCGAGCTTCTGAAGCCAAAGAGTTTGTGGATAGCCTTCACAAGGGAAACTGTGAGCTGAATGAGATATGCTACACTGCACTCTTACACGGGTTTTGTAGAGAAGGGAGATTGAAGGAGGCGTTAAGCATTTGCCAGGAGATGGTACAAAGAAGGGTGGATTTGGACATTGTGTGCTATGGTGTTCTTATAGATGGAAGTTTAAAGCAGAAAGATCGAAAGATGTTTCTTGGACTTTTAAAGGAGATGCATGATAGAGGACTCAAGCCTGATGATGTGATCTATACAAGTATGATTGATGCAAAAAGCAAAACCGGAGATTTCAAGGAAGCATTTGGTTTATGGGATTTGATGATAACGGAAGGTTGTGTACGTAATGAAGTCACTTACACTGCTGTTATCAACGGATTATGCAAAGCCGGGTTCGTAAATGAAGCCGAGATGCTTTGTTCGAAAATGCTGCCTGGAAATTTGGTTCCTAACCAAGTAACATACGGTTGTTTTCTCGACATTCTCACCAAAGGAGAAGGGGACATGCAGAAAGCTGTGGAACTCCACAATGCAATATTGAAAGGGCTTTTAGCTAACACCGCTACCTACAATATGTTGATCCGCGGGTTTTGCAGACAAGGGAGGATGGAAGAAGCTCTTGAGCTCATAACAAGGATGATAGGTGATGGAGTTTCCCCTGATTGTATAACCTACACAACAATGGTCAATGAGCTTTGTAGGAGGAACAATGTGAAGAAAGCAATTGAGTTATGGAACTCGATGAGGGAAAAAGGCATAAGGCCAGATAGAGTAGCATATAACACCTTAATACACGGTTGTTGTTTGGCAGGAGAAACGGGGAAGGCGACCGAGTTGAGGAATGAGATGTTGAGACAAGGCTTGAAACCTAACACCAAATCCAGTAGGCCAACTATTTCGAACGACTCTAGTTCAAAATCCTAATCCCTCTTTGTAATTGTATTACCTTGAAAACATTTTTTTGACATCTCAACCATTTATAGATAGGAAATAATTTTGTTAGTCTAGATTTGAGAAAGGTGTATACTTTTTGTATTTTGTATTCCCTCTGCACAAAGGGAAGCTTAAAGGAATCATCTTACACAAATCATAAGCTTTGGTATTGTTGAGACAAAGGAAGCAAACATATATAGCACAAACCTTGCGATAATTTTGAATATAGATGAAACACTGTAAGGTAACAACATAGACACAGGAAACAGACCAAACAGATAGAGAAATCGAAGGGTGAGAGGTTCTTCTTCTAACAGTCACAAGAAACTGTAAGAGAATATAGAAAACACCATTTTTCAGGAATAGTCAAATATGATAGAAATTGCTTATTCAAAGAGAGATTCTTTTTCTTTAGTTGACGCGGCTTTTCAAAACATCAAGATCCATCTCAGTTGGATCAGTTGCCTGAAGCTCAACTTGAATCCCATCAAGTTCACGCTTGAACCTGTCCTTGGAGCTCGCATAGATCATCTTACTTCTCACCTTTGCTACATCCGGACACCTTTGGCAACAAAAACAACAAACAAGGTAAAAATGGAGAAACGAGGTTACATAGTTTTTAGCAGATAAGTCTTACCATGCAATGAAGAAAATCTTGCTCTTCTGGCAGTTCTCAGCAGTGACAAAGTCAAAATCATAAATGGCGTAACGGCACTCTTCAGCTGGAAGACTTGCTGCAAAGTCCTCGTAAGTTAGGATAGGTTCACCAACTTTCTCAACAATCACTTGCTTCTGCTTCTCCTCGATCTTGTAGACAATGAAACGGTGTGTCCTTTTTGCCTTCAGCTCCAGAAACCTTAGCTTGCAGTCATCATGGACTGCCATTCCCGACGCTGCATTCGCCTGTTTTTTTTCAATAAAACAAACAAAAGCACTAAAGATTCACATATCCAGATCCCACAAAGCACTTAATTGAATCCATACAATGCTAAAGCCAAGGATCTATGATTTAGAACCTTAAATCAACACAGAAACTGGGGGTTTACTAGCTAATAGTAACAATCTATATACTTCAATTGCAACTATAGTCATCATGAGAAACGAGAAAACAAAAAAAAAAATCAATCTCAACAATCACAACAAGCTCGACGGATCATACAAACGAAGATTATCGTAGAAACGTTCAATAGTGATTAGTGACTATGAGCTCAAATGAAACTTCAAAACAGATTCTTATGATTTCGATTCCAGCTAAACGAAACACAAGCAGATAAATATCGCCGGATCACATAAACACAAAAAGCTCAAAGATCTAATCGGAGAAAACAAATCCATCACCCAGATCTAGTGAGCCAAAATCGCTATTCAAAATCCGAGACTAATAAAGCATTAAAAAATAATTCGAGAATCAAGCTTAAATACAAGGAACTGGAAACAAACACAAGAGTAAAAATAAAATTAAAATAACAAAGTGAAATAAAGAGTATTCACCATGGCTGAATCAAAACGGAGTCAGAGACAATTTCGGGTGAAGGAGACGGTGAGAAGAAGAAGAAGGAATGAATGATGTGTTTTTCAACGAATATGACTCTTTTTTCTTTTTCTTCTTCAGCGTTATTTGGAAGCTATACTCTCCCCCAATAATATAGAGAACCTCAATCTCAATCTGCTTTTTGTATATCTCTCTATTTATTTATTTTCTCCGTGTATTCTTCAATTTATTATATGAAAAATACAACTTCAGCTTCTATGGTAAGCATATTATTCTTCTTCTTCTGGTCAACATATATTAATCATCTAACTATATTAGCAATATTGTTCAAGCCATTATAAAATAGAGAGTATCACGGTATTTTCGTTTTATTGACATTTTTTTGGTTCACTCTAAAGAAATTTGTTGTATTCTGACAATTTATATCTTACTCAATTCAATAAGTTATATCCAAGTCTTCATGATTTTGACAGTTGAAAGCTTTGCGTAGAAAGAGGCATGGACAACAACTTGCCAATGGTTGGATCTCTGTTTCCAAATTATTAAAAAGTGTCAATTAAGAATTGGACTCATGTTTTGAGGTCAGTTTATCCTGTTGGACCAGGCTCGATTGCTCAAATCTTTTCCTTCTTAAAGACTTATCCTAATCCTTCAAACCTGAAATAGTCGCATTGACGAATATGTGTAATACATGTATACGAAATGAGCGTTGCATATGTGAAGACGAACATGTGCCAATAGGGATTCTTGTTTGATAAATGGTTCGAGTTTCTTCCACAATGGTAAAAGAGAGCACAAGCCAGATTCCTTAAGTTTTAAGACAAAACACTATTAAGGACCCCAAAGAAAAAAAAAAGACGTCAACGACAAAGACCAAAGACTGATAAATTGAAGCTGTTTTGGTTGGCACCGTCACAGCAAACTTCAAGAAAAAAAAGAAAAAGCATCACTGGGTAAAAGTTTTTGATTCAACCGAAATTTTTTGGGGGATTTCTCCATCAAGTGGCTCGGCTTTTGAAAGTATCAAGATCCATCTCGGTTGGATCAGTTGCCTGAAGCTCAATCTGAATTCCATCTAGCTCTCTCTTGAACCTGTCCTTAGAGCTCGCATAGATCATCTTGCTTCTCACTCTCGCTGTGTCAGGAGACCTTGGCAACAACAACAAAATATGTTTTATGAAAACAAGGGTTAAGCAACATATTAGTAATAGAGATAGTAGTTAAAGCTTAGTTACCATGCGACGAAGAAAATCCTGCTCTTAGGGACATCCTCTGCAGTGAGAAAATCAAAATCGAAAACAGCATAACGGCATTCGTCAGCTGGAAGACTTGCTGCAAGATCCTCATGGCTTTGATTAGGTTCACCGATTTTCTCAACCATCACTTGTTTCTGCTGCTCCTCAATCTTGTACACGATGAAACGGTATGTCCTTTTCGTCTTCAGTTCCATGAATTTCAACTTGCAGTCATCGTGGACTGCCATTCCTGATGCTGCATTAGCCTGTGTTACCAACCAAAAAAAAAAGAAACCAAAGAACATTAAGATACAACCCCATATTGTCTGAGACCTTCAATCCAAAACTAGCTCAGAGAAATACAAATTACACTAAGATACAGCTCTCTCTTCAAAACACACATACTAGTAGAGACTACATACATATGGTCTGAGACCTTCAATCCAAAAACTAGACAATCTCAACATGTAATGGAACACTGTACAGATCTTGGTAGTGTTTACGCAAGTTAACATCCACACAACACATATATGAAAGATGGTACAGAGCTATCAAGATATCAATTTCACAAAATCACATCAACAGAATCAAAACACACATCTAAAATGAACAATTTACACTTCCAGAGAAGCGAGAAAAATATAAAATCCAACACAAGATTGTCACTGAAACCCTAAACTCAGTTGAAATTCAAAGGAAGAAACAAAAACAAATGGAACACCCCAGATTGTTTCATGATTTTTCAAAACGCAAAACAAGCACAGTGGAATCGTAGAGTTTAATCGTCCGATTTAATATCCTAGATCAGTTCCTTCAACCATACAAAATCCAAAAAATCTCAGAGATCTAAAACCACAAATCCAGATCTAATCATATACAACTTTGGGCGAGAACTAAAAATCGAGAAAAAGAGAATTGAAAGTTCCAAGACGAAACGGAACTCGAATCGAGAAACACGCTTCAAATCAAGCAAGAGAAAACAGGGATGAAAATTCCAAGACGAAACGGAACTCGAATCGAGAAACACGCTTCAAATCAAGCAAGAGAAAACAGGGATGAAAATTCCAAGACGAAACGGAACTCGAATCGAGAAACACGCTTCAAATCAAGCAAGAGACATATACGAGAGAGAAAGGGAAAAAACAAAATAGAGCTCTCACCATGGCTGAACTGAATCAAGCTTAAAGTATCAGAGAAAATTATTGCAGAGAGACGAAGAAGGAGGAAGGAGTCTATTGTTTGTCTTTGGGGGTGGTGGTGGTGGTGGTGGTGGTGTGAGAGTAGTCTTCTCTCTTTCTTTTTTCCTCAGCTTTATGCGGACGCTTTAGTCCGAATTAACATGTGTGTGTATGTGTAAAGCGTTTTAATTATTTGCTTTATTTATTTTACATAGGTCATAAAATGCATAATATATCACATAAAAAAAAAAATCATTCATTTTAAAAAAAAAAATTAGAAATAAATCTTGATTTAATTAATTTATTATATATTCAACAACCTAAATTCATGATAATTTTTTCCAATAATGGTCACCAATCTAATGGAATATAGCACAAATGTTCCTATGTAACAATGTGTGAATTTTTGTTGTTGTTATTTTATTGTATGTTCCTATGTATATGTGGATTTTACTTTACGCCAAATATAAACTATTATATTTATTCTTTACTTTCATTCTATATATTTACTTTTTTTTTATTTCAAACCTCTGATGTATTCTATATTTCTATTACATGTTTTCCACAAAAATGAACCAAAAATAGAATTCTTATTTACTTTTACTTTATTTAAAAGAAAATACTTTATTTTATATAATTTCTTAGAAGATGATATATACGTTCAAAACTCTGATGATGATATATATACTTCTTTGTCACAGAACCAAAACTTTTTTTTTTTTTTCAGTCATCCATGCCAAGTTGCCAACCTATTATTTCACAAAAAGAAAAGGTTCACGCATTATATATAATTTATAAATACAATCTCGTTTTAAACACACATACTCTGTTTAAAATGCCTAAAGACTATAATGATACTTGTAGCTACGTAAGCAAAAAAATCTTAGGGAATGTATTCAACTTGACATTTTAAGTGATTTGTGTAAAAATTATAAAATCTTATGTTATTTAATCATGGATTTTAAAAAGTCTATTAAAATCTACTGTTATTGAACTGTTGATTTAAAAATCTATTTTAAAATCCATTGTTATTCAAAACAGTTTTATGGATTTGGATTTTAATGATTTTTAGGATTCTGAAGGATTTGAGAGGATTTGTTTAGTTAAAATTACATAAATCAAAATCTCATGGTTTTATGTGGGATTTGAAAGAATTTTACAAAAAATCATATTAACTTCTCTAAAATCTATCAAAATTCAAAATTTCCTAAATCCCATCAAATTCTCCAAAATCATGGTTTGAATACACCCCCTTAAGAGAACGGATAAAAATCTATATATTTGACCAGCCATTAAGAATAGTTCAACATTTTATTAATTCGTAGTTAAGAAACTAAAGGAAAGAATATAGAATGAAAGGTCGAAGAGGCATATGATAGCTCTCTCTCTCATCAGGTTGGCTCCACTTTTAGGCTCTCAACTATCATCACAACCGGTGATGGAGGCCAGCTTAGTCGAGCTGGAATATTCCTTTCATAATATGCCACGTCGAATATATGCAATGATGCTTACGCGCGCTAGACACATTTTTGTCTTTGTTGATTCTTTGATATCATTATCAACTATTTTAGCAAATGTTTTTCAAACCTATATACAATACTACAAAGTACAAACAAAGCATATGTTTTCAAAACTAGACGACAAAGCAAGAAAGCATACCACGTTAATGTTTTCGATAACACCATATGATTAGGAGAGAAACAACATGCATGTCTCTACACAAATTCGATGTATTTTCAAAGATATCCAAAGTTTGTTGGTGATTTTGACCGTTTACTATCGAAACTGACTCTTTGAGAAAGTGTAAAACAGTTGTTAGAGTACTCGATAGTGTATGCAAAAACATTTATTTTGGATGTATCTTAGTTGTTTTGCTCGTAGATTTGCCTATTTATCTACTGTAAGCGTATTGAACCATTGATCCCAAGCCTACTACTTCCTTTGAGCTTTTAGATGCTTGATAACACCAGATTCCGTAACTCTTTGGATTCTGATTTTTCGAACAACAACAAATCTCATGTTTAAAAAGATCTAGAGATTTCTTAAACTATGACATTACGTTAGCATTATAGTTATAGCCTTATAGGCCCTCATGCCGGTACTAAATAAAGGCTTAGATTTCAACAAAATGACTTTCTTCATTATGGAGTATATACTCTTCCAAGTTCCAACATTAATTAGCACTTCACATTATTTCGACAACGCTAGATCTTCCAATTTATCTTTTATAAATCTACTCTGAGTTGGAGTTCGTTTTTTTCTTCCATTATATCATATCTCACTAGCTAACATTCAAACATGTATAATTGATCTAACAATAAAATAAGATTTGATTTGAGACTCTTAAGATAAATGAACCGAATAATCATTATCTAGAAGGGCATTTAGGAATTTTAAACTAGAGCTACGTACTATGTGAAGAGACTATTTGCTATTACTAGTGACTCTCACACTGAATTCCATATATACCTCGTGAAAACGTTTTAATAATTTTTCATGCATTGAAAATGATAAGGGACTAACACGTACTAGTTTACAAAGAACAAATGTTAAGACTTACTGTATCTCCTTTAATGGAAATAAGGAAAAAGACGTCTGATAAGTATGAAAATTTAGATTTTAGATAATTAATCATTTTCATAGGTGATAGGTAGGAACAAAAAAAAAACGTGTGTACTACATTAATCTTAGGTTACTAGTCGATGTTTAACCTTTTAACACGTTTAAAACAAATGTTAACTCTTATAATCCTTCATATCAAATATAAATTTGGCAACATAACCAGTTCAGTAAACAAATCTAATACCAAATTTTTATATTTTCGTGACAATTCATGTAATATCATATAAAATGTTTTTAGTTCATAAATCAGCTCCAATATATAGTAGAAATGGTGCATCACACACCACCAATTGTTCATAGTTTAAACAAACTTTCACCTAAATTGAAGTGATCTATGAACAATTGTGGGTGATCTAAGAGTATTTATTTTCGGTTGAATATTGACCAAACATTTAAACCGAGGGATAATCGTTTTCATAGGTAATTAGGTGATAGGTAGGAACAAAAAACGTGTGTACTAGCGCTACTACTACATTAATCTTGTAAGATTAACCTAATTAGGTTACTTATCAATGTTTAACCTTTAACACATTTAAAAACAAATGGTACGTAACTCTACTTATCCATTTCATATCAAATATAACTTTGGCAACATAATTAGTCCAGTAAACAAGTAATCAAATACCAATTTTTTTAAATTTCGTGACAATTAATATAATATCATATAAAATGTTTTTCGTCTTAAAACACGATACTTCATAATTCAGCTCCAATATATATAGTAGAAGTGGTGCATCACACACCATCAATTGTTCATAGTTTAAGCAAACTCTCACATGTTGATCGAGTGATCGTCGAATAAAAGAATAAGTAACAAAAGGACTAAACAAAATAATTTTTATTACGACTCCGCTAGTTACAAAATTATATACTCGCTAATACAACTTAAGCACTTAGAATTAGAATTGGATAATCTCCTGACTCTACTTTCAGTTAATTCGTGTTCTTACTCATTCGGGGCATTTCCCTGTTTATAGTTGATAAAACGTTTCACACCCTTTTCTTAGGATCGATGTGGTATCGCTTAACTGCTCTGGCGGTGGTTGTTTGTATTCGGACCATTATTTAAATGGGTCGAGCATCTTAACGGGCCATCTAAGTGTGTTGCTGGCCCAAATCGTTCTATTTGGTTGGTCAACCTTTCTAGAAACTCTGTTGACCATTTGCTAGATGGACTGAGAAGAAACCTGCTAAAGTGAGGTGAAAACTATGTCCAAGTGTCCAACCTCATCTAAATTGAAGTGATTTATGAACAAATGTGGGTGATCTAAGAATATTTATTTTTGGTTGAATATTGACCAGACATTTAAACCCAGGGATTTAGTACCATTTTTATACCAAATCACCAAAATCCCCAAAAAATTTCAAAACAAAAACCAAAAAAGGAAACGGGCGCCCCTTTGGAAAATCCAAATCCTATTCTCATTGGCTAATAGATGAAGACGAGGATCGCACTATATCCATTACCAACCGTCGATAAGATTACATCTAACGGTTAAAAGATCATCATCCCTAATTTTGTCCTCCCTTCACTTATTATATAAAACCACACCAAGGACCGGGAATCCCAAAACATATTACAAATCTCTTCTTCAAATCCATATATTTGAGAAATGGAGACCACCGGAAAAGTGAAGAGAGTTTTCGGAGAAAGGAAAGCTGGCGGTCCCAAAACCAAATCGGTTTCAAAGTCTGTCAAAGCCGGTCTCCAATTCCCTGTGGGAAGAATTGGTCGTTTCCTGAAGAAAGGTCGATACGCTCAGAGGATTGGCAGTGGTGCTCCCGTTTACATGGCTGCTGTTCTCGAATACCTTGCCGCTGAGGTAAAAAGTTCATTCAGATCTGTAACTATTTTATAAACTCGAGAGACTAAAATTCTGATTTGATTGATTTTTTTTATTTTTTCACAGGTGTTGGAGCTTGCTGGTAACGCTGCTAAAGACAACAAGAAGATGAGGATCATCCCGAGGCATCTCCTTCTTGCGATCAGGAAAGATGAAGAGCTGGAAACGCTTCTGAGCGGAGTCACCATTGCTCACGGTGGTGTTTTGCCTCGCATTCACTCTGTGCTTTTGCATAAGAAGAATGCTCCTGCTAAGTCAACCAAGGAGAAGGCTTCCAAATCACCAGCCAAGTCTTCTAAGAAAGCTTGATTAAGTTAATTGTCATTCACCATTTTTCATGTTTATGTTTGGTTAATATAATCTATGTTAGGGTTTGGTGAATGTATATGATATAAGTCTTATTTAGGATCTATGTATTTTGTTTTTCCAAACTTTGTCTTAGATCTTATATTAATAATAATAATATCTCTCCTTCTTTCTTCTTAAAACTTATCTTTATGCTTAAATGTAACAACACAACTTGAGATAACTTTAAGTAGCGGTTTCAAGATGATCTGATGATCCAATTGAATAATCATCAATCGTTCAAATGTGTTTAGATGTGTTGAGGATTTAGAGTCTTAAAATCACATATACATGTCTCTTATGGAGCTGAAGAACTTTAGAGTCTTGAAATTCTCTGGTTTATGCTCTATTGGTTTTGTTTCATTACCCATTTCACACTTTGATATATCTTTCAGCCTCAGCTTGGATATGTAATAGAGATTTCCAAAGGCAAGAGTCACTAGTTCACGCATGTTTCAATGATGAATCAAGGGTGTCCAAAGCTTTGGAAATCTCTACTAGATCGAAGCAGAGGCTGAAAGACATATCAAGTGTCAAGTGGACACCCTTTGGTCCACTTATCAAGACCATTGGGTAAGGCTCCTCGCGTTCCTTTCACCGAGCTAATACTGCTATTGTCGTTGATGCATGTAATGAAACAGATTGGACTATCCCTTCTCCAAAGGTCGGACGAAGCTTTAAACTTGCATGCTTATCACACCTCTCACGAATCTTCCAAGTAAGTGTTCCTCTAATGACTCATATGGCTGGTATGTTGAAGATGTGGATTGTATTTTGCTAGAACATGGGCTGTTTAGAGGCCGAGTGAAACTGAGAGGGATTGTAATGATTGTGTGTGGGTTTAATCGTGTCACTCTAAAGCATGCTTTCATGATGAGGGTTAGCCAATTAGACAAACTTCCCACTAAAAATCGCTTGGTCTCCTGGTGGTTTCACCCCATGTGTTGGATATGTAATCTGCTGGATGAAATCAAGGGAACATCTCTCTCTCTCTCGGATGCGTGTTCCCTGCTGATGTACTGCATAATACACATGGTTTTTCACTCTTGGTTGGCTCTAATGGATTTGATAAAGGAGGACTCTTAAAGAACTCCAACATTGCTGCGGAAAAAGTTGTGTCTCAAGCTGTTATCTATGGCATTTGGAAGCAAAGAAACAGCTTGTTACACAATCAGCAAGTTATACCATCATCGACACTCTTCAGAGAGATAGACGACAGGTTGGTCCGTAACTCGATCTCAGCAAGATCACATATGCGAAGCTACATGCAACTGTGGCTTCACTAAAGACTCTGTTATTGAATCTCACAAATACTTTGGTTTATGCTCTCTTGTTTTTCTATTGTTTCTTGTCAAGGTAGCATATTATATAGGTTAAACTTCTTGTACGCCTCAACTTTCATTCCTTAATGATATTTAAGGTTTATCATATAATTTAAGGGTGTATTGAATCTAATATTCTCTAAACGTCCGACGAGGCTCTAAACTTGCATGATTGTCTCACCTCTTGTGAATCTTCCAAGTAAGTGTTCCTTTAATGACTCATATGGCTGCTTTGTTGAAGTCTTGAAGACGTGGATTATGATGGGTTTCTCTTCTGCTAGAACATGGGCTGTTATGAGGCCGTGTGAAACTGTAAATGATTGGCATGATTGTGTGTGGTTTTAAAGGTGTCACTAACTCACTCCAAAGAATGTTTTTCATGATGTGGGTTACCCAACTAGACAAACTTCCCACTAAAAAATCGTTTGGTCTCCTGTTTCACCCCATGTCTTGGTTATGTAATCTGCAGGATGAATCAAGGGAACATCTCTTTCTCGGATGTGTGTTCCCTACTGATGAGTTGAAACAGGTCCTCACAAGACTTGGCATAATACACATGGTTTTCATCATGGTTGGCTCTAATGGATTAGATAAAGGAGGACTCTCAGAGAACTCTCAGGTTGTTGTCAATGGTATTTGTAAGCAAAAAAAAACAACTTGTTACACAATCAGCAAGTTATACCATCATCGACAGTCTGCAGAGATATAGACAGGTTGGTCCGTAAGGACCGTAACTCGATATCAGCAAGTTGGCATATACGAAGCTACTCAAGACTGATCCAACTGTTGCTTCACTAGACTCTGTTATTGAATCTCATAAATTTTCTACTTTATGCTCTCTTGTTTCTTATTATTTTTTTGGCAAAATAGCAAATATTATATGTTAAACTTCTTGTAAGCCTCAACTTTCATTCCTTAATGATATTTAAGGTTTATCAAATATCATTTACATTCCAAGTATCGAGTCTATGTTCCTAAAGCCATAAAAGATCATACATAGTTGTTTCTTGTATAATTTAGATTTCTGAATTAATGAATGAGTTTGGTTCATAAATCTCTAGGGTTGTGGCTATATAAATCCTCTCATGATGTATATAAATCTACAACTACTGTGTCAAAATCCTAACTTTTTATAATTAAGGTCTCACATTATCTTTAAAATTATAATTAGACATTTCCTTGATTTCATAAGCTGTTAATTCTCTTTGAATTTTCACAATATCTTTATAAGTAAAACATAAAACTTACCAAACTTACCATAATTTTTGAATGAAGTTAATTAGAACTTCACATTATCCTTATAGGGATTCACGTGCTATGTTGCATGAAAACATAAACGGATACGTGAAAATGAAATGTCTCGGAAACGAAAACACATTTTTTTATGAAATTAGGACTTCACAATAACCTTATAGGGACTCTTCACGTGACAATATATAACTCCAAACTTTGCGATAAGATATAATTTAAGGATGTATTGAATCTAATATTTTAAATGATTTGAGTTTTATATGATATTTTTTTTTGTGAAAAGGGTTTTATATGATTTTGATG
Source organism: Camelina sativa (assembly GCF_000633955.1). Classification (NCBI taxonomy): domain Eukaryota; kingdom Viridiplantae; phylum Streptophyta; class Magnoliopsida; order Brassicales; family Brassicaceae; genus Camelina; species Camelina sativa. Next base: position 24,853,109 of record NC_025686.1, on the reverse strand, counting down.
ATTGTAGAGAAGTTGTTATCAATTTTTATTTTTAACATCTAACTTTTATTAATTTAGAGAAGAAGTATACAAAGAGTTAAGTAGTTAACCAACCAGAGAGGTGGTATTGTATAAATTTGATACATCGAATTAATTAAAGAAATATGATGGGAACGTTTATCTGCTCCTGCATTTTTCTCTCAGTTAACTTTTTCCAGTGAAGAGTATGGAAGTTTTGACATCCAAAAACGAATATCATATATAAGAGAGATCTTATCTTGTGATGGTCACCCAGCTTGTTGATAAGATTTGTTAACTTATTATCTCCTTCAAACCAGACATAGTGAAACCCATCTGCCCATGTCACCTGAAGAGCATGTAGGAAGCCTAAAGCTTTTGCTTGGAGGATAGAACAAGAAGCTTGAAGTTTTGCACAACCTGATAAGATAATCCTACCATCATGATCACGAATTAACCAACATGTACTTGTATATGCTATTCCTTTAACAAAACCACTCTCAAAGTTACATTTAAGCCAGCCCTGAGGAGGATCCCATTGATTGCTTCGGCTGTGACTCCTAGGAAGCCGATAACCATTGTTGTTTCCATCTGTGTCATCATGTTGTAACTGATTTCTCCAACCATTTATTAACCTCTTGAAAACCTTTTTATGCTTTTTTTGCTGAATCACGATTGATATTTCGAAACAAAAATTTATTTCTCGGCTTCCATATACGCCACATCATTCAAAATGGTAATAATCTGTTCACGAGAGGAACATACAGTATCTTTTCAAGATTAATTAACAATTGGATATTATCTTCGCGACTACCATTGAAACCATGATGTTGTCCATTGTAAATGGTCACACTTCGCCAAACCACTTGTGCATGAATGCACTTGAACAATAAAAAATTGATAGTTTCATCTCCCATATAACATCTCTAACAAATTGGATCAGCCTGTATATGTCTTGTTCAGAGTCTCGGAGTTGTTGATATAGCACCTGATAAACACCGTCATAAGAAATGTTGTATTTTTGGTGCACTATGGAGCTTACAAAAATCTTGTCTTAAAGTAACTGAACCATGAGGGGGTTGAATCATATCATCTTCTTCCATATTAACATAGGTTGCTATCCATGTGTTGTTAATATTGTTGTAAAAAAAAAATTCAAATCTCACCTAAAATATTGAATCTTTTAAAATCCAAGATTGAATAACAAAAAATTTATTATTTTTATGAAAATCTCTTAAAATGTTAATTTGAATACACTCCTATCACATTCTTTTGATATTTAAAAAATGTTCATTTTCCAACTAATTTATTCATTGATAATATCTTAGAACTATCATTGATTTTTTTTCTTTCTATAATATCCAAAAACATAATTGAAGATGGTCGATCGTCCACCAATTGAATCATCATCCATGTAACACAAGGGTGTGTTTAAAGCTCTTTATTTTACAACTTGGGTTTATAAATTTGAAAATTTATTTTACACCATGTAAAAATCAATGTACAGTAAACATGATTTTTAACATACAGCTAAAACCCATTTTCCAAAAAAAAAACCCAAATAATGAAAGCGCCAACTTAAGAAAATGGAGATCCATATCCTAAAAACCTTTTTTTAGAAATTGGATTTTTCTAGACTACCCTCTTTTGGGCTTAAGACCTTCTATCTCTAGTAGTGGCTTTCACTAGGTTAGAGATTAGAACTTTCGACAGGAAAACATTTCCCTTTTAGCCGTTTTCACCCTGTTTATTGCTCTTTGTTAGCCTTTTAGCTTGATTTCGATCTCGTTTTTAGGGTTTGTTCAAAGTTCATCTGAAAATTGTGGTTTTTCTTGAGTTGCTAAGATGTCTTCTGCAATGGATAAAGCCTTGATGGCTATGTCTTTAGAGGAAGTCGAAGAAGAAGTTCCGTTCGAGATGCCAGATTTACCAGAATTTCTATCAGTGGAAAGAAATTCTCTGAGTTTGATCGGTCACACGTTAAATCCGCCGTGTCAACCGATGAAGAATTTGATTCGAGATATGCCAAGGAAGTGGCAAAAACCGGGAAGAATGAGAGGAGTTGCTTTATCAAATGAAAGATTCCAATTCATTTTTGATTCTGCACACGATCTGCTGGAGGTTTTAGCAAAGGGAGCTCATACGTACAATGATTGGTCCATCGCTGTGGATAGATGGTACGAGAACCCGCCGGCGAATTGTCTCCAGAGAATTCCAATTTGGGTTCAGATTTGGAACATCCCGGTTAATTATTATACGACGACAGCTATCACTGCCCTGGGAGAGCTGATAGGAGAAGTTAAGGAAGTAGCTTTTGATCCAGAGAAACCCCAGATTCAGGAGTTTGTTAGAGTAAAGGTTATGTTCGATGTTTCACGCCCGCTCAGAAGATCAAAGGAACTAACCTTGCCTCGGGGAGGTTCTACGGTGATTAGGTTTCAGTATGAGAGGGTGCAGAAACGTTGCTTTGAATGTCAAAGGCTCACCCATGACAAAGATGTTTGCCCTCTGTTGCTTCGTAAGCTGGATCAGGAGGCAGAACTGAAAAAAGCGGGCAAGGGTCCAGCAAAGATTCCAAAAGCTTTGTTCTTAAAGGAATCTGATCCTTTGTTTGGGATTTTGCGTGAAGATCAGGTAGGGATAGACCCTGCTACAGGAAGACAAAGGATTGCTAATGATGTATTGGAAGGGATGAGGCAATACCTTTTGGCTAATAATAATGAGGATAGGCAGATAAAAGCAGATCGTATCCGAAAATCAGTGAGAGAAGTAGAAAAAGATCCGATAGCAAAGAAGACAGTCCTAAGATTGGAGCCGCCTCCAGTGGTTCACTTTGATGTTAACAAGGATAAGGGATTAGTTTTCAGCTATGAAGAGATGGAGAGTGTTGCACAAAGAGAAAGGGGTATGGATTTGGACATTCGGATCGTTTCAGACCCAGGTCAGAATAGTGAGATAGACAGAGGTTTGGGTTTAAGTGGTTTTCAGCGGGATCCAGACTCTTTAGGTGACTTCTTGGCTTTGTCTCAACCTTTTCAGGATAGAGTAACGGGTTTTAGGACTGGTTTCAGTGAAGCTGGTTCTTCCGGCTCTAAACCTAAAAGAGGTAAATCAAGAAGTAGGCTTCCCACGCGTCTCAGAAAACAGAAAACCAAGGAGATTACTCAACCTGGAGTTTCCCAACAGCCTTAGTTGGATCTAACTCGTTTTGCGATTAATAAGAGGAAGGCAGATGGTGGAGGAACAAGCACTGCAAAGATGTTAAAGCTTAATCCTCCTAAGGTGATCCCAAAGGGGGGATCGCCCAACGCGTAATGAGCATATTGAGCTGGAATTGCCAAGGCTTGGGACGGTCTCAAGACTTGGTGATTCCTCGTCTCAAGGATTTGCGTAAAAAGCATTTCCCTGAGATTATGTTCTTGATGGAGACGATGCAGTGTCGAGACAGATTGGTGGATTTACAGTGTACTCTGGGTTATGACAGACTTCTCACAGTGGACCCTATAGGAAAATGTGGTGGTTTGGCCCTTATGTGGAAAAATAGTGTACAGTTGAATATTTTGTTTGAAGATAAGAATATTATAGATGCTCAAGTACAGTTTGGGGCATCAAATTTCTTTTTGTCCTGTGTGTATGGAGATCCGGACTATAGTAGTAGTGGTAAGGTGTGGGAAAGGCTTAGTAGGTTTGGAGTGGGTAGAAGGGATAGATGGTGTATGATAGGAGACTTCAATGCTATTTTGCATAATGGGGAAAAGATTGGAGGGCCTAGAAGGGGAGTTAATACTTTCAAACCTTTTGCTGAAATGTTAGAAGTGTGTGGTATGGGAGAACTGGCTAGTAGTGGAAATAAGTTTACTTGGGGAGGTAGAAGAGGAGATTACTGGATTCAGAGCAGACTGGACAGGGCTTTTGGAAATAAAGAGTGGTTTTTAAGCTTTCCAGCTGCGAATCAAGCTTTTTTGGAGATGAGAGGATCAGATCACCGACCAGTTCTGGTCAAGTTGATGGAGTCTCAAGAGAAGTATAGGGGCCAGTTTCGTTTTGATAGGAGGTTCCTGAATAACAAAGCGGTTAAGAAAGCCATTGAGAAGGCTTGGAAGCCAGGAGTAAATGGAGAAGGGAGACTAGTATCGCAAAGGCTTAGAGAGTGCAGAAAAGCATTAAGCTCATGGAAAAAGGAGAATTATGTGAATTCCAGGGACAAGATTCTCCAGTGTGAGATGGCTTTGGAGAGAGTTCAATCAGAAAGATGGCCAAATCTGCATCAGCTTCATATCCTCAAACGAGAACTTGCAAAAGCGTATAGAGCAGAGGAGAAGTATTGGAGATTACAGAGTCGTCATAAATGGCTGAGAGCAGGCAATAGAAATTCGGGCTATTTTCATGGCTCAGTGAAGGGGAACAGAGATAGAAAAAGGATTGATCAATTGAAAGATGCGCATGGGGTCCTCAAAAGATCTGAAGCTGCTAAGGGAGACGTAGCAGTTGAGTATTTTAATAATCTGTTCAAGTCCTCCAATCCACAGAGTTTCCAGACGTGGTTTGCTGAGTTTCCCGCAAAAGTGTCCAATGAGATGAATGAGACACTGATAGCTACGGTGTCATCAGATGAGATCAGAGAAGCAGTTTTTTCTATTGATGCATCAAAGGCTCCGGGCCCAGATGGTATGTCAGCATTGTTCTTTCAAAAGAACTGGCAGATAGTGGGTAAAGAGTTCACACAAGAGATCACAAGGTTTTTTGAAACCGGAAGTTTTCCTGCAGAGTGGAACTACACACATTTGTGCTTGATTCCAAAAGTGCACTACCCGAATGAAATGAGTGAACTCCGACCTATCAGTTTATGTTCGGTTCTCTACAAGACCATCTCGAAGATCTTAGTAAACAGGATGCAAGAGATCCTCCCGCACTTAGTGTCAATCAACCAGTCCGCTTTTGTGGCAGAGAGGTTGATAACGAGTAACATCCTAGTGGCTTATATAGCAGTTCATTGTTTGAAGGTGCATCCAGAGATCTCCTCACAGTTCATGGCGGTAAAGACAGACATGTCTAAAGCGTATGACAGATTAGAGTGGAGCTACTTGAGGGCAATGCTGAAGGCTTTGGGGTTTCATGTAAGGTGGATAGAATGGATAATGAAGTGTGTGACGACTGTAACATTCTCAGTGCTGATCAATGATCAACCTTTTGGTATGATCTTTCCGCAGAGAGGGCTAAGGCAAGGAGACCCGCTCTCACCGTTCCTCTTTGTCCTTTGTACTGAGGGGTTGACGCACTTATTAAACAAAGGGCAACGAGAAGAAAAGTTACAGGGTATCAGGTTTTTTGAGGAAGGGCCGGAGGTCCACCATCTGCTATTCGCGGACGATAGCTTATTCATGTGCAGAGCAGATTTGGTTCAGTCAGGTTTTCTCTTGGAGACTTTGAGTAAGTACGGAGCGGCTACAGGGCAGTCGATAAATTTGAATAAATCTTCAATTACTTTTGGATCAAAAGTTTGCCCTCTGACCAAGATAAGCATTCAAGAGAAGATGGGTATCCTCAGTGAAGGAGGTGCAGGCACATATTTAGGACTCCCTGAATGCTTCAGCGGATCAAAAATTGAACTGATGAACTATCTAAGGGATAGAGTCAAGTCAAAGACCTCGGGTTGGTTCTCAAATCTCTTATCACAAGCGGGGAAGGAGGTGTTACTTAAGTCGGTGGCCCTTTCAATGACAGTTTTCGCTATGTCTTGCTTCAAGCTACCCAAGAAAACCTGTGAAAACATAAAGAGTGTTATGGCAGAGTTTTGGTGGAGCAATGCAGAACAAGCAAAAAAGATACACTGGCTTAGTTGGGAAAAGCTGTGCCTTCCAAAGGATAAAGGAGGAATGGGCTTCAGAGATGTTCATACGTTCAACCAAGCCCTGTTGGCTAAACAAGCTTGGAGGTTAATGCAGGCTCCAGAGTGTTTATTTGCACAAGTAATGAAAAGTAGGTATTTCCCTAATACAGGATTTTTAAATGCGACTTTGGGAGCAAGACCATCTTATGCGTGGAGAAGCATAGTGTTTTGGGAGAGATCTTCTGATTCAAGGGTTAACTAAAAACATTGGGAATGGGAACTCTTTTAGAGTCTGACTAGATAATTGGGTTGAAGATGATGGTATGAGACCCCCTTGGAGAAGAAACAATGTCTTCAACCCGGATCTCAGAGTGTCTGACTTGATCGACAGTACTAATCGAACTTGGGACGCAGAAGCTCTGGCTTACCATTTCCTACCGCAGGATATTGAGAGAATCAAAAGTTTAAAACCAGTCCCTGAGATGGAGGATTACTACACTTGGAAGTTCAATAAAAGTGGAGACTTTTCGGTTAAGTCGGCTTATTGGTTGGCTTCTCAATCGCTAAATCCATTGATAAGAGAGGAAGCAAATGTGCAACCTTCAACAAATCCGCTAAAAGAACAAGTGTGGGGACTTCAGACAGATCCAAAGATAAAAGTTTTTCTCTGGAAGGTTTTATGTGGGGCTCTACCAGTCGCAGATGCCTTGTGTGGGAGAGGTTTGAGGATAGAAAACCTATGCCAAATCTGTGGTGGAGAAGAAGAAACGATCAATCATGTCTTATTTACTTGTTCTTTATCTCGCCAGTTGTGGGCAATATCCGGGATCCCATCTCCTGAGTTAGGTTTTCACAATGGGTCGGTTTTCTCTAATGTTCAATACTTCTTATTGAATATAAAGAACCCTCGATGGCCGGATGAGTTAAAAAAAACCTTCCCTTGGGTGATGTGGAGAATATGGAAGAATCGCAATAAGGTGGCATTTGAAGGCTCGCATTTTTCACCACAAGAAACTATCACTAAAAGTCTGGAAGACTGGAAGGAGTGGGTTGAAGCTCAACATGCTTCTGAGGAGGAGGATGAGGTTGAGGACCGAGGGGAAGGGGAAGTCCAAAGAGGAAGAGAATTAGGACAAATGCCCAAGAAACCAGGGTGGAAAAGACCGGTAGGAGAGTGGTTGAAATGTAATATAGGAATCTCTTGGTCGGCTAGAAACTGGTTGTTGGGTTGTGCGTGGGTCCTAAGGGATTTTAATGGAAAAGTTTTGTTGCATAGTAGAAGAGCTATGAATGAGGTCAAGGATAAGCAAGAAGCTCAGCTTAAAGGACTTTTGTGGGCTATGGAAAGTATGAGAAGCCATAGGATAGAAAATGTGGTTTTTGGTTTGCAGGATCAGCTTTTGGTAAAGGTGGTGACAAAGCCTGCTTTATGGCCTTCATTTCGATATCAATCAAATGAGGTGCGGAGAATGAGGGGAAGTTTCAAGGGTAGTACATTCTTTTTGGAAAACTCATTTTCAAACAGAGGAGCTCTTATGATAGCTCAGAGTGTCACTCAGGATTGTAGATTCCAATCGTATGTGGCGTTGGGGCATCCAGAGTGGTTGAGGTATTTATTTGCTGAAGATGCAAGACTATCCTCTGATTGAATTTAAGTTTTTAATGGTTGGAGTAGGATAGTCATGTTTTGGTATAGGTAGAATAGAGTATTAACTATGTCTGTTTGTAGAAACAAAGAGGATACTTTGTGTAAGATGCAGGGTATAACTGATCTTAAAGTGTATAAGTTGTTGTAAAAAGGAAGATGTAACCAATCTTATTAATACAAAACCAGTTGACAAAAAAAAA
>NC_025686.1:24821412-24845337 GCF_000633955.1 Camelina sativa | reverse complement strand
AAAAAAAAAAAAAAAAATGGAGATCCAAAAAAACACAAAAAAAAACTAGCGCCTTTTCGAAACTCATAAAACGTTTCTCATTGGCTAATTCACCAATCACGCGGATCGTGCTATAATCAACATCCACCGTCGATAACAATAAATCCAACGAACAAAAACCTCTCCTATCTATTTTTCCTCTCACCTATAAAACTACACAGAACACCTTCAAAAGCAATATCACAAATCTCCCAACTTGTTCCAATACAAAAAAAAAACTCAAACACTCAGTAATCGATAACTGTAGCAATGGAAACCACCGGAAAAGTGAAGAAAGCTTTCGGAGGAAGGAAAGCCGGCGGTCCAAAAACCAAATCGGTTTCGAAGTCGGTCAAAGCCGGTCTCCAATTCCCAGTCGGAAGAATCACTCGTTTCCTGAAGAAAGGACGATACGCTCAGAGACTCGGCGGTGGTGCTCCTGTTTACATGGCCGCCGTCCTCGAATACCTCGCTGCCGAAGTAAGTCCATTCAGATCTGAACAGTTAATTTCTCGGAGAAGTCAATTTCTGATTTCGATTTTTATTTTATTTTATTCAGGTTTTGGAGCTTGCTGGTAACGCTGCGAGAGACAACAAGAAGACGAGGATCGTTCCGAGGCATCTTCTTCTTGCGATAAGGAACGACGAAGAGTTGGGAAAGCTTCTGAGTGGAGTCACGATCGCTCACGGTGGTGTTTTGCCCAACATCCACTCTGTTCTTTTGCCTAAGAAGACTGCTTCCAAATCTACCGAAGAGAAGGCTTCCAAATCTCCTAAGAAAGCTTAATTAATCTCTTAGTTTCTTTATGTTTGTGTTGGACTTTGATGAATGTAGTTAATCCAAGCTTTTTAATCTTATGTATTTGGTTTTTAAGCTTATTTTGTTCAGATTTCAAGTCCTAATTATAAGATTTTTATGTTCTAATCTCTTGGCCCACCGTAATATCATTTGCTAAACTATTAATTAACCACTTTCACCATTAACGCACACCATTTTATTCACTTAGATAATTAATTCTTGTGGTGAAGAGAGCACAAAATGTTTTCTTCTCTCTCTGTTCGTACTAGTTCCATAACATCTCCACTGCGGAATTTAACAATTCGTGGATCTTGCTCTAAATTTCGTCGGAGGTAATTTTTTTGTTTCGTCTGTTTGTGGTAAGGTCAACAATAACGCTTGTTCTATCCGTTATACAAACATATGCACACAATGTGTTTGTTAAAATGCGTGAGAGAAACACTGATTTTGTTAATACCCATAACGCGGGGCTATCTTACGATACTAATCAACCTGTTTTGAAGAGTGAGTTTGAAAAGTTTGAAGGTACACGAATCGCCGCCATGAAATCTGGTAGTTTTGTGCAAAATTCCTATAAGGATAATAAACAAATGCAATTCCTGAGTTTATGGCTTTGTTCTTGGATGTTGAAAACACAGTGAAAGTAATATGTGATCACAAGAGCGGGAAATCAAAAGGTTATGGCTTTGTGTTGTTTCATTCAGAAGAAGCAGCTGCAAGTGCCTTAGCTTCAATGAACAATCAGGTATTTATTATACAACACAACCAAATACATGAAATGCATTCTAACAAAACCTTGACTGTTCATATAACAATGTTCTTGCTATGGTAATAGTTATAGATTAAATTATGCATAACTTACATATGTTTTGATATGGTTATACATTTACTATTCTTTTTCTGTTTGAAAATACATATCATTGTTCATACATTAGTGTTTAGATATAGATTGCTGGAATATCAAAACAAGGTCGTGTATTTGGAATTGAATCACTGCACAATGGGATTTCTACATCTTTAGTTGATATTTTTGACCAATTAGCAATGATTTGTTTTGTAATCACCATCCACGATTTGAGACTAAAGTTTTGTCACAATGAATGACAGTTTTGATACATGTTTTTAGTTAGTAACCATGGCGAGAAAGTGATATTTAACCGGTCACTAAGTGTGACGTTTTGAGACTATAGCGGCATCATAAATAGTGACGAACTTGATATGTGGTTTTTGTCATGATATGTGGAGTATAACGTATTTTGGACAATAATTTCAGTAAGAAATTTTGATATTTTAGATACATTTACAGATCGTTACATTTGGTGACGAAATAGATAAATATTAGTTAGTCGCAACTCGTGTGTTGTTTTAATGACTATAAAAAATCTGTGACGATTGTACTGTAACCATCCACCAATCGTCACATTTGTAACAATATTTTTATTGTGACTAAAAATAATTATTGTGATGGAATATTATGTAACAAATGGACTTCTTTTCTTATTTTCTTGTAGTGAGAAGTGGTGGATCACACACCACCAATTGTTCATAGTTCAAACAAAATCTCACCTAAATTAAAATGATCTATGAACAATTGTGGGTAAATCTCATAGTATTTATTTTTTGGTTGAATATTGACCAAACATTTAAACCGTAGATTTAGTACCATTTTTATACCAAATCACCAAAATCCCAAAAAAATATTACAAAACACAAACCAAAAAAGGAAAACGGGCCCCCCTTTGGAAAATCCAAATCCTATTCTCATTGGCTAATTGCACTATATCCATTACCAACCGTTGATAAGATTACATCCAACGGATAAAAAATCCTCATCCCTGATTTTGTCCTTCCTTCACTTATTATTTAAAAACCACACCAAGGACCTGGAATCCCAAAACATATTACAAATCTCTTCTTTAAATCTACACATTTGAGAAATGGAGGCTACCGGAAAAGTGAAGAAAGCTTTCGGAAGAAGGAAAGCCGGCGGTCCCAAAACCAAATCGGTTTCCAAGTCTGTCAAAGTCGGTCTCCAATTCCCTGTGGGAAGAATCGGTCGTTTCCTGAAGAAAGGACGATACGCGCAGAGGATCAGCCGTGGTGCTCCTGTTTACATGGCTGCTGTTCTTGAGTACCTCGCCGCTGAGGTAAAAGTTCGTTCAGATCTGTAAAATTTAAACTCGAGAGATTAAATTCTGATTTCGATTGATTTTGGTTTTGATCTTTTTTTTAAGGTGCTGGAGCTTGCTGGTAACGCTGCTAAAGACAACAAGAAGACGAGGATCATCCCGAGGCATCTTCTTCTTGCGATCAAGAACGATGAAGAGCTGGGAAAGCTTCTGAGTGGAGTCACCATTGCTCACGGTGGTGTTTTGCCTAACATTCACTCTGTGCTTTTGCCTAAGAAGAATGCTAAGTCAACCGAGGAGAAGGCTCCCAAATCTGCAGCCAAGTCTCCTAAGAAAGCTTAATTATGTTCTCTTTAAAGTTTCTTCTCATTCACCATTTTCATGTTTATGTTTGGTTAATATAATCTATGTTAGGGTTTGGTGAATGTATATGATATAAGTCTTATTTAGGATCTATGTATTTTGTTTTTCCAAACTTTGTCTTAGATCTTATATTAATAATAATAATAATATCTCTCCTTCTTTCTTCTTAAATCTTATCTATATGCTTAATTGTAACAACACAACTTGAGATAACAATACGTAGTGGTTTGAAGTTAATCCGATGATCCAAATGAATAATTATGATTTGTTTCAATGTGGTTTAGCTGTGTTGAGGATTTAGAGGTCTTAAAAGCATATATACATGTCTCTTTATGGAGCTGAAGAACTATAGGAGTCTTGTAATTCTCTGGTTTATGCTCTCTTGTTTTTGTTTCATTACCCACTTGACACTTGATATATCTTTCACTTTCAGCCTCAACTTGGATCTTTAGTAGAGATTTCCAAAGCCAAGAGTCACTAGTTCTCGCCGTTTTCAATGATGAATCAAGGGTGTCCACAGCTTTGGAAATCTCCACTAAAGATACAAGTTGAGGCCGAATGAAACTGTGAGGGATTGTAATGATTTTGGGTGGGTTTAATCACGTCACTCCAAAGCATGTTTTCATGATGTGGATTAGCCAAATAGACAAACTTCTGACTAAAAATCGGTTGGTCTCCTGGTGGTTTCATGCCATGTGCTGGTTATGTAATCTGCATGATGAAATCAAGGGAACATCTCTCTCTCGGATGCGTGTTCCCTGCTGATGTACTGCATAATACCCATGGTTTTCCACTCTTGGTTGGCTCTAATGGATTTGATAAAGGAGGACTCAACAAGAACTCCAACATTACTGCAGAAAAAGTTGTCTATGGCATTTGGAAGCAAATAAACAACTTGTTACACAATCAGCAAGATATACCATCATTGACAGTCTTCAGAGAGATAGACAGGTTGGTCAATAAGTCGATCTCAGCAAGATCACATATGCGAAGCTACTCAAGACTGATGCAATTGTGGCTTCACTAAAGACTCTGTTATTGAATCGCACAAATTCTCTGGTTTATGCTCTCTTGTTTTTCTATTGTTTCTTGGCACGGTAGCATATTATATAGGTTAAACTTCTTGTAAACCTCAACTTTCATTCCTTAATGATATTTAAGGTTTATCATATAATTTAAGGGTGTATTGAATCTAATATTCTCCAAACGTCCGACGAGGCTCTAAGCTTGCATGCTTATCTCACCTCTTGTGAATCTTCCAAGTAAGTGTCCCTTTAATGACTCATATGGCTGCTTTGTTGAAGTCTTGAAGACGTGGATTATGATGGGTTTCTCTTCTGCTAGAACATGGGCTGTTAAGAGGCCGTGTGAAACTGTAAATGATTGGCATGACTGTGTGTGGTTTTATAGGTGTCGCTAACTCACTCCAAAACATGTTTTTCATGATGTGGGTTACCCAACTAGACAAACTTCCCACTAAAAAGTCGTTTGGTCTCCTTTTTCACCCCATGTGTTGGTTATGTAATCTGCAGGATGAATCAAGTGAACATCTCTTTCCCGGATGCGTGTTCCCTACTGATGTGTGGAAACAAGTCCTCACAAGACTTGGCATAATACACATGGTTTTTCATCGTGGTTGGGTCTAATGGATTGGCTAAAGGAGGACTCACAAAGAACTCTCAGGCTGTTGTCAATGGCATTTATAAGCAAAGAAACAACTTGTTACACAATCAGCAAGTTATACCATCATCGACAGTCTTGAGAGAGATAGACAAGTTGGTCCGTAAGGACCGTAACTCGATCTGAGCAAGATGACATATACAAAGCTACTCAAGACTGATGCAATTGTTGCTCCACTATACTATGTTATTGAATCTCATAAATTCTCTGGTTTATGCTCTCTTTGTTTTTTATTATTTTTTGGCAAGAAAGCAAATATAATAGGTTAAACTTCTTTTAAGCCTCAACTTTCATTCCTTAATGATATTTAAGGTTTATCAAATATATATATATATATATGATTATCGAGTCTATGCCTAAAGCCATAAAAAGATCATACGTAGCTGTTTCTTATAATTTAGATTTCTAAATTAATGAAGAGTTTGGTTCATAAATCTCAAGGGTTTTGGCTATAGAAATCCTCTCATGATGTATATAAATCTACAACTAATGTGACAAAATCCTAACTTTTTCTAATTAAGGTCTCACATCTTTAAAAATATAATTAGACATTTCCTTGATTTCATAAGCAGTTAATTAGAACTTCACAATATCCTTATAGGGATTCACATGCTATGTTGCATGGAAACATAAACGAATACGTGAAAATGAAATGTCTTGGAAACGGAAGCATATTTTTATGAAATTAGGATTTCACAATATCATTAGGGACTCACGTGACAATATATAACTCCAAACTTTGTGATAATATATAATTTAAGGGTGTATTGAATCTAATATTTTAAATGATTTGAGTTTTACATGATTTTTTTTTTGGTATATGATTTTGATGTTTGTAGAGAAGTTGTTATGATTTTTTTATTTTTAACGTCTAACTTTTATTCATTTAGAGAAGAAGTATACAAAGAGTTAAGTAGATAACCAACCAAAGAGGTGGTATTGTATAAATCTGATACATCGAATTAATTAAAGAAATATAATGCGAACGTTTATCTCCTCCTTCATCTTTCTCTCAGTTAACTTGTCCCAGTGAAGAGTATGGAAGTTTCAACATCCAAAAGTGAATATCATATAGAAGAGATCCTATCTTGTGATGGTCACCCACCTTGTTGATCAAATTTGTTAACTCCATATTATCTCCTTCAAACCAAACATAGTGAAACCCATGAGCCCATATCAACTGAAAAGCATGTAGGAAGCCTAAAGCTTCTGCTTGGAGGGCAGAACAAGAAGCTTGAACTTTTGCACAACCTAATAATATAATCCTACCGTCATGATCACAAATTAACCAACATTTACTTGTATATACTCTTCTTTTAACAAAACGTATCTCAAAGTTACATTTAAGCCAGCCTTTAGGAGGAGGATCCCATTGATTGCTTTGAATGTGACTCCTCGAAGCCAATGACCATTGTTGTTTCCATTTGTTTCATCATGTTGTAAATGATTTCTCCAACTATTCATTAACCTCTTACAAACCTTTTTATGCTTCTTTTGTTGGATCACGATTGATCTTTTGAAACAAAATATCATTTCTCGACTTCCATATATGCCACATCATCCAAAATGGTAATAATCTGTTCTCGAGAGGAACATAATGTATCTTATGAAGATTAATTAACAATTGGATATTATCTTCATGACAACCATTGAAACCATGATGTTGTCCATCGTAAATGGTCACACTTCGCCAAACCGCTTGTGCATGAATGCACTTGAACAATAAAAGATTGATAGTTTCTTCCTCTAAACAACATCTCTGAAAAATTGGATTAGCATGTATATGTCTTGTTCAGAGTCTCAAAGTTGTTGATATAGCACTTGATAAACACCGTCATAAGAAATGTTTTATTTTTTGTGCACTATGGAGCTTCCAAATCTCTTGTCTTAAAGTAAATGAACCATGATTGGTTGAATCATATCATCTTCTTCCATATTAACATAGGTTATTTGTTGTTAATATTGTTGTTAAAAAACACAAGCCCCATCTAAAATCTTGAATCTTTCAAAATCTATAATTGAATAACATAATGTTTATTATTTTTACGTAAATCTCTTAAAATGTTAATTTGAATACACTCCCATCACATTTATTTGATTTTCAAAAAATGTTCATTTTCCAACTAATTTATTCATTGACAATATCTTAGAACTACCACTGATTTTTTTTTTTTGGTATAATATCCAAAAACATAATTGAAGATGGTCGATCGTCCGCCAATTGAATCATCAACCATGGACAGAAAGGTGTGTTTAAAGCTCTTTGTTTTACAACTTGGGTTATAAATTTGAAATTTTCTTTTACACCAGGTAACAATCAATGTACAGTAATTATGATTTTTAACATACAGCTAAAATATATTTTCCAAAAAAAAAACCAAATAATGAAAGCGCCAACTTAAAAAAAGCGCCTTTTCGAAAATCATAAAACGTTTCTCATTGGCTAATTCACCAATCACACGGATCGTGCTATAATCAATATCCAACGTCGATAACAATAAATCCAACGGATAAAAACCTCTCACATCTACTTTTCCTCTCACCTATAAAAACACACAAAGCACATTCAAAAGCAAATCACAAATCTCCCAACTTCTTCCAATACAAAAATCAAACACTCAGTAATCAATAACTGTAGCGATGGAATCCACCGGAAAAGTGAAGAAAGCTTTCGGAGGAAGGAAAGCCGGTGGTCCAAAAACCAAATCGGTTTCGAAATCGACCAAAGCCGGTCTTCAATTCCCTGTTGGAAGAATCACTCGTTTCCTCAAGAAAGGACGTTACGCTCAGAGGCTAGGCGGTGGTGCTCCGGTTTACATGGCCGCTGTTCTCGAATACCTCGCCGCCGAAGTAAGTTCATTCATTCAGATCTGAACATTTTGAACTGTTAATTTCTCAGAGAAGTCAGTTTCTGATTCGATTTTTTTTTTGTTTTTGTTCCCAGGTTTTGGAGCTTGCTGGTAACGCTGCAAGAGATAACAAGAAGACGAGGATCGTTCCGAGGCATCTTCTTCTAGCTATAAGGAACGATGAAGAGTTGGGAAAGCTTCTGAGTGGAGTCACGATCGCACATGGTGGTGTTTTGCCCAATATCCACTCCGTTCTTTTGCCTAAGAAGACTGCTTCCAAATCTACCGAAGAGAAGGCTTCCAAATCTCCAGCCAAATCTCCTAAGAAAGCTTAATTAATGTTGGTCTTTGGGTGAATGTAGTTAATCCAAGTTCTATGAATCTTAGGTTTCTTTATGTATTTCGTTTTAAGTTTTTTTCTTTTTTTGTTCAGATTTCAATTCCTAATTATAAGATTTTTATGCCCTAATCTCTTGGCCCACTCGCCGTAATTTCATTTGCTAAAATATTAATTAACCACTTTGACCATTAACGCACACCATTTTATTCACTTAGATAATTAATTCTTGTGGTGAAGAGAGCACAAAATGTTCTCTTCTCTCTTTGTTCGTTCTAGTTCCATAACATCACCACTGCGAAATTTAACAGTTCGCGGATCTTGCTCTAAATTATTCGTCGGAGGTAATTTGTGTTAACTTACCATTTCATCTAAATGGTATTACTGTTTTGCAGTAGAATGCATATAACGTTAGTAACACTTGTCGTATCCGTGACACAACAACTATGCACGCAAGGTGTTTGTTAAAATGCGTGAAAGAAAACTGATGTTGTTACTATCAACAAACCAATGCAGGGCTATCTTACGATACCAATGAACCTGTTTTGAAGAGTGAGTTTGAAAAGTTCGGTGAAGTTATTGAAGGTATGAATCGCCACCATGAAATATGTTTAAGTCTCTATATAGATCAACAAAATGCAATTCCTGAAGTATACTTTTTTGTTGACGGATGTGAAAACACAGTGAAAGTCATATGTGATCACAAGAGCGGCAAATCAAAAGGTTATGGCTTTGTGTTATACCATTCAGAAGAAGCAGCTGCAAATGCCTTAGCTTCAATGAACAATCAGGTATTGTGTAGTACAACAAAACCAAATACATGAAATGCATTCTTACAAAACCTTGACTGTGTTCTTTGATAACGTTTTGTTCAGTTACTCGAAGGCAGAAACATCAGAATCGCATATGCTCAACCTAAAGGAAGTTTACATCAAAAGTGATCTCAACTCAAATTAAACTTCAGATCTTCTGTTTTGGTTTCACTTATTGGCTCTACCTTTGACTCAAGAAATGCATCCACTCTTCAGAATTGTAACATTGTAGAACTTTAGAATGATTTTGGTGAAGATCCTTATGTTGTTTTGTAATGACTGTGTGTTTGTGTGTGTCTTCTTCAAGCCTGGTCACTCTTCGTATTTGTTGTTGGTGGTTCTACTTCCTTTGCACTTTCCACAAATATTAATCTGCCATCAACAATCTGAAAACAGATAACCAAATGCAATAATCAGTCCAAGACTAAAAAGCTTAATTCATTATATACATTAGACTTGCATATATAAACTTAATCGATTAGGATTATACAAATAAACTTTTGTTTTTCTGATTCAAGATCAATTCAATTCACATCAAGAAGCAATAAAGTATACAACGTTTGAAAAAGTGGATCATCACCTTCCCATTCAAAGCTTTTAACGCCTTTTGTGCATCATCCTCAGACTTAAAAGTGACGAAGCCGAAACCTTTAGGTCTCTGTGTTAGCTGGTCCCTGATAAGACGAGCTAATAACGCACACATACGAAAGACAAAATTAGTTCGGAAAATAATCAGAGCAGTGACACATTCGATTTTGTGAATGTACCTTCTGTAATCTGACCAAAAGGTGAAAACAGTTGCCTCAGTGATTGATCAGTGGTGTAAGCAGAGAGTCCTGCAAGAGAAAAGGATTCAAAGTAAATGAGAAGCTGAAATTAAACTGTAATTTTGAAGTAGAGATGAGTAAATAAATTATGAATCATACTGCTAACGAAGAGCTGTGCTGTGAATCTCTTAGCCATCTCGGTAAGCCAAAACCTGAATTCAAAACACAACAAAACAGTCGTAGCTCCCATGAAACGGTGCCGTTTTTTGTTATCGACCTCCGCTGTGACAATGTTAACGAGATTCTAAGAATGGCCCAATAAAGCCCAATTATAGATCCAATAACCAGTCTAGTAAAATCCATAAGGCACCCAAATAAAGAAAGCAAAAACCCTAATTCGCATCTTGTATTTAGTTGTCTTGTTCAACTTTTATTTCCTCGACGCTAGCAAGGAGAGGGTTTGTGCGGCTGCCATTCACGATTTCAAAGGTTAGAGAACAAAAATCTCCATAGCTTCGAGCTTCTTTGTTCCTTTTTTATGGTTTCTCTGATCTTCTTTTGTGTCTGCTCTAGCTCAATCACAACGTGAAATTCTGCAAAATGTTCTCATGATTTCTCTTGCTTTAGATATTTAGATATCTGAGTTCGAAACTGATAGTGTTGGATCCATTTGAAATTTTGTTCTTGTCATTAGGTTCTTGTTGTAAGCCGATCTAATGTAGGAATCATATTCGTTTGTTCATGATTGAGCTGTACAGTATCTTGATGTGCATTGAAACATGTATATATATATATATGTGTTGGTGTTAGTATTCTTTTTTGGAATTCGTTTTGTTATATATGGAGGTTTCGAATAAGCTCAGATTTGTGTTGTTTTTGTTTGGGTTACAGGATTTTAAANATGTTCATTGAAACATGTATATATGTGTTAGTATTAGTGTTTTTTTTTTGGAATTCGTTTCTTATATATGGAGGTTTTGAAATAAGCTCAGATTTGTGTTGTTTTGGTTTGGGTTACAGGTTTTTAAATTTTTTTGAAGAATGGTGAGAATCAGTGTGCTTAACGATGCTCTTAAGAGTATGTACAATGCTGAGAAGAGAGGGAAGAGGCAAGTCATGATCAGGCCTTCTTCTAAGGTGATCATCAAGTTCCTTATCGTCATGCAAAAGCACGGTATGCTGATGATCTTTCATTGTCAAAGCTCATTTCTTTTTCTCTGTTAATGTTCTTTCTCAGCTGTAACGTGTTTTTTAATATGGAAATGCAGGTTACATTGGTGAGTTTGAGTACGTTGATGACCACAGGTCTGGCAAGATTGTTGTGGAGCTTAATGGAAGACTAAACAAATGTGGAGTCATCAGTCCTCGTTTTGATGTTGGAGTTAAGGAGATTGAAGGTTGGACTGCTCGTCTTCTTCCTTCCAGACAGGTCAGTCTTTTAGTCCTTGTTCTCTTACTAATGCTAGTTCTTGTAGTATCGGTTAAAGAAACTTGGTATTTGGCATATTCGTTGACAAGATGGGTTCTGTTTTATTCGAACGATTTCAAAATGCAATGGTTGAAATTGGTTTTTGTGGCCTTGCCATATGTAGAGGGATCTTTATAAATTTAGTGATCTTACATTGAAATTCTTGAAATGTGCAGTTTGGCTACATCGTTCTTACAACCTCTGCGGGTATTATGGACCATGAAGAAGCCAGGAGAAAGAATGTTGGTGGAAAGGTTCTTGGATTCTTTTACTGAACCAAAAAAAGCTTCAAGAAGAGAATCTTACTGTCGTCTGTGATGATACTTTGCGCTTCTCCTTTTGGTGAGAAAAGGAATTTGATTGAGCTCAAAGTTTAAGGGGTAGTAGAGTTTTTGATGTGTTTGTGTTTCTTTAGATAATATGCCATTTTGTTCGTTTTGGGTTTTGCGCAAAAGTTGTTGAAGACTTATGAATAGACAGTTATTTTCGATTTCTGTTTCCAAAAAAAAAAACCATGCTTTTCTTGAGCCAATACTATCTATCGAGACGTTTCAATTCACTACATGAGCCTCGTGACTTTTCTATTCATTTGGTATACGAACGTTTTGACTGAACATCATCCTGTTTCGATGGTTCACGTCTTGTAAGGTTAATAAAATTTTGATAGTGAATTGGAGTAGAAGGTTTAAGTCTCTGTTGCTGATGTAAACCAACATGGCAACATATTATGCATAGTTCATACATGGAGTCATTGATATACGTAAAACTTTACACATATTTTGAAAATATATTATTTCATTTTATTGGCAAGATCTCTCACACTTTCATACATGAAGGAGTATTTCAAGCTTATTATTATATATGCATCAACCACAATCTTAATATTTTTTGTATGTAAAATGTAAAGATAATCATCTTCTGAACATGTTCAAGGACATTTGGGTGTGCCTTTGGAGCTCATCATATCGCGGTAACAAGGACATTCATCTTTGTGTCCATAAGTTCCCGAAGGTACACAATGACACTTCTCGCAGCATATATTGCAATACTTGAGACACCGATCTTGTCTCCCTGCCTTTGAACATCTCACATTGCATTTTCCATCACATGCTGCTCATTTTATTGACCACATATTTAGAAAGTGTTGTAATAGATTATATATAGATCACCAACAGAAAAATATGTATATGTATATATTTAAGATAAATAAATGAATTGTGTATACTATACTTACATGAATCGGCGGTAGAGAGCATGAATAAAGAAGATGTGAGGAGCAAAGAGATGATACAAAATTGTACAACCGGAAACTTCATCTTAGTTCTTGCTGAGATATGATTTTCTTATAATCTGTTTGGAGAAAGTTTGTTACTTAGGGAAGAAGAAGAGAAAAAACTTGAAGTTTCCACACAATGCAAAAGAAGTGATGATGGTTTGAGAGGAAAATGAGGCTACAGAGTTATTTATAGGTAAAAAAATCTTTGGAGTAGGTGAAAGTGAAACGTTTGTTATCTATTGTCTTCTTTATTTTTTTAGAAAAAAAATCTACAAAGTATATTTATAATTACTTAATCTTTAAAGAGTTCTATTTTTTCTAGATTTTTAAATTTATAAAGCAATATTGGTAAATTTTGTAGATGTGTGTAGATTTGTATATCAATATTGGTAAATTTATTTATTAAACAATTAATTTACAAAGTAAATTTTTTTTTGGGGGTATTAATGCCTAATGTTTTGTACACCGTTCATTAAAGAAATGGAAATAAACAATAGTAGCTTTAATCAAATCCTGTTTCTGTATCATAACTTACTAATAGAAATGTTACAAAGATAGTAAATTTGCTTTGAAGAATCTATTAACTCTGGTGGTTGCGTGCCGTTGTACAATTGTATTCCATATTATTGTCGTTGTTATTAATTTTTGTATTTGTACATTTATATAAAAAAGGTTGATAAAACAAAAGCGATATGTATATACGCATACACATGAAATGATTATTGTTTTTTTCCCTTAGTGGGGAAGACAAAGGCACAATGTCGTTCACGTTGAGCGACCATCGCGTTAAAGCTATAATAAGAGTGACACACGTAACAAGAATCTAAAGGTAATATGAGAACTTCTACATCTTTCTCCTTTCTTCCCTTTTCCATATTTCTCTAAAATACAACAATCCATCAAAAATGTTGGAAAAGAAAAAGTCCATAATTAAGAAAGTATTAGTTGTTTAAAGCTATTGCCTATGCATTTATGTTAATTTGAAAGTTTAGGATGTCAATCAAAGTCAAAATGATGGACCACCGACTTATTATTCACGATTAAAATGTTAATGAAGGTTTGTTTTTGTCACGATTTAGCTAAAAGTTAAGGGTCATTAGAGGAGTCTTGTGACAAATGGGATGGATTCAACTTTCATATTTTGTTTGGTAAAACGGGTCTCCCGGACTTAAAGTCCTTTAGCAATTACTAGTATTTGTCTCCATGCTTACATATTTATATGCAAAAATGAAAATTCTCACCGAAATATCCTTTTTCTCTAAAACTCCATTATATTAAGTGTTGGGAAAGAAACTCTCCAATTTGTTGATATATAACTTATTAAAATATCTTAAACTTGTGAAATTTTAAGAAGTAGATTTGGAAAGGCATCAATATGATTGTATATATAGTATAAAGTTTATACTCTACAATACATTGGTGATGACTGACGACATCAAAAGAAATGTCTACAAATATGATGTCAAGAAAATATTCATATCACTCTATCTTCTTATTTTCTTTATTCAAATGATTCTCTATGATCAGTCAAATGCTAAGATGTGCATGGCCACATATATATATAAAATAACTTTAATCTTAGAGAGAATCGGAAAAACAATATGTCAACTTTAAATTCGTTGGCAACGAGTAGCTTACAAGCATATCTATATACCCTTCACCACCCAAGTTGCCTCTTCCTTTACATGCTTTGTGACTTTTCGAGTTTCTATGATTTTTATGCGTGATCGATCCCTTCGTCAAAAGTTTATGGAATTGTCACTGTTCAACTCCGCGTGTCAATTCCTGGGCCCACAAAGAAGGGACTCATTAATGGGCTTTATTATTTTTGGGCCCTCTCGGGGACTATGATCGCTCTCTCTCCTTTTCAAGTGGCTAACTTACGCCGGAGGTAATAATATCCGTGCACGCGAAGAAGAAGCAAAAGCAGAAGAGTAAACTTAAGTTAAATCAGGAACAGGCGTATTTTAGCCTTCCGCCATTTCCATCGCTCTCTCTCTCTCTGCTTCATTTTCACTATAACCACGCTCTCTTCTCTTCTCTTCTCTTCTCCTCTCTGCATCATTTTGATCTGGTACGTATTGATTCTTCAAAGTTTAGATCTCCTTCGTCGTCTTTAGATGAAGCAATGTTATTTTGGTTTTTGATTTGATCTCTGTTTTTGTTTTTTGTTTTGTTTCAATTTAGATTCGATGGCTGCTCCACCTGCTAGGGCTAGAGCCGATTACGATTACCTCATTAAGCTTCTTCTCATTGGTGATAGCGGTACGTCTTCCCTCTCTTCCGGATCCAACCGATACCATCGATAAATTTTGAATTCACTGAATCTATCTATTCGTTTACAAAACCGATCTAGTTATAGCGACGTTTGCCGTAATGTTGACGAATTTGAATCCATGCTCGTCTTTGAGTTTGTAAAGAATAATCATTTTACGAGTTTCTGAAACTTATAAAAACTGTGTTTTTTTTTTTAGATCTCTGTAACACAAATGCTTGTTTCTCAGGTGTTGGTAAAAGTTGTTTGCTTTTAAGGTTCTCTGATGGCTCTTTCACCACTAGCTTCATCACCACTATTGGGTTTGTCTTCTTTTAACCATGTAAAAGAGATTTAAGAGACTGTGTGATCTCTGTTTGTTTCTCTCTCTAGATGTCTCTCTGAGTCTGTTCTCTGTTTGATGCAGCATTGATTTTAAGATAAGAACTATTGAGCTTGATGGCAAACGTATCAAGCTGCAGATTTGGGATACTGCTGGTCAAGAACGTTTTCGAACCATCACCACTGGTCAGTCAGACCCTCTTTTCATATGATGATAGTGTAACTTAACGTACATAGTCCCACTGGAAATTGATTTAGGGAGTGGCAATAACAGTCACAGTTGATGCTATGTGTGGCTAATGCTTTTGTACACTTGATTTGTTGGGGATATATAGTTGTTTTAAATTGATTGCAACACTAGTTTGAAGAACTAATGTTTAGTTCCTCTTTTCCTTTGGGCATTGTTGCAGCTTATTACCGTGGAGCAATGGGCATTTTACTGGTGTATGATGTCACAGACGAGTCATCCTTCAACAGTAAATTTTCTTCTATCTACATAGACTACATCTTTGGTCTTATTACATTCCTGCTTTGTTCTAGACCTGTTCTTTTTGACCTTATTGCAGACATCAGAAACTGGATTCGTAATATCGAACAACATGCTTCGGATAATGTCAACAAAATCTTGATAGGAAACAAAGCTGACATGGACGAGAGCAAGAGGGTACAATACGAGCTAGTTTAATCACACTAAAATTATCCAACGTCCTGATTCACCTGATATCCAACAAATAGCGTTTTTGGTCCCTGACACATTTTTCAGGCTGTGCCAACATCAAAGGGTCAAGCACTTGCTGATGAATATGGAATCAAGTTTTTCGAAACAGTAAGCCAAACATATTATCTTCAATGTTTAGTTTCATGAGAATAGTTTTGACTACATTGCTCGTATTCGTTTGCTTACATAGCTAATAAGTAAACTCCACATCTCAGAGTGCCAAAACAAATCTTAATGTGGAAGAGGTTTTTTTCTCGATTGCAAAGGACATAAAGCAGAGGCTCGCTGATACTGACTCAAAAGCAGAGGTTAATAAATTACTTGTTAAATTTTCCTTAAGGCTTGCCTTTCACTTCACATTTCTTGGTCCAAAATCACTGAAAATAAACCCTTTTTGTCACAAATTTATCATTTATTTCAGCCTGCAACGATCAAGATCAGCCAAACGGACCAGGCGGCTGGAGCCGGACAGGCCACACAGAAGTCTGCATGCTGTGGAACTTAAAAAGTCTTAATAGCTCTAAAGTTGAAGTGAAGTAAAAGAACATATTTTTATCTGGTGCCGCTTTTGTAATTTTTTTCCTTTTCCTGATTTGTTCTTAATTGACCTTTTCTAGTTTGTTCATGAGGGGTAATAGAATCTTGAAGTAATCGTTCGTTCTCAGACATATCCGATCATCTATCTCTGAAACTGACACTGGCTAAATTATTAAACTATAGCTTATAACTCTCCAAATATCTTCTTAACTTTTGCTTTCTCTCTTACATCATCATGTGATACGCCTTTCAATTTCTTGAAGAGGGGTTCAGATCATCTTAGTAATCGGCATTCCTTTCCTTCTGCGTTCTTTTCGCCCATGGTAAATATAAATACCATAGCTCACATCTCTTTATATCCAACTGTTTGCTACTGCCATACATTTATATCCAACTGTTTATTACTGTCCAGAACTAGTACACCAGAAGATATAGAAAGACAATTTTAATTTTCTTTTCAAACTTTACTTGACCTATGAGTAATTTTTGTGATAAGTGAGTTTAGTTAGATAGATGTTCAGAACCTGGTTACTGTTGTGATGTTCTATGTTGTTGCTTGCTATTTCTGTGTTGTAATATCTGCATCATTAAAGTGGAAAAGTTGAGGATTTCATTGAATAATTCTCTGTGCTAAAAATTCAATTCTTGTCTCCAGGAAAGAACGCCAGAGAAAGGTCTAATGTTACGTTCTCATCAAAGCTTTCCAGCCAGGACATGGCAAGGGCATGATCAGTCCAGTGGTGGGACCGCTGTAGCAGCTACAGCACCACCACTGTTTTCAAATGCAGCATCATCAGGATTCTCACTCTCAGATACATGCCCGCCTTCATCGCCAGCTATACCTCATCCTTCTTCTCAGCCCTTTTTCAATCTGAATCAGCCCGGTCTCTATGTCGTCCACCCATCTGACTACGCATCTCAGAACCACCACCACAATCTCATGAACCACTCACAACCACCACCATAACTTCCTCCTCCTAATTAAGGTAAGACTTTCTGAGAAACAACAACATTCAACTCATCTTTTTGACGCAGCACAGAAGCTGCAGTTTCATCCTCATGTTCATTATGTTACTCTTACTATCCACATGAAAAGAAACCAATTTTGATGGAAGACCCTACAATGTAAGTACAATGCATTCTATTTGAATGAAGCTACTGGGAGACTTTTTCACTACTTGTTGCAGGCAGCCACACAGAACAAGAATAGATAGATTTGTATAGTCAACAACACAAGACATAATATAGATCTGATTAGATTCATAAAATAGAGACTCTTACACGAATTCATTAAACAACAGTAGTCTTGATTTAGCTTAAAAACTTACTGAAACAGATAACTAAAGAGATACATGACTGAATGATCATTCACTAAGAATGTGGATCTTCATTGTGTGAACCAGGTTATCGTCACCCGTCTTCTTGATCTCGCATATTATCTTATCCGTTGTCTTCATATTATTTCTTCTGATGATACTGCCAAACCCCTTCACAAACACACTGCCATTCGTCTGAATCTTGATGTGCTTCTCCAATATCCCGAATTTTTTCGCTAGTGGATCAACGATAGTGATACTCTCAGGGAAATGCAAGCCATAGTCTTTTATGACTTGAGCTGGGATGAGCTGCATTATGAAAAAAACATCAAAAAAACAAAGCACAAAATGATTGTTACATTTGTATTATTAGCGTTCACATAAAAACTCATAAATGGAATGCTATTTTAACATTCAAATCTTTACCAATTGGCTTTGCTTCTTCGGATTCAGTCTCAGAGCAAAAGATGGATTCTCGGGATCATCCAGAAGATGGCGATCATCGCCAGCAGCATCATCACCATCCTCACTAACAGCATCATCAACAACATAGTCATTAGACTCATCATCATCATCATCATCATCATCATCATCATCATCATCACTATCATAATCAGAATCATCCTCATCATCATCCTCATCATGAGCTAAAACGTCATCAGAAGCTCGAATTTCTTCTTCACTCTCAGATTCCAGTTTGATCTCCTGGCTTTGCTCTGGACAACTTCTTATCCTTTTACACATCGTCTCACGCTCGAAGATACAGAAGTTGAAGTGCCGAGAGCCGTCAAACTCAAACTCCAAGAAGTCTCCACCCTTGAGATTTTCATCTTTAGCAATCAACTTCCAGCCATCAACAACAACAAAACTCTCAACATCACCACTACATTTCCTAAACGCCAATTCCCAAGAGCTCCCAGAAATGCTTCTAACCGTTACAGTTTTAGGAAAAGGCTTTGGTACAAAGCTGGTGAAAGAAATGGGTATTTTCTGCAAACATATATGTGAAAGTCTCAACCAAAATAGAAATCTACAGATGAACATCTAAGAAACCAAAAACAAAAACAGAGTGAAGAGAAGAGTGTTTTTTTACGAGATCATCTCCGGATTCATCAGGTAAGTACACTTTGAAGAACTTTGGAAGACAATCATCCGAAGAGTTTCCTATTATAAAGCAAGACAAAATGAGAACAGAGGATATACATTGTGTAATTGTAGAATCAAGAACAAAAAAAAAGAGTCTAAAGGAGAAACCTTTGTTCATCTTCACTTCTTTGTGCTCTTTGTCTCGCTCTCTGGATCTTATATTTTGATGTAGAGATTTTTCCTTTTGTAGCAAAAAAAAACAGAGACTTGAACAGAACGCTTGTTGCTTCAAATGGAAAAAATAAAACTTCAAGGACTGGTACAAACTACTTTTACTTCAATGTAGAGCTGAGATTTCGAAACCCTAGTTTCTGATGGAACAGGAAGGTGAGTAAAGTTGTTCTAAACCAAAGTTTTCCCAGATTGCAAGGGTTCTTTGAGTGGCTTTTTCGACTTTAGTAGTAACAAATTGGAAAACAGAGGTTTCTCTCTGTTTCTACTTCTTGCTTCAAATGGAAAAATCACTATCCGAACGACGCCGTTTTATTAAAAAATGATTCGTTAGAGAAAGGCCCACGAAAACAAATGGGCCTAAATTTTGGTCCATTCTAGATAGTTTTAATATGACAGTATTGTCCTGAAGAATAGTTTCACAGCGACGAGTCGCGATGGGGTATAATAGTAACTTCAATTGTTTAGTCCGGCCAGATCGTCGTCGTCTTCTCGCCGGGAAATTTCAAAACGTTAATCAACAGTCAAATCAATCTAACATTCTCCGACGTGTTCTCACTGTAAGTAGAAAAATCTCTCACTGAAGAGATTCGATTTCGCCATCTTTATATCTCGGACGCTGCGTGACAGCGAGGTCTCTCAATTGGAGAAGGATCTATTAGATACCTCTGTTTGGTTTCTGTAAAATTGATAGCTGAGCATAGTAGCATGTTTGGGTTTAATCTTCACATTAATTTGCCTTTAATCTTCACATAAATTACACACGATTCCTCCTAGCATAGTAGCATGTTTGGGTTTTGTTCTTCTTGCTTGTTACACTTTAACTTGTTCATACAACAATAACATTAAGGAAGCTGGTTCTTGTTTGTTAAACTGGTCAAACACTCTGCTTAGTATCTAGTTGTTGTTAACTTTGGTTTCTGAACCTCTTTCATTGGGAGATGGTCCAAAGTAGTAATACAGTCTCCTCCACCTTTGCCATGTCCCTATAATGGTATTATATGTGGAAGGAGCTCCAAGGTACGTATGTCTTCTCTGTACTCTTTAGTGCACCAAATATGATTCACTTTACTTTACTTACATATGCATATCTGCTGCAACCAATCGAATGCTTACTTACATATTTACATATTTGCAATAAGTAAATTCAGTTAGATGTTCAACAGTCCTTGAGCTTGACTCAAATTTGACTAGATCTCCATCCTGTTACTTTGATAAGTCGGAAGTGTGAGCATAAATAATATTCTGCAGCATTAAATTGGAAAACGGGAATAGTTTAGTGAATAATCTTGTGCGCTAAAAGTTTGATTTTTGTCTCCAGGAAAGACACCAGATAAAGGTCTTATGTCACGTTATCATCACAGCCAGGACATGGCAAATGCAAGATCAGTCCAGTGATGGAACCGCCACAGTAGCAATCTTCAGGATTCTCATTCTCAGAAGCCCTCATGCACAGCTACTTGCCATCGTTCTCGGCGCTTCTTCAGTTTTTATCTGCTCAGTCTTATGTCATCCACCCATCTGATTACACATCTCTTCAACATCACCACCATTTCATGAACCACCAACGAGCTCTACCATAGCTTCCTTTGCCAAACTTCAAGGTAAGACTTTCTAGGAAACAATAACATTCAAATTAACTTTTGCTCAGCCACAAGCTACATTTTCACCTCAAGATTAGTACATTTTGATTACATTCTACATTATAACAAGAAGAATACACTGATGTTGATGGAACACCCCCGTAGTTTGTGGTAGTATACTAGTATTTACCTCATATTTCAGCACGACCTCATGATTCTTAATGGATAAACTTGAAAGCGTAAGAAGAAATGTTTAGTGAATAGAAGACGACTGAGATTTGTAGCATTATTCTCCTCGTGTCTTCTGCTTCTCTGTCGACCGTTTTCCTTAAAGATCATATAACACTAGGAGTAATAACATTCTCCTTACTTACATGAACCTGCAGGTTCCTAAACAGCCCTGAAGTTGGACATAACTTGGACAGTTGGACCCTTATTGTGGAAGGCCAATATGATGATCAACTGCAACATCTTGCTATTGTTTGGTTCTCTTTTCTTATTTTGATTTGTAAGTTTGTAACCAGAAGTTGTGCCAACAACAAGATACAAATCCAAACCCATTTGTCACTATACTTTAATGTCATTTGATTTACTCCACCGAACAATGTAAGTGCTATTTGTTGAAGACTTTTTCGGACCCTAGTTGTTGCAGACAGCAAGACAACATGATATGCTTTAAAGACATTGTTGCAGGAGAAAATAGAGAGATTTAATGAGATTCAGGAACTCTTTATAGGAAAGTATCTTATTTTAACTTTTAAAACATCTCTAACACCAACTCGCTATAAACCAAATCCATAGATAGCGATTTAGCATTGCTAACACAATAAAACCAAGTCACAGCTACCACACATAAGACTCATAAAAGCATAGTGAAGAGATCATCCCCTGATAATGTTGACCTTGATGGTGTGAACCAGATTAGTCCCAGTCTTCTTAACCTGGCATATCATCTTATCAGTCGTCTTCATTTTGTTCCTTCTGAAAACACTTCCAAATCCCTTGACAAAGATGCAGCCATTCATCTGAATCTTGATTTCTTTCTCCAATGCTCCCAATTTGTCCATGACTGTTATACGCTCTGGGAAGGTTAAACCATAGTCCTTTATGACATGAGCCGGTATTTTCTGCAACAATAAAGAAACATCATATAACATATCGATATATTCACTATTGATGCATTCACATAAAACATTATAACCCAAAGATGTTTAAATGGAAGTGTTGAAATTTCTTTTCACATTCAGTTTTTGCTTACCAGTTGGCTTTTCCTCTTTGGATTGAGTGTCACAATAAACTGGGGGTTGTTACCATCATCCTCATTCTCAGCATCAGCATCATCATCATCAAGCTCAACATCCTCATCCTCAGATTTATCATCATCAGAATCCTCAACAGCAGCATCATGATAATCAGAATCATCATCATCATGTAGAACGATAACATCATTGCTAGCCCGAGTTTCTTCTTCACCCCCAGAGTTTTGCTCTGAACTTCTCTTAATCCTTTTGCACGCTGTCGCATGCTCATAGATACAAAAATTGAAACAGCGAGAGCCATCAAATTCAAATGCCAAGATATCTCCGTCCTTCAGATCTTCGTCCTTAACAATCTTCTTCCAACCATTAACCATAACAAATCTCTCAGCCTCATCGTCACCACCACGTTTCCTCAACACCAGATTCCAAATCTTTCCACTAACACTTCTCACAGTTACAGTTTTAGGCAAAGATTTTGGTAAACAGCTGTTAAAAGAAATGGGTAGTACCTGAAAAGTTTCTGCAAGTTTCAAGCAACCAGAAAACAAAACAAAAAGACAAAAAGCAGTGAAGAGAAGTGTGTTTTATTACCAGATCATCTCCGGATTCACCAGGAAGGAAAGCTTTAAAGAACTTGCAAATAGAACCATCCGAAGAAGTTCCTGTTACAAAAGAAGAAAAGTAAGAAACATCAATGTCTAGAAGAACACATTACGATGGAAGAATCAGGAACAGAGGATGTGATAAAACCTTGGTTCATTGTCGTCAATTTCTTGTTGTGCTTAGACACTCTCTCTCTCTCTCTGAAACCCTAATTGTTTTAGTAGGAAATATAAAGGTGAATAAAGTTTCTCCAGATCTTAGATTTTTCAGATGTGATTTGATCTAAAGGTTTTGGCCATTTCCCATTTGTAGCTAAAACTTGCAAAAACAGAGTGTTCTCTCTGTTTCATGCTTTACTGCTTCAAATGGAAAACAAACCATTAATAGTACTCTTCTTATTCAAAAATAATTCGTTAAAGAGAACCAAAGTATCGCCAAGGCCCACTAATACAAGAAATGGGCCTAAAGTTCGGGCCAAAGTAATGCTGAATGCATGCCTAAAACTGTAAATATGATTTCTTTACCGTATGGCTTACCGTATGGCTCTCAAGCAGGTTTTGGTTACGGTTTATAGAATATATAAGGAAGACAGGAATGCTGGTGATTTGTTCTGATCTTGTTTTCGAACTTTACAGATGGCAAATCTTTCTAAAGAGGAAGTTGTGCAAGTACTTCGGCGACAGAGCTCTGGTTTCTCAAGGAATAATTCAAGATATCAAGGAGTTGCTTTGCAAAAGATTGGCGGGTGGGGTGCTCAAATCGAGCAGTTTCATGGAAACATGTACGTAATAAACTTTCCCTGTATCTAATTTTGCGCTTTTTACACATGCAGTGTTCTTTGTGTTATTGTCTAAATGTAGTTGTCAGTCATTGCTAGAAAAAGAGTGAGATCAGATAAAAGCTTTTGGTTATTTTTCGTTGATGTGAAAATGTTTTTGTTAGAACCATTAGTAGGAGAACCCCATTTTTGATTATGGGTTATATCTAGAGATTCTAATGGCTATGAGACTTTTATATCTGTCTTGGAATGTTTGTCCTCTGAGTATAAGCTGCAGCTTTTGCTACCATCTTTGTTATCTCTGCTTAATATGTGAAAAGCTACTACGAACTTTGTTAATTTGATTTCTGAATTCATTATTTAGCTAATGTTAAGCTTGACCTCAACTTGGGAATCTCTCTTTCACTGGGAGATGGTCCAAAGCAAAAAGATAGAGCCCAGCGGCTTCACCATGTCCCTAACAACAGTATAGTATGTGGAAGGAACACTTCGGTGCGATTTCCCAAATATGATTTACTTATACTTTCATATGTGTTTTGCTCCAACCATTAATCAAATGTTTCTTTGTCGATCTGTCATTGCAATCTGGAACTCAAAGCTATATACTTTCCCATTAACTTGCTCGAGCCCTCATGGTTCTTCCTTGATTCATGAATTTCTGACTCTTCCATTTAACTTTCTTAAAGCTTTTTACACAATGATGCAAAAAAAAAAAAAAAA
>NC_025686.1:24819610-24821390 GCF_000633955.1 Camelina sativa | reverse complement strand
CAGCAAAATGTGTGTACAATCTTACAACTTCCCAATAATACTTTACATTCAAAAGGAACGCTCTTCTTTGCCATAGATCCGCTGAAGTTCCCTAGTCGCCGCTTGGAATGATTCTGAACCAAATCGAAAACATGACATTAGAGAAAACTTAAATGTAAGTTTCAAATACATATCCATGAAGAAGAAGAAGTGGGTTGAACCTTTCCAGATGCGAAAAGCTTTCTGGTTAATAGGAGAACCAAATACAGTCTGAATGACATCAAACAGCATACTCTCTGGAGCGTTCCTCAGTTCCTGAACTATCTGATAAATCGTCTTCCCGTTTTCAAAGTAAATATGATTGTTTGGATGCTTTGTTTTACATCCAGCGTGTCTCTCAAATGCATACGCGTTAAGCACCTTGAATGATTAGAGTCAAAGCAAAATATTATTCGGTGAGTGTTCCAGCAACATCATAAAGAAAAAAACCTTTTATGTTGTTGAGTTACCTTTGTGAAATCGCAAGTTTGACATCCGCAGAGATAACCTGATCCTTTGATGACTCCTTGAAGCTCCTGATAGTAAGATTGTTTCGATGCAATTACAAACTCAAAGGCTTCAGGAGATAGGTTAGCTTAAATAAGAACAGCTGAGCTGAAAAATTTAGGTTTTACCTCTCGCGAGAGAGAAACATACTTGACAGGAACACCATCGAGCATACCGGTTGATATCAAGCTTCTGACATTTGAAGGAAAGCTTGTGGAAGCTTCCTTCTTTGACGTCTTGGCCTCTGCTTTGTTCTTTGGAAGAGTTTCCAAACTCGGTTTAGCCACTTGTTGTTGTTGTTGTTCACTTACAACTCCACTGCTGGTCTGTGAACTCCCAGTTTCTTGACCATAAACCATATCAGATGTTCCAATAGAATCCTGAACATAAGACTGATAGTTTTCAACCCCATTGGAGCTAGATCCAACACCGTGTTCATCATCATTAATTTCACCAAATGTGATACCATGAGAGTCCTCCTCATTACCATAAGGATGACCCGCCATTGCAAAATTTATAAAGCTACTCTCGTTCTCCCGGCTACAAGGCTCAACCGAAGACGACTCAACTTTCCTTTCACTATGATGACCATCTAAAGCAACATGTGTACTCATCGTTTCCTTAACTTGCCTAACCGGAAGTTTTCTAACTCCATCACCATCAAAACAACTCCCAGCAACAGCAACCTCCACACCATTAGATATAGACAACTCAACAGATCTATTCTCCATAAAACTCTCAGCTATACTCTTACTTTGGTGGTGGCTACTACAACCTTCAGTTCTATCTCTATCACCAAACAAAAGAGGTCTTGGTGGCATTTCAGCTCCTAGAAGACGATCCATGAACTGGTTAGAGACTGATTGAAAAACAGATGAGCTTTCCCACAAAGGAAGACCTAAGTTTGATTTTCCTACTAATCCTGGATCTTGCACAACAGCTTGTTTCTTGTTTGGGAACATCTCTGAGCGAGAAGAAGAAGAATCAACAAACCAAGGATGAGGACGTTTTGAATCATCTCTTGTGGAATGATCATACACTGAATCTTCCTCACTTGTATGCTCATTGTTCTTTAAAACCCAGAAACCTTTGCTTTCATATGACTGGAAACAATACAATTTTGGTCCAAATCAGATCCTAAAACCCATAATAAAAATATGAACTTTAGGAAACATAAACCCTAAATTCAGAGGCGTACCATTTTCTTCGTCCTTTTCGATTCGATTTCAATCTCTCTCACGTCGTCAAATAGCAA
>NC_025686.1:24807875-24819548 GCF_000633955.1 Camelina sativa | reverse complement strand
AAAAAAATTTTTTTTTTTTTTTTTTTTTTTTTCGCGACCCAAAGATCAATCTTTTAAGAAATTGAAACCTATTCGCTCAGTAAACAGTGTTGAAAATTCTCAAAGTCGAGAAATTTATGAACGAATACGAGTGAGTGCCCTAAGGAGTGATGAGGTTTTTGAATGGCTGGAAAAAAAATTGGAGAAATTGAAAGATCATTACCTATTATTGATCGCCGGTAAAACTAGATCGCCGGCGAAGAAAGTAACGGAGAGCGATGTGATGATACGGTGCGCGAGAAGCACCAGAATTTTGCTTCAGCTATGCTTTGGGTTTTTTTGGTTAAAGGCATAAAAGCAATTAAGCAAAAATCGCATGATCTGATGTTACGGGTACCACGAAGCTTATCTTACGCGTTGTTGAGTGATGTCTAATCGTGACCGTTCATCTCCAACAATAGAGAGAGTTGTGGGCACCAACTTCTTTTTATAAATTTCAAAAATAATACTATTTAGAAACAGAACAATTTGAAATTATATCATCAGTATTTATTACTGATGCTTTGAATCAATTTTTTTTTTTTTTTTTGAATTTTGATTATTGAAGAAGATCCATTTTATTTTATGCAATCAACTATATATCTAGTTGAAGCTTTCATATATATTAGGTGAGGGTGTTTTGAGTATGAAAGATGAATTTGAAGCTGATCCTATCATAGACTAAAGACAAGTAGACAACGTGGGCTTTTACTTAGATGGTAGAGGAGATAGTCTCATTCATCACGCAACTCAAACTGACTTGTGCTTAAGAGATGCATACTACTGACAAAATTGTCATGTTTGGCTTTAGGACTCCTACTTTCTTCTTTACTGGAGCATTTTGGTTTGGCAAACCGCGAGAAACTCAAGGAGCTTTGCTTCTTCCCTGCATAGGATGATCAACGTTGCTTTGACACAAGCAAAAGTAAAAGGTTGAGAGAGACCGTATAGATATGGTGGTGGTGTTAGATCACGTTGGTTATTCTACCGATCATTGAATATTTTTGTCTGATTTGTACAGATAAAGTTGATAATGGTAGGATCACAAATAACACTCTAAAAACTTACACTTCTGATGCTTCAAATTTTGTTTTTTTTTGGTTTCACTATGTCAGTTGTATAATTTGTATACTTTCCGAGTCGGTTTTGTTTAAAATGTAGATAACGTATCTATATCTCGGGTTGTTTTTATTTGAGGAGGGTAACAGCATAATAATTGATAATTAATCCCAAAAAAGAAAAATAGAATAGGATATTTTCACGTCGGCCAAAATAAAAAAAGAGAGCTCAAAGAGATATTTCTTACCAAATGGGAAATGCTAAGTAAGATATACAAAATCTCCAATGCTATAACAAGAAACAATATATTTTTACAGAAGGAAAAATATATTACAGCCCTATGAAAGTTTCCTAAATCTGCAGATGTATGTATAATCTAAAATATTAAGAAAAATTCAAAGAATGATATAGAAACAATAATATTTTTCAGAAAATTATGGAAAAAAAATCAATCAATAAACTGTTCTTCCAAGCTCCAGCTTGAGGTTCAAATTCTCCACCATCCCTAAACTGAGATCCAAGCAAGCCACTCTTTTCCCACTGCTAGATTTCTTCAACGTCGTAACCGTCGGCTCCGGCAATAAAGCGCGTGTAACCAACGCGCCGGCAGCTCCACTCTCGTTCCTGTGTCTCCTCATGTGCCCTCCCAAAGCTTGTCCCATCGGAAACTCAACTCCACATATGGGACAAGGATGAGATGTGGTTTTAACCTTCTTAACCAAACCAGACGACGACAAGGTCTCGTTGCTGTTGTTAATAGGCTTCTTGTGACTCGCACGGTGACCTCCCAAGGCTTGAAACGAATGAAACTCCTTCAAACACGTTTTACATGTGAAAACGCGTTTTAGATCTCCACCACCGTCAACGTGTTCTTGTCCAACTCTCGATAACAGCATCAAACAATTCGCTGCGGTGACATCAACCGTCGACTTAATCTCCTCCGATCTCGCAACCATTTTCTCTTCTTCTGATGATGTTTTGATAAGATGAAATAATAATATCTTTGTAAGTTATGTGTGTTTTGAGTTCTTGTAGTTGTGTTGTAACTTGTGTTTGGGAAGTATTTATAGATATCGAGTTTG
Source organism: Camelina sativa (assembly GCF_000633955.1). Classification (NCBI taxonomy): domain Eukaryota; kingdom Viridiplantae; phylum Streptophyta; class Magnoliopsida; order Brassicales; family Brassicaceae; genus Camelina; species Camelina sativa. The sequence goes on along the minus strand of NC_025686.1, from coordinate 24,817,389 downwards.
TGGACTGAAGACGTGTGAAGGATGACGAAAATAGCCTTGTGACTTGGTGGGTAAGGAAGTGGCAAGCGAAGAGTGTGGTATTAACGCAATTGCGTGGAAAGATAAGGGGTAATCAAGTAAGATGCGTGTTATGTGGTCACGATTTGCGACACCGCGTAGTTTTGGAGACTAAACTACAAAATTAGAAAAAAAAATAAAAACGAAAGAGTCGTTTCGGTTGGTTGAGAATCTTCCTCGTGTTTTCTCGAAAACACTTTATTTTTTTTATTTATAATATAGAGATATTTTTATTTATTTTGGGATTACACTTACACATCAGAAAGAAAAAAAAAAAAACTAAACTCTTTTGAGTTGACGTCAACAAATAAAACTATAAACTCAACAAGTTTGATGAATCCACAACGCGCAGCGCGTGATTCTCTCAGCCGTCTTCTAGATATATTATTATACGGAATAGTTTTAAGATGATCAACGGTTTCTAGATACATACGAATCATCTGATTCTGTTTACTTAAAACTTTAGAATTATATTTTGAAATGCTTCTTCAAGTTATGTGAATGATTTCATATAAGTTATGTTTACAATTTCGTAATTTTAATATCTATTGGTATATTTATACCTACAACTTAGTTATATGATGCAATACTGTCTATTTTGAACAAGGTAAATTAGTGTGGACTTGGTTTCACTTTTATGAGTTTCAAACATATTTTAGTAAAATAAACATATGGTTTTTGGTTTTGGTTATGGTATGTCGGTTCGTTTATTTTCTTCTTTTTGGTCCACAAGAATTTCTATTTTAAATTTATTTTTAGTATTTTAATTGTTGGTCAGATATGTATTCTAGAAAGTGAACTACCTACTCTGTTGGTGTGTTTTGTTAGAAAATAAATACTAATAAGTAGTTGTTCTTTTAAGAATGTTCTGTCAAAAACTGTCGTCAGCGATGAGCCATCTAGCAGCACAACCCCAGCGAAGGCATGACAACACCAAATACGTGAAACCTACGCGTTTGAAAAGAATCGCGTGGATCATTCAAATTTAACAACAAGATATGTACGGAAGCTTGATGGAAACGTGGGAAGCAAGTAGAGGAAGCGATATTAATAAAACATAATCAAAGAGATAGTGACTCGCGGCACTTTTTAGTGCCTTTTCCACGCGGAACCGATCTTCGTTTATAGTATAAAACTCTCTTCTAGTAGTTATAATATACCTTAAGATTCTTGTTTTCACACTCTCTCAACTACTCAATTTGTAAAGAGATTTCATAAACTCTCATTAGATAATTCAAGTCAATAATTGTTTACATAATTGGACAAGTATAATATGATGATTGTTCGGTTTATGGGATTACCAACCAAAGTATGAAATGGATAGCCATATGATCGACTTGCGTTTTGTATTGTTTTTTTATTTGACTCTCTCTATCAGTTTCCATTTTGCCTTGTACGCCAAAGAAATATATTTATTTGTACATACATACTTCTAGAGTACTGTATATACAACCAAGCAAAACAATTTTTGTTCTTTTTTCTTATTTTATTACTTGAAAAACAAAAACAAAAATAGCATCTGAGACTGAGATGAACCAAATTGCACTTCCCTTGGGGAGAATTGGCTAGAATCGTCTTTTATATTAGATGAGATTTCCACGGCGAGAATTAATGCAGAAATATATTATGAAACTCAACAAAAGCTGAAGAATTTGATTAAAATGACTAAACCAGTCATCTACCAATACATTTGATTCTCGGGATTTAATAGTAATGAAAATTTGACATGATCGGCTTGTAGTGAGGTCTGAGGTGTGGTTACCCACCTCTGGCTGTCTAGCTAATCACATGTAAATAGCCTAATAGGTTCAACCAACCTCTCTTTCAAAGGGTTACAAATGTAGGAAAAAGTTACATCTTAATTATGTTGTTTATACTAATGTTGAACTTGAATAATCAAATTATATTCGTTACGAATTTTTTCTTCTAATAAAGTACTAAAACATAAACTGAAAAACAGTAAATTCCTTTAATTTTTTTTTTATCAATGTACGTTATACTGTATAAATAAAATTGATTTGTTTACAAAGAGTGAAGAAAAAATCTTATGGGAAGTGATTCCAAAGAAATAGGGAAATAAATATGAAACGAAGATCCTCTTACCCTTTTTTTTGCTTTCTTAGTTAGATAATGACAGTGGAATGGAAGAGATAATAGAGTTATGCTGAAATCACTCAACCAACTCTAATAGTAAGTTGAGATTATTCGTGATTTCGGTCCATTTACCAAATATAGCTAGGGAGAGAGATTTGTGGGTATTTGTACATAAAAGAATGATGAGAAGATATTTGAGTACTCAATACTCTCACACAATGAGCTTCCAAAGTTTATCTCTTCTTCTCTTCGTCACTCTCCTTGCCTCTCCTGCATTTGCTCTTAAGAAGGTCCTCTCTTTCTTTCTATGTAACTCTATTAATTTGCTATCACGATCGTTATGCACTTCTTTAATTAACATTTTCTAATTGAACAGTCGTACATAGTGTACTTCGGATCTCACGCCTATCCTACTCAACTCTCTACTGTCCATCTTGATGGTGTTGCTCACTCACATCGCACTTTCCTCGCATCTTTCGTGGGAAGGTATCATTTTCATCACCTCTATGTACCTCTCTTTATGAAAATTCTAAATCAATGTTTTAAAATTTGGTTCAAAAGCTAACCGGTAAGTATTTCGGATCACCGGATCATCTGATAGGGTTTTAGGTTAGTGACACTTAATTTTTGTTTATGTATCTTTGTTATAAAAAAAAAAATCAAATTGTGTTTAGTCACCATGTCTTGAAACCAAACTCGAATATAGAGGCACAAAATCAACTGACGTACGTATAAAGAGAGAGATACATGAAAATAAGGATTTTTGGGGTACGTGCATTGGTTTTTCTCAGGGTTTTAGGCGAGGCAAGTCTATGTTTAAAAGTATAATTGTACTCGTTTACTGCATGAATTGCGAATTTACTAGCCTAACCGGCCTATTTAGTCTGAGATTTTTAGTAGTACATTCCAATAAATAACTATCTTCTCTATTGCAGCCATCAAAATGCACAAGAAGCAATCTTTTACTCATACAAGAGACATATCAATGGCTTCGCCGCAGTACTTGACGAAAATGAAGCTGCAGAAATCGCCAGTGAGATCATCAATCCCAATATTTTTTTACATGTGGTTACTCAGTTCCTTTTGGTTTCACCCTAACAAAAGTTTAAAATATTTTATAATGCAGAGCACCCTGATGTAGTCTCTGTACTCTTAAACAAAGGAAGAAAACTGCATACCACTCATTCATGGGATTTCATGCTCCTTGAGAAAAATGGTGTTGTTCACAAGTCTTCACTATGGAATAAAGCTGGATATGGAGAGAACACAATCATCGCTAACTTGGACACAGGTAATTCCCAAAAGAAGGTTTTGAATCTATTTGTTCTGTTTCATAGTTATGAATGATCATATTCAAGTCATGGACCTTTCTCAGTGTTTAAATATTTCAACTTTTTGATGAAGGTGTGTGGCCTGAATCAAAAAGCTTCAGCGATGAAGGGTATGGAGCTGTTCCAGCTAGGTGGAAAGGCAAATGCCATAAGGATGTTCCTTGTAACAGGTTCAGCTCTCATCTTTACTTAATTGTTTATAGAGATATCCAGGCAGCTAGATTGATATATTATTGATCCATAACATGTAACCAGGAAGCTCATTGGGGCAAGGTACTTCAACAAAGGTTACTTAGCCTACACAGGCCTCTCCTCCAACGCCTCCTTTGAAACCTCTCGCGATCACGATGGTCACGGTAGTCACACCCTTTCCACGGCGGCTGGTAACTTTGTTCCCGGAGCTAATGTGTTTGGCATCGGGAACGGCACAGCCAGCGGCGGCTCTCCTAAAGCTAGAATTGCTGCTTACAAAGTGTGCTGGCCGCCTGTGAATGGCGCGGAGTGCTTTGATGCTGATATTTTGGCAGCGATTGAGGCTGCCATCGACGATGGTGTGGATGTTATCTCGGCTTCAGTGGGAGGAGACGCCGGAGATTACATGAACGATGGAATAGCCATTGGATCCTTCCTAGCCGTCAAAAATGGTGTGACGTTTGTGGCCTCTGCTGGAAATTCTGGTCCTAAGCCTGGAACTGTCTCAAACGTTGCACCATGGATTATTACAGTTGGAGCTAGCTCCATGGATCGGGAGTTTCAAGCCTTTGTTGCGCTGAACAACGGCCAAAGCTTTAAGGTTTGATATTTACTTTTTAAAACTTTTTGTTCTTTTCTTTCTTGTGGTACAAGTAACTAATTTTGAACGCAGGGAACAAGCCTCTCAAAGCCTTTGCCCGAAGATAAGATGTACAGCCTTATCAGTGCTGCAGAAGCTAAAGTAGCCAATGGAAATGCGACGGATGCGTAAGTAAAAGCTATATCCAATTTTTTTGGGAATGTTTAATGTAACTATGAACTAATTAACTAAATGTTGAATACATAGATTGCTATGCAAGAAAGGTAGCCTAGACCCGGAGAAGGTGAAAGGGAAGATCGTAGTGTGTCTTAGAGGAGACAACGCACGAGTGGAGAAGGGACAGCAAGCGGCCGCTGCGGGGGCTGTGGGTATGATTCTATGCAACGACAAGGCAAGTGGAAACGAAATCATCTCGGACGCTCATGTTCTTCCTGCTTCTCAAATTGACTACAAGGATGGTGAAGCTGTGTTTTCGTACCTAAATTCCACGAAAGATCCCAAAGGTTACATAAAAGCACCAACTAGTGCGCTGAACATAAAGCCTGCTCCTTTCATGGCCTCTTTCTCTTCTAGAGGACCAAACTCCGTCACACCAGGGATCCTCAAGCCTGACATCACTGCACCTGGTGTCAACATCATAGCCGCCTTCACGGAAGCCACAAGCCCTACGGACTTAGACTCTGACCATCGCAGAACTCCTTACAACACGGAATCAGGGACTTCTATGTCTTGTCCTCACATCGCCGGCATTGTGGGTCTCTTGAAGACACTTCACCCTCAATGGAGTCCTGCAGCTATCCGCTCTGCTATCATGACCACTTCAAGAACCAGAGACAACAGACGAAAGCCTATGGTTGATGAATCCTTCAAGAAAGCAAATCCCTTCAGCTACGGCTCAGGCCATGTCCAACCAAATAAAGCCTCCCATCCTGGTCTTGTCTACGATCTCACCACTGGAGACTACTTGGACTTCCTCTGCGCAGTTGGCTACAACAACACCGTAGTTCAACTCTTTGCCGAGGACAAACAGTACATGTGCCGCCAAGGAGCCAATCTTCTCGACTTCAACTACCCTTCGATCACTATCCCAAACCTAACGGACACTATCACCGTAACCCGTAAACTCAAGAACGTTGGACCGCCTGCTACTTACAATGCTCATTTCCGACAGCCACTTGGAGTAAGCGTCAACGTGGAGCCCAAACAGCTCAGTTTCAACAAAACTGGAGAGGTGAAGATGTTTCAGATGACACTGCGTCCCAAGTCAGTGAAGCCTTCTGGTTCTGGCTACGTCTTTGGAGAGCTGACGTGGACTGATTCTCATCATTACGTTAGGAGTCCCATCGTCGTCCAACTTTCAAGCTAGCCTTCATCTTGTTTTCACTTTCCTTCTATCAAATCAAATTTATAAGTTTGGTTCGCCAAATTAATGTTCACCAAAAAAAATAAAAAAAAATTAATTGACTTAAACGCATTATTATACTTTAGTTAGACTTAGATGATACGATGATAGTAATAATTTACTGTTAATAGGAAACTATCAACAATATTTTTATGTTAATAGGAAACTATCAACAATATTTTTATGTTAATAGGAAACTATCAACAATATTTAATATTACCGAAAAAACCTTTTAAAAGTAGTAATCCAAAAACTTTTGATTATTTTTTTTATTTTACTTTTGAGTAATGCATCTGATAATGCACGTGATTAACTTTGCTAATTCATTAATCATCTTCTAATTACAGAGTTTGTGTAAAGAGAGATGAATTAGGATTGCCAAGTGTGCTTTTTGCGTGTCGTTACGTGAAAGCAGTGACAGAGAAATAAAAAGTGTGTGGGTGTGGCTTGGCTTGGACTTGACCAGAACTAGAACCTCACTCTCGACTCGGGGTTTTTTTTTGGGTTAAACCCGGGAAACGAAGCGATGCAGACGAGATCCTCCTCATCCTCACCCTCGCCTGACGAGAGCCAGTTGCAGATCGTGAACACTATTTCGTTTCGCGGCAAGATTTTGCCTGGTTGGACCGTCGTGAATCGGCCGCGATCTTCCCGAAGCGGCAGTACCGATACGGTAAATGTGATACGAAATTTGAGTTTTTTTTGTTTCTCTAGATTCGCAACAAGTTGAAGATTTTGAGCCTTTGTTATGTCTTTTGTGCAATTAATATGTATGAGACCAAAGTGTAATGTTTGGATCAAATTAGTGATTTTGTTGTCACAGAGCTTTAGGCTGTTGCTTTAGAGGATAGATCTTAGAGTTATCTTCTAGAAAAATCTCATCTTTCCTTGTTTTGGGTATTGTGGGCAGTACTTTATTGAGCCAGGGACTGGTAGAAAGTTTTCATCTTTAGAAGCTGTTCATAGACATTTGTCTGGAGAAGTAAGTGATAGACGCTTGACTCGAGCAGGATCCGTCTTCCAGGAAAGAACAAGGGTTTATGAACGATCCATAACCAAACAGGTCCCTTTTATCTATATTTCAAATTGCACAAGCATATATGGTTATTCTTGGATCAATTATAATTGAAATCAGTGAGAGTTATGCTTTTTGCAGGAACATCGTAACGTTGAATATGCATCCAAAGGTTTTCGATTGCCTAAAGGATGGTCTGTTGAAGAGGTTCCGAGGAAAAACTCTCATTCTATTGATAAGGTACTTGTGTAGACTAGAGACCCTATGCATATATGTTACTCAGTCACATAACTAACAAACTAGTTCAGTTGATGTTGGAGGGAGTAAACAGAGAACAGCAGAATGTGTAAAATGTATCTAGAATGATTTTGGTTGTTTTAGGGTTGAGTCTATGGCTAAACAGTTAGTATTGTTCTTTGCAGTATTATGTTGAGCGGAAAACAAGAAAGCGTTTCCGTTCTCTTGTTTCTGTTGAGAGATACTTAAAAGAATCGGGTAACCATACAGATCAGCAGCTTATGCTTGTACAGTATCGCCGCCGTTCCAAAGATTTCAGATTACCTGATGGATGGATCATTGAGGAGAAACCACGAAAAAGTTCCACTCAAATAGACAGGGTATACATCTGATGCTCTGGTAATGTTTGTTTTGTGTTCCAGATATTCAGAACCGTTAATACTGTTATTTGCAGTCTTATATTGATCCAGAAACGGGGAATAAGTTCCGTTCTATGGCAGCAGTTGAGAGATACTTGCTAGCAGTCGGTGCAGCTGACTCGGTTTCTATGGTGCAATCCAACCAGCTTGCTGTAAGTTTTCTAAGCTTACAGATAAACAAAGTTTGGTTTTAAGCTTTTACATCCTTTAGAGGTTTACACGGTTGTAATGGTGTGATGGTGGTTTCTTATATAACATATTTTTCAGCTTGCGGTGAACCGGAATGATACCAGATTTCTGAAGGAAGTTATTGACCCAAACCCACCGAAGAAAGTTAAATGGGTCCTTACTGGTCCAGGCGGAAATATGTTTACTGCGAAAGTGAGTGGATCAGACGTCTCTAGCTCAGTTAAACAGACATGGTCCGAGGCGTTTGTTTCAATGATCCAAGACCGCTCTTAACAAAAATGTGACTAGGTTTTGGTCTATTTGTGGTTGGTTTTGTCATGTTGGGTTACGTTTAACAAGCTAGTCCAGTCGGTAGTCTCATCAAGTTGTTCATACTTCAGTCTAGTTCATAACTGACCCCAATAACCGGTTTTGCTAGAATTTTCATGTTAATAGTTTGGGTAGGTATATATGTTAGTGCTCAGGTTAAGTTAGGGGACATTAAGTTCTCTGTACTCTGTAGTAAGGTGAAGCAATGGTTGAAACAATCCAAATCCTTGACATGTGTTTTCAAAAATAAATTATGTGTTCTTCTAGCTTAGAGTTTTATTTTTTCAAATTCTTCTCCTTCAATATAATCGCCAAAATTGAAAAACAAAGCTCATACAAAGATCTTTTTAGCATGTGAATCTAATAATTATATCGAGTATAATTTCGAAATTGACTGGACTTGCTCGATCCTGAGAGTACATCCATCGTTTGTTACTAGTGGTTAAAGCAAGTAGCTCTCGAGTTTGGTATCTTAGATTGAGACTTGAGAAGGTTTGTTTGATTTTTCTATGACAATACAACTATATAGTTACTATATAGTATTCCATGTGAGATATAATTACCTCCCGTTACCGGTTTTTCTCAGTGAAACTGTAGAAAAGATGTAACTGTAGATATCAAATTATAAAACTGTGAACTGTGAAGTACAATGTGTACACGCAATCACAGCTCCTTTTTACCAAAATGTGAATTCACTTCAATGAAGTCAGTCACCTACTGCAAGATCTTATCATTCTTATTATATGATTATATTATAATCTTTATTTATTACTGTAATAAGACTGAGCCTTCGATAGACTCCAATATTTCAATATGATATAGAGTGTACTTTATTTTGAACTTGGTCTAACCTTTTTCCTTATTTTTTTTGTCAACCTAAACTTTTTCATTATATATATATGAGTTTGATTTCACTTCTAATGTGGAATGTTGAAGAAACAAANAATTTTTAAAAAAAAAAAAAAAAAAATTCACCCGAAGTGTTGGTAGTATTTGTCTTTGGTCTAATAAATACATGTCGTGGGAATTTATAATATATATCTTCTTTTGCATAGAATTTTATGAATGTAAATGACAAGACTTTGAATAACAGTGCTATTTAACACTTCTAGAAATGGGTAAGTGGAAACTTCTTCTAAGTTTTCAAAGTCAAAAGACAACATTGTTGTTGGTTATTGAAATTTCTTTTGGTACGATTGATTATTAAATTTCTATTGTGTACGTGCTATACAAATTGAAATTGACGCCCAAAAAGGACAAATAGGCCAAAGTTAAAGGCATAGAGACTTTTTTCTTTCTGAATTTTTAAATTTGTAATCTCAAGGCCCTACCCCAACATTTGACTCTAAGCTATTTACGATTTCAAGGATAAATATCACTTTACCACATTTCAATGGCATTTATTTCGAATATAATATAATGTTTTCGATGTGATTTCCAGTAACACAAATTTACTTCACTGAAAGTAATCACGCTAAACTATAGTCAATTTGTAGTATAATATAGAATTACAGATTACTCAACAAAATCGAGCCCAATGGTTTCTTTACTGCAAAATTAGCTAATATAGTAATATGTATGAATCAAATAGTTAGTTATACTATCACTTTTAAGTTTTAACTTAACATTGATACCACCGTTGCACAAAAAAAAAAAAAAAAAAAAAAA
>NC_025686.1:24777642-24807385 GCF_000633955.1 Camelina sativa | reverse complement strand
GTTAGATTTCAACAACCCAAGAAAACTCAATCCAACATTCACAATTACTACGAATCTATTAAAAAAATTTGTTAATGTATTTGGTCAGAACATTTCATTTTAATTAACATCATAAGTATCTACAAGCTTAATGTATAAATTACCACTAAAGTAATACTCCCAAAGTAAACGAAGCTTCCTATAATCATTTAGCATATTATTTTGAAGTGAAAGGAGCTATCAAATGGGAAACATCAAAAGAATGAAAAAACTTGTCAAAACTAACTGAAATTTATAATTGAGATTCCCAATTACATATATAAGGAGGTAACATTGGGGTTATGAAAGAAATCAGATTTAAATTTGACCTCAAAAGACACCTAGGCTCAAACTACAACAATTATAAATAAAAATATATGCACCCACCCATCTTGTTTACTCTTAATTTTAAGCATGCAAAGGGAATTTTATATAGTTACCTACACAATTCACAATGCTTACAAGTTTACTACAACTCATCATTCCCTATTCTTTGTTATTCGAACCCAAACTAAGCTTGTTAGACGTGCCGTCTAGCTTCCCTTCTCATCAGAGACATTCGTGCCGGTTTCATTACTGCTGCCCACCATTGTTCCTTACAGCCACCGACTTTGGTTTCCTCGGGATACACTTAGCTCGAACCGCTTCTTCCTCGTCCTTCTCCGTCGTTGGTCCCATCCTTGAACTCCTAATAAAATGACCAAAATATCAATTATTACAACCTTTTCAGTTCATGTTTTTTAAAAAAATCTTATTCTAAAACGAAGAGACGTTTTGAAAGACGCCCCAAAATGTACTTGTACAAACTTTACCATATTCAGCTCTTCAATCAACTCACGCCATAACCAATTATTTACTACGTACGTACGGGAAAATTCATAAAAAAAAAAAAAAGTGAAAACAGTACTACGTGCCGTTTGACATAAAGAGAAAGCGAACTGCTTGATGTTTTTTTAAAGTACCTGTCAGCATTGTAAGAAGAAGATCTTTTCAAAGCAGGAACGAGTTCTTCCTTCTTGGTCTCAATCAAACTGCCGCTAAAATACTCCTTATCTTCCAATTGTACCCTTCCAAAACTCTTTAATTCCTTCTCTACCCTCTCCACACTACTACTACTATTATTATCACCTGCTTCTCTCGTTAGCGTACACCCGCTACGCCCAGTCATCGACAGCCCTTGATCTTTCAACAAAACAGGTCCACATTCTTTAAACGACATCGTACCGCACGATATAAGCTGCATCAACACAGCAGAAGCTCTCATCCTCCCGCTTGATAAACTCTCCACCGTCCGATGATCAGTGCTGCTGCTTTCGTTATTAGGACGCAATATCAGCCGTCCATCTGCTTTGATCAGATTCTCTAAAGTCTCGGGACTCGAATCCGACGGTGGAGGTGATATCTCGTCTCTGCTCAGCTCTGTTGTGCTCTGGTTCTCGTAACTCAACGACCTCTTCACTTCCTCCTCCTCCTCCCCCTCCTCCTCCTCTTTCGCCGGTTTTCTACGTCGCCGTCGATCGTCTGTCTGAGTAGAAGCGTCTGCAGCGAGTCTTTGAGTTGACTCGGCGCTTGACTCAGTTGCTTTGTAGACCTTGTACTCGCTGAGATCGATGGAGCTCCAAGACTGGTTTCTCCGGCGGTTTATCACATCATCGCCGGAGTTTTTATCCGGGTTAAGAGATCTCGGATCCCTGAAGGACGTGGTTTCGAGGAGGCTTCTTGGGTTTGAGATAAGACAAGAAGAATCAAGAACCTCAGAGCCTTTGAGAACGTATTCTTGACCTTGTACTGGGAAGATGAAGTCGTCCTCTGATAAATCGTGCCAGACGAATCCATTTTTGTAGCTCCTGTAAAAATATTACTAACAAATGTTATAAAGGAAGAAGCTTTATAGATCCAACGGTGGAAGTTTAGAATAGCTTACCGTTTAGAAGACCAAGAGTAGAGACTTGCCATGCCCTTCCCTCTAAGATCATTCAAGCGGTTTATCACATCTGAGAATTTGGAGTAAAAAAAACAAAGTAAAGGTTAAAACTTTATTAGTTCTTGATTTTGAAAGCTATACAATTCGAAAACTTGCCGCTTCTTTTGCACTGTTATGTTCTTGTAATAGTAATAAAGAGGAAAAGGCCAAAGAGAAGAGAGAGTTTGAAAACCTTTTGAACTCAAAAAGCTACTTTCTTGAACAAAAAAGATTTAAAAGCGTTTATTTATTTATCAAGTTATGGATCAAGAAAAGTTACAAAAGGGATGATTGAAAGTACCTTTGAGATAGAGACCATCGTGGGAAGAGAGAGTGACTTCCATGAAATGAGGATGGTCAAGCTGACCATTACGGCAGAGGTAATAGACGACTGGGACTTTCCGGTTAACGATTGGTTTATGACGAGGTTCAGACCAGATTCGGTTACGGTCCGGACTTGTGTCTTGTTGTTGGTCTTTGGATCTCCTGGGGACCAAATAGTTGTTTTCTGTTGTTGTTGTTGTTGTTGTTCCTCTGAACACTCTTGAACTCATCTTTGTTTTGTTTCTTTGCTTGTGGAGAAGAGAAAAAAAAAAAAGTGAAAAGAAAGACGAAGAACACGAAGAGAAGGAGGAGTTAAAGTGAGAGTCTTTTAGGAGGGGGAGTTTATGAGAAGAGTGATGTTGATGGAAAGACAAAATCTTTTGTTTATGAGTTTGGATTTATAGAAAGTAAATGAACAAGAGAGGAGAGAGAGACAGTGAGTGAGTGAGTGAGAGAGATTTTTGAAAAATGGGATGCGAGAGACAAAAGGCTACACAACAAATGAAACTTTGCTCTCTTTATCTCTCTCTCTTCTGGCTTTTCTGATATAAACCATTTTATCGGCTCTTTCTTGTGCCAGTAGAAAAGCATTTTCCCAAAGTCAATTTAAATTTAAAGTTCTACCATGACTTAATTCAATTATTTTGTGACTTATTTAAGGAGTATGTTTTCAAATTTGAATATATATACTACTAAGATTGGTAGAGAACTAGAGATTCTTATTTAAGTTTTTTTTTTTTGGAACTAGACTATACTTTTCATTGTAGAATAATTCAAAATGAATGCTATTTTGGTGAAACTTACTTATTTTAAAGTTTCTTTCTTGGTGTATTTTTTTGTGTAAGTCAGTTGGAAGTTTGCGTTTTTTCATAAATTGTATTTGGATCTGAAGATCATCGTTCATCGACTAATGATTATATGAGCTTCTGTTCCATTTGAAATCGGTCTTGTCGGTTTATAAGCTTCTAAACATGGAAGTAATACGAATTATAAAGTTTGTACTTACATGGAAACATGGAAATCAATATCCATTTTGCGTATTTGTCAGAGAGTTAAAAGTTAAAACACAAAAGAATTAAAAGTTATTTTTTACTAGCTATCGGATTAAGGGTCCGAATAGTAACCGCGGTTTTGGTTGTGCGGGAAAAGCGGTATTACAGTGCGGTACGGTTCAACTGCGGTACATGTGGGAGAAATATATTTGCGGGACAAGTGCGGTTTATACAAAATAAGCGGTACAGAATAATGTTTGATTGGTGAAAAGAACTATTTGCGGTGCGGATTATATATATATATATATTAATAATTAATTATCTTAATTTGTATTAATAAATAATTAGTATAGATATTTTTTTTTTAACTAAGAAACATTTTCATACAGTTATATATGAACTTTAAATACCTAAGTTACTATGAAAATACATATTACTAAGTTATTATGAATTAACTATATTGATCCGAAATTTTTTCCTTTAATTCAAAATTTGAGATCTCTACAAAATCATTATTCAAATAAGTAATTATCTATGGTTGGGTTAAGCTGAACGGTCACAAACACTATGCACGACGTCACACGTGCCTGGCCTGATAATGTGAAAAAGCTAGCCCTGGCTAGTGGTTACATGCATCTTAACCATCCAATTTTAATTTCATCTAGTTTTCACAAAGATCAATGTTTTGATGGAACACAAAAACATAACTCCATTGTCCAAAACTCTAAACTCTCTCTAGTTTCGGTGGTACCAGATCACTACCTCTCTCTCTCTCAATGTTCAAAAAAGCGTTCTAGGCGTCCGTCTCCGTCCCGTCTAGGCGCTAGGCGCTATAGCACCGCCTAGACGACCGCTTTGACCGCCTAAAATTGTAGTATCATCATTTTAGTGTATTTTTAAAATTTTAATTGCACAAATTTAAAATATTTAAAGTTTACTTCTATAAACATAATTATAAATGTTTAATATGTTATTTAAAATGAATTAAAATAATGTTTTTATTTATTTTTCTGTTTTTGATTTAATATTTTTATTATTTTTATATATATTTTGTATATAATATCATATATATAATAGTTTATAATGTAAACGCCTAAACCGCCTAAAACCGTCTAAATTCCAATTAGGCGTTCTAGGCGCTAGACGTTACATCACCGCCTAGTTAACGCCTAGCGCTTTCTTGAACACTGCTCTCTCTCTTGTCCTACCTTTTTTTTTTTTGACGATTCTCTCTTGTCCTACCTTTTTCTCCACATTCTCTTCTTCTTCTTCTCGTGAAAGAAAGATTCTTTATTGATTTGATTAGATCGAAGCAAAAAGTCCTCAGCGCCGTCGCCCGGCACATCTCCACCGTCTCCTCTTCCGTCATCGGCCAATGGATCCACGACATACTCTTTCACAACCGCTTCTCCTCTCACCCTCTCGTCGTTGGCGTCGGCGTTCAGTGGACACCGCCTGGCTATTACTCCGACTCCGATTCTTCATCAGGTGATTACTACGATCCTCCGGCGGATACTCTTCAGCTCTGCTTTGGTTACAAAATTGTTTAGTCTTCGATTACCAACGCAAGGAAAAACAAGAACACAAAGATAGATTATTTTTTCTTTGTTAATTTGTTTTTTTTATGAGAGTATATTAAAGATACAATAAAATAATAGTTTTAATCCAGTGCGGTCTGAAAACCGCTGGTTAAACAGCATTGTTAGTTTGAAAAGTGGTACATGTTATAATACACTGGACAATCCGCAAATTTTTTTTTTTTTTTTTTTTTAGAAAAACGCAAAAAAGGCAAATTCTTTTGTGAATGGTGTCATATGTGCGGATTTGCTAAAAAAATTTTGAAAACCGCTTTTAACATGCTTCCATTCATGGCCTAAATTAAAAGTGTTTGATATGAATAAACCAAACTACTAAATCATTTATAGTAGTAGTACGCATAACAACAATATTTAATGGTACTAGTAGAACAATACATCGAGTCAAGTGCGGCGTTGTTTAGAGCGTTTTTATACGTACAATAAATGAAACGAGTAAGAAGATACTAGTATAAAAAATGGTGATCAAGTTGACTAAAACGAGTCCACTTTAGAGTCTCCTCTTCATACCTAACTTTGACTACGTAAGTATGAAACCAATGTTTTTAAATGTGTTGTCCGTTTCAAAGACTTGATTTACGCGGGGGCCTTTGCCATGTGTCACATTACTTAGGTTAATAAAGCTGTGATTAGAGGAACCCGAAATAATGTATAACGGATGGAAGAAAAGAAACGGTAGGCAGAGATTTGAAGCATTCTTAAACACATGTAATGATGTTAACTTAACACCATTGATCACCACGAATGATTGTTTATTTATGCGGGTCTCAGTGACTTTAATCCAAGACATGACAACATAAAAATTCAAACCTTCTTTTGTTCTTTTCAAAATTATTGATTCTCTTTTCATTTAAATGATTATATAGTCTTATTAGTCTCAGGAAAAAGGGGTTATAGTTTGACTTTTATTTTTGCTTACTATGTCATGACAGGAGTTCACGGACACACTCGATAAAAATGTGGTCCCTTGAGGAGATTTTGTGATGAACGGTTGAGATCAAATTTTGAGATGTTCATCACATCACCTGCAAAATGTAATTGTATACGGTGACTGGAACATAGATACGCTCATTAAAGTCCAGATATTCTCTTCCACTCTATCCGACGGCTCTCCTGCTATGACTGAGAGATATCATCAATAGGTTCGCTTGTTAATACACCACAAACATCCCACATTAATTTGTTTTTTTGCTTCACATCTTGTTTCTTTGTTGTTGTCATATTTGTTCTTCAATGAATTTGGATAATAAATACATTTTATGGGTCTAAATGGTCATCATTTGACCCGCCCAAATAAATAAATAAAAACAGAACTCTAAAGATTAAGTAATATAACCATTGATGATGCTTCATTTGACATCAATTTAGAAATTCAACAGTATTTGTTTTGGTTGTCTGTTCTTTTTGGTTCATGTCAGTTGGTTGCTAATGTTAAAAAACTCACAGAAATTATAGGAAGCATTATTGAACTAGTTGTAGGAAAATTTACAACAAGTTTCATGATAATGGTGGAAAACAATTTGTGTGTGTGATATTGAAGGGAGGTGGCGAATATCAAAAGCTGACAAAAATGCGGTCGGTCGTCCAACTTAACGGCCAAATACAATAAAAGTCACCCATTCCATTTCCATATTCACGTGGGGGACTACTCCAAACAAAAAACAAAAAACTTAATACTACAAACAATCCACATTTGACTGTTTTGATACACCCAAGACATTCTATTTTCTTTCCATTTATTGTTGTTGTTGTTGTTGCTCCAACCCCCAAAACACGAGTTTCCTAGTAAATGAAGTGTCAAACAAGATACCTAGCCGACCGAGAACGTATTTTTCGTAGGTTAAACAGATATTGGAAACATAATTATAATGGAGCGAAATATTTGCTCTTTACTCAATCGTTATAGTATAACAGATTCATTGGGCTAATAAATCAAGAAACAAAATGTATATAATTGTAACAGCAGAAAGGAAAAAACACAGTAATGCAGATAGTAAAAAAAAACAAAACAGTATGGTTAAAAATGTTGGATGATAAAACTGACCAACTTTATTAATGGACAGGTCGTATTTACATACACGCCTGACTCTGAGTACAGTGAAGATTCGGTGTTCAAAGTCTTTGAATTAAATAGATATCAAAATTTTACAGTACAAATGTAGTCGTGTGGGTTTTGTCTGGGGTTGTGTCCAAAAAGGGGGTTTATTATTGGAATTGGTATGTGAGCTTGGAAAGCTTTGGAAAACAAAAGCTAATTTACTAGTAGTAATGTCTATCGATCTTATAAAGTTAATTAAAGACACAAATGCATAGCTTTCGCACAAAGTATGTGTGTGTGTGTTGCATAGCAACTGAGTTCGATTGCATCTAAATCCCGTAATTTGATTTTCACACAAATTTTATTTCAGAATTATTCAGTTCTACTTATTTTTATTTTTCCCATCAGAAAAAAAGAAAAAAAAGAAGAAGATACTTGACAAAAGATAATAAATCAGACAAATCCAACAACATTGAACTAATCAGACTTGATTGGGTAATATCGGCCCGTTATAACAAGCCGATATGAGAGTATTGGGCTTATTTTACTTTAAATGGGCTTAGTCCAATATCTTTCGGATAAAAAAAATTAAAAAACTACTATAAATTTTTTTTTTTTTTAAAGGTGCTTATCACAGAGTTGAATATTCGCTTTAATAATATAGGCGTCTTTGTTAAACTGATCGGTAATATTATTACCGTAATAGAATAAGGCTGATGAAAGCCTTATCTCTCCCACCTGATCAAGAGCAGCTAAAGGCTAAAGCTACGTTCATCATATAATTGGACAACACCTTTTTCTAATTGATAATTCCAAATACAAAATAACTTATTAAATAGAAAGAAATTTCTTAATGTATTTCAGTGACCAAATAAATTATTATTACTAATATGGCAAGTGACGTTGGCGTGATCAACTACAACTAATTTTTTCTACAAACAATAAATTATGAGTTGTATTTAGCTAAGAATTAATCTAATAATTACTTTAGTGTCGTTATTACACTATTATTTAAATTTCTATTTGTTCATGTCGGTGTCGGAAAGAAAAAAAAAAGAGTGGATTAGAATTTAAGAAACAGGTTAATCAAAATCATATAGGGTTGACCGGTTAAATCAATTCTGCCAAAAAATAATATTAATTTAAACAAATGCGATATTTATCCAAGATAATTTGATATGTGTGGGGGTGGAGTTATTCATGGTGAATTAGTGGAATTTCAAAAGAAGAAGATATAATCATATACTATTTAGGACTAGACAGAGTCTCACAATTAGCGGTAGCAAGGTTTCAAGATGTCGTTGTAGAGTAATAAAAAATATTATCTCTAAAACTAACCGAATAACAAATGGATATATGTATTTGATTTTCCTAAAGTGATCGCATTATTTGTTTTTTTTTGAATATAAAGAGCATTATTATATTGTTGATGTAATAATATATATTCCCATAGATGGCTTTGATCATATAATTCATGGCATACGTAACTTTAAAGAGAGAATGATAAGGAGAATATCCAGAGTCCTCGATGCTCTTTAATTAAGTATAGGCTTCTCCTCATCTGTAGAGAAAGTCATTAGCTCACTCATACGTAAAAACTATTAAATATGGTTGTCTCTGGTTAAAAAAATTCAATAAGGGCTTTGAGTTATTCCACTGCGATTCAAATATTCAGTCATAGTCTATCAATCACTGTAATTCTGTAAATAATTTAAATTGATAGAGTAGGTTTGCCGTTTGCGTATGTATATCTCCTATCAGGCATGTTCACAGCACGACACGAGTCACGAGTGCATGATGATCCAAAAGAAGTTTGTAGAGAAGAACTACGGTGACTAGCTTTGTTTCCAGTTCCAAATACAGACATGCGCACGTACGGAACGAGTGCATGGTGAGAACTGAGAAAGTGACAAGTAAATCTTGAGTTGAAAACCATGAACCTTGATATCGTACTTGTGCATGTGTATGACTAAGTCATGGACTAGTTAATCTTAGCCAAAGTATATAGACATAATAGAATCAATCATTAATTAGGGCTAAATCTACTTGGTTAACATGTACTCCCTCCGTTTTAAAATATAAGATGTTTTAGAGAAATTTTTTGTTTCGTAATATAGGATGTTTTCAAGTTTCTATACCATTTTTAGATTAATTTAGTATTTTATATTATGTAATATTGTTTATGATTGGTTGAACTTTTAAAAAATAAAGACTTCTTAATCTGCATGCTTTGCTTAAAACATCATATATTTTGAAACGGAGGAAATATTAAATTATGCCTGTGGAAAAAGATATTTGAGAAGATTACTTAAGATGAAATTAAAATCAAAGATCTATAACCCGTAGCGCATGCATGATGCATGTAGATATATATGCATGGCGAATGTTACATTGAGAGTAGAGAAAAATGGAATGCAATCAAAACAAAATGAAACTAAGTATAGATCATAGGATACTGAAGTCATGTTATGATGTAAGGAAAAAAAAGATGATAACTGTGGGACCAAAAGGTCTTATCTTAAACGTTAAGTGCGTGTGCCTTCGCAAGTCACGAGCCAGAGGAATTGAAGGGGAAAAAATCTTACTTAGTGGAGTAGCCATAGAGGAAGTGGTGGCGTCCACGTAACTCAGTCTCATATCTGTCTGCTTACTTCACTCTAATCTCTTCAGAATTTTTGGGTCCTCCATTACAAAGACACCTAAAAACAAAAAAAAGACCAATTTTACACAACTTCTCATGAAAAATATTTTATTTTTATATGTTCTATTTAAGAATATAGATATGACCAACGTTATGAAATTGGCCGCATAGAGACGCTTATCAAAGTACCTACACACTCCAATTTTAACCAATCGATTGGAAATTCTATTTATCTATAACCCTCTTGACATCTATAAATATATGTTAAAATTTTAAAATAAACCTACTAATAAGCTTCTAGACAAATTGTTTAATAAGACGGTAGAGAACGACCAATTAACTTTAACTATTTATAGAACAATGGATATGATGGACCAAACCCAACTAACAAAAAGAATAATATATGTTTACTAGTAGTATCTTTTTTGCTTCAATCATCTACTAATCATATTCTTCCAAATGTATTAATCTAATTGAGTCTCACTATTTACCGCTTAATTTAAGTGATCATTTCCAACTACTAATTAATCGATGGCTGAGATCAATATTACAAAATATGCAGTAGCTTTCCCATTGTGGTGTGTAGAATTTTATAATAGCTATTGGACAATGGACAATTTGAGAGTATGAAAGCAACATGCAAAAAATTCAGAACCCCGAATCTTTTCACGCCATGATATTTAAAGCATTACAAGCACAGCCACATAATCATAAGGAAAAACAAAAAAAAAATATAGTAACAACTACTTTTTTTCTTTTCGAATAACCAAATCTCGTTACTCGATGTTATAAGACTAATTAAAAGGTGAATTTCGTAATGACCTAGTTGATGCAATTATTGAGAATCATATCCGTAATAGCCACGCAAGTTCATTTTCGAAACAAAAGAGAATCAGTTCTTGCTCTGATCATGTTTCTTTACCAAAAAATAAAATAAAACCAAATTATGATATGTTTAAATGACCAAACATTCATAGTAGACCACATACATATGTTTCAATTTCAATTGTCTAGACTCCGAGGTTAAAAATATAAAATTAATGCTGTAAAAGACACAAGAACTGTGATGGATTTGACCAGCCAAGCATGGCCATGCTGTGGTAGTGTGGTGGAAACTTTAGTCTTATATGTGTTGGCTTAAAATCAGTATTTCACGGCCTTAAAATAGGATCAGACCGAGAGGTTCCACCAGTCGGTCCACGAGTTTTTTTTTTTTTTTTTCTTTAATATATATATACAGAAACTCGAATGTTTTTTAGCGTTGCGGTATATTTTTGCTTCGGCATAAAGACGATGCAACATCAATGTAATTAAAGTATTTAAGTATAATTCTCTCAGATTCCAATAGGTCATTTTCAGAGTTTTCCACAGAACGAAACAATTTGAAGAATCTTGGGAACTCTTTGCCAATTAGAGATATATTCTATATTCTCTGCTTCTATGGACCAGCACACCAGGTACTTGTACACACACAGAGTCAGAACCCTCAACACTCTTACTTTTACTTCATGCATCTTGAAGATGTAAGCCACATAAATTGCACACGTGACGTTAGGATATATATGTAATGTTAATGAAATTTCAATAAATCATATATGATAATAAAAATATATATTAAAAACAAGTATTATCAACGGATGGATCTTTAGATTCTTGAAAAATCTTGGACTAAAAAATATCGAAACTTTCTCAAACTTGAAAACAGAGCCCCAAGAGGCAAATTATAACAAAGCCAAGCCAAATCAAAGTGGCTTTTCTCATCTAAACAAACGATTGGGTTGGTGTCTAAAACGAATTATAAATCCTAAAAAAAAAATTCCTCAAAATAATATCTAACTTTCAATCTCAAGTGCTGTTGCTAGATACAAAAAGCCACTTATCACACACCCAAAACAATTCGACCCCTTTTGGTAAATGCTTTTTGAAAATATTTTTCCTTTTTTTTTCTTCTTCTTTATTTGCCTTTTATAAGCTTCTACAGTGATTTCTAAATTAACCTTTAATAAAGTCAAGAAACACACTACAATCACAATCTCACTAATAGGGTATGAAGAAGAAAAAAAATGTCTAGAGCCTTCTCTCTCACACATACACACACATGTTCATGTGTTATTTCTTCCGTATTGTTAAAAAAACCTGACAAGTAAGAAAACTAGAATACTTGTATACTACGTAAGGATTATATAATTCACTTAATTTTCTCTTCTGGTTTGAGATTGGGATGCTGTTGATATATTACTAACACGAGAGATAGTGGGAATGAAACTATTGAAACATGCCAAAAGAAAATATAAGAAAGTGTTCTTATTGCAACACACACAAAAAGACAAAGAAAAGGCAGAGTTAATGGGAATGTTACATCAGTGTACATCAAACGCCTATTAGCAACGACGATCATTTCCATATTTTAAAAATGCTCTAATGGCTTGATGGCATCACAAAACAACAGACCCCACATTATCAACAGCATAATCGATCACCATATGGACGGTATAGATTAGAAAAAACAAAAACAAAAAAAATCATTAGAGAATTTTAATAATGTGAGTGTTATATCGCGTAGACACAACACAGTGTTCAAGTTGGCTTATATAAATATTGGTAAGAGTAATGCCATAGGTTCCCATAAACAAGCTCAGAAGTAAACTTTTTCTACAAAGAGAAATACAGAGAGAGCTAGAGACAAAAGAGAAAGATGAAACTTGTGCAAGAAGAATACCGTAAAGGACCGTGGACAGAACAGGAGGACCTCCTCTTGGTCAACTTTGTCCACTTGTTCGGAGATCGAAGATGGGATTTTGTAGCGAAAGTTTCAGGTTTGAAGGTGGAGGGAGAAACATAAGAATAGGTATAGGTTATGTTTTGGAAAAATGGGCGGTCTTTGGAAAGGACCTTCCATTTAAAGAAATGACCTGGTTTTGGTTGTAGGTTTAAACAGAACAGGAAAGAGTTGCAGGTTAAGGTGGGTTAATTACCTACATCCTGGTCTCAAACGTGGTAAGATGACTCCACAAGAAGAGCGTCTAGTCCTTGAGCTTCATGCCAAATGGGGAAACAGGTCAGAAGGAATCTTCATGAAACAGAGAAACCCTAAAACTGTTTTTGTATCCTCTTTCTTCTTGTTGTGAACGTTTTGGAAAATTTTCATATGCAGGTGGTCAAAGATAGCCCGGAAATTGCCGGGGAGAACAGATAACGAGATAAAGAATTACTGGAGGACTCATATGAGGAAGAAGGCTCAAGAAAAGAAGCGGCCTATGTCTCCAACTTCCTCATCTTCAAACTGTTGCTCATCATCTATGACCACTACAACTACTCAAGACACTGGTGGCTCCAATGGGAAAATGAATCAAGAATTTGAAGACGGATACTACTCAATGGATGACATATGGAGAGAGATTGATCAGTCTGGAGCAAACATTATCAAACCTGTAAAAGACATCTACTACTCAGAGCAAAGTTGTTACTTGAACTTCCCTCCTCTGGCTTCTCCAACATGGGAAAGTTCCTTGGAGTCTATTTGGAACATGGATGCAGATGAAAGTAAGATGTCGTCTTTTGGTATTGATCAGTTTCCTCTCAGTTTTGAACATGGTAGATCATCGTGGTCGTCTTTAGTCTAGGATTTGATTCAGTTGGGATGTTTATATGTGCAGCAGATATATGTTATCAAACGACCGTAGTAGTTTTCCACTACTGTACTAATCTCATATGTAGTCATCAATCATGCTATGCCTTTGTTTCCTTTCAAAGTTCAAATATGTTAGTTTGTAGATTGAGTGAAAAGAATCCATTGTGTAATACAAGTCAGAACTCTTTTTTGTTAAAGTTTGTAAGAAGTCAATAGTTAGAAATTAATGTTGATTTATGAGAAAAGTCTTCAGAGTATCCATTACTAAAATGATGAAGAGTGTAGGAAGAAAAATGGAATAAGCAAGTAGCAAGATGAGTGACCAAGGCATATTCATCTGCTAAATAATCAAGAGAGAATAGGTTTGACTTGTAAAGCTTAAGGCAACTTTGAGAAAAGAGAATGTATTCTTCTACTTTATCATCTTATTGATCAAATCGAGTATGATTTTTCTGTTTAAGAAATGAATCCATGATAAAAAGCTCAGTTCCCACTCTTTAGTCTTTATGGTAAGATATCTTTCAATTTCTTTATTATATGAACCACTACTACAACTTCAGCTTTTCTTTTTTAAATTGTTTAAAATTTCAATGAAAGAATACAAAAACAAAAAGAAGAAAAGGATGGCTGCTTAAAGTAAGCGAAAAACTATTTATCAACAAAAAACATGTAGAAGGGAGCCTAATTGATAATTAGCTCAAATAAACAAAAGAAGTAATATGAACTGACTAGCTGATTCTTACACAAACAAGTATTTTGATTTATTTCTTTTTTGAATAAACATATAATAAATTTGGTAATTTGATGAAAATAGTTAAGCATATATATATATATATATATTTCATAATGTGATTTTACATTCCTACATTTGTCCCACTAGAAACAAGAACTCATCGAATGATAAAATGAGGTACACAAAGACTTAATCTCAAGTGTATAACAAGTTCATAACACATTCTCAGGGCTCTAACCCTCTAACAGAACCTAAAAAGTAATTTGATTCTTTAAGCTCTTTTTCCGCACCTTTTATTGTTGTTCTTGTGTAGTCTGATGAGATTGAGGAGAGTGATTGTCTCATGTTCATGGAAGCATATCTAACGACCCATTTTCATGAAAATGATGCAATTGAGAGTTTAAGGTTCACTACTCGGAGAAGGCCACACTCGCTATTTTGGGATAGAGGATCACAAGACCATTGGATTCTATGGGAGGTCTGGCGAGTTTCTGAATCAAACTGGTGTATATTTGAGGTCAATCTAGTCTTTTATCTACATCTCTTATCTTTAAGTCTCTTCTTAAGTTGTGGTATGTTGTTGGTTTCAGACTTTCGACTCCCTTATAATCAAACTATATTATAGTGCAAATGGTTGCTCAAATTTGATAAGTTGAAAGAATTGAATAAGTATTCATTTCATTTTTTTTTTATCATTTAAAATGAATAAATTAGAAATTTCATTCAACTCCTTTAACTCAAAAAGTTTGAAAATTGAATAAATTACAAAGAAAAATTATTCAACACATTTAAAACCTCTCTAGTTCGGAGGCACGACCGAAGTTGTCCTCCATAATGTCGTTCCACGATCTCGCTGTCTCTCACATACTCAAATTTTAAGTAGGCAACTCTGGTAACATCTCTCATATTTAATTCTCTACTTAAGTTGTGGTATGTCGTTGGTTTCAGACTTTCGACTTCCTTATAATCAAACTATATTATGGTGCAAATGGTTGCTCAAATTTGATAAGTTTAAAGAGTTAGTAAATATTCATTTCATTTTTTATCATTTAAAATGAATCAATTAGAAAGGTTATTCAACTCATTTAACTCAAAAAGTTAGAAAACTGAATAAATTACAAAGAAAAATTACTCAACTCATTCATCAACTATTTCATGGATGTTTAATTTTTTTTTTCAACATAATTTTTTTCAATCATTCAACTACTTACAACTATTTTCACCCTTAATCTTAATCTTGTTTTATTTTTATTTTATTGTTTCAAATATGTTATGATGATGTAGCAAACTTCGAGTTACATGCTTAGGGTGCAAATGGTTATACAATTGAAAAGGTTGAAAGAGTTAAACAAAATTATTCAACCAACTTTCACCATTTGAATTAAAGAGCTTGAAAAAAACTATTCAACTCATTCAACTTAAAAAGTTGAAAAAATAAACTAATCATACAGTAAAAATATTCAACTTATTCAACCACTATTTTGGAGATGAATTTTGTTCAACCTAATATATCTAACTTTTTTAATTTTAAGTAACCATTTGCAGCCTTAATCTAATTAATTATTATTGTTGTTGTTGTTGTTGTTGTTGTTTTTCTATCTCTCTCTTTAACAATTATTATTCTTGCTTAATTTAGTTTAAAGTTATGTTTAGTATGACAACACTCAAAAATCTTTAAAGAATTACATATATTAAATTATGACCACATTGGACTCAAACCAATAAACCCATGATAAGAACCATATAACCGACTTTTGATCCATAAGGTTGTATTATCAAGAATAAAGAAAAAAGGGTTCCAGCCTGGCTAAAAGCAATCAGGACCTTGCCTAGGACTCTAGGCGGGTTTTGAAGAGTAGAGAAGGCGCTGGTTTGAAACCTTTTTGGAACTTAAAAAAAACGCCATAATCTCTCTACGTGAGAGAACGTTAGATGATTTTCTACTGAACTGGCTCAACACGTGCCCTAGGGAAGTGAAACTGTAAATTGTGTGATAAACTTGCGAACTATGATCACAAATTTTACAATAAATTCCTCTCCCGTCAAATGGACTTGAGACGTGAGGAGTAATATTGGAAAATATAGAAAAAAATTCATACAAATTAATTAAGTTTTCAAAAAAAAATTTCCAATTTTTATATTTTCACATAAAAAAATCTTCAAATCTTAGGTGAGGATATAAAAAATATCGAATTTTAGGTTGATAAAAAAAAGTTACGTTTAACATTTTGTTTTGAGAAACTAAAACCAAAGCAGAAAATATTTAGAAGAAAAGAGAAGCTAGCAAAACTTGTATTACCAAAAAGGGGGCCCAACAAAATGCTCAACGTGACCTGGGTAACACGAAATCCTAAGAGCATTCTTGCCAATTCCGTGGATACGTCTAAACTCATTATCCGCCATTCCATCAATCTGAACTCTTCTGATACTCTCCCTCATCATATCCATATAGTAAACATAGAAGGGCTTAGATGACTCTAACCATCTAGAAGCCAGTACAACCTCGTTGGTATGAATCTCTCCAGTGCACAAAGATGTCTTCTTGTCACAAGGCACAGAACAAGTCATGACGTTCGACCATTCTTGTTTCTCGGCATCTTGTAGAATCCACATACGCATCTCATGGGATTCACCGTAGCTTATACATGCTAATTTTCCTTGGTAATTCGTGAGTGTTGAATAACATGAGATTGCATTATAGTCTTCGGGTCCTTGAAAAAACGCAATATCCTCGGATCCAACATCAAATCTAGCTATCCTTGTATGCCCAACTCCGTAGTATATAGCACCATCCATGCAAATCCCACCTTCTAAGTAGGCGTAGGGATCTGCGTTGGTCTGGATCTTTCTCCATCCGAGCATAAGTTTTAGCGAGAGAACCAGATGCTCCTGTCTTCTATCGCCGTCCCACCCATGGAACATCCTCACACACAACAATTTGTATTCATCTTTGACGGGATCGTACCCGAGACGCGCGTAGATGTCTCTTCCGTTGAACTCAGGAACGGGAAAAGTTTGTGTATATCCATTGGTGGGATTACAAAGAACAACCGAAGAACCACGTGTGAAGCATACGAATCCGTTTAGGGGGGCAGATGTGATGTAGTCTAGATCCGAGATCGTGATGTCGTGTCTGGCGATAACTGTGGAGGATTTGTCGTCCTTTTGGTCTTCAGGAGCCGAGAAGAAGAAACGCTTACCGGAATCCATGTCCTTGAATGTGAAAAGAAGACGAGGCCGAGTCTTTGACTGAGCCAGGAACAAGTCGGCTAAATTTTTACTGCGGAAGATAGGTAACCAAAGCTTCGACACGGTACAAAATCGCAGAAGGGATCTCACCGGAAGTCTAGCGAGTATCTGGGAGATAATTACTGTGGAGTTTTCAGCGTGAACTAGGTTACGTGACGGAGACGGTTGTGAATCTTCCATGGCGACTTGTAGTGGTTTGTAACACAAAAGCCCTCCTATACAACACAAAGCACTTTTTTTGGTGTGATAAATAGAATAAATAAATAGAATCTCCTGCATATCTTATACATAATTTTTCTTTTTTACATTTAAACATGTTAATTTACCATATTTCATAATATACTTGGCCATTGAAAAACACTACTAATTTGTTCCTTTCTAAAAATAAGTAATTTTACAAAACCGATAAATTATCACTAACAATAAGGTCTTGTTTCCAATTTAAGCAGTCACTAGCTTTTATGTGAACCGCAGAAAAATCGAATCTAGCATTTATGTTTAGGTGATATAGGTGAGGTTGGAAATGTTCTTATAAAAGGATGTTAACTTTATTGAATATAACTTCAGGTTAAACTGAAACTAAATAAATACCTGAGGGGTACATCCGTATAAAAATGAAAATATAAAATTGGCGCAGGTGACCGTTGACGACTCTGGTTCATTAAATTGGTGACTCTGATTGAGTAAATCGGCGTTTAATGATACCAACCGAAGAGCAAAAAATCGAAGAGTTTCCTTCAGCAAATCGGGGTTTCTTATGGTACAAATATCATTCACTTGCTACGAGTTCTTGTTTATTTGGCTATAGAACTTAGGGTTTTATGATTTATATAAATTATGCATATAAAATTAGTACTAGTTTGAAACGATTAGAAAGACACTGTGATTTGTGATATTGTCCTTTTTTTTTGTTCATTGCATGTTTTTTTTTACAGGAGATTTCTTGCTATTTATTTGGGTCTGGAGCTTGGAAAAAACCTTTTGCTAATGGTGAGATCTATGTTCTGCTCTCTGATTGGATTAACGGATCACACGGTTTGATTAGCTTTTCACAGATTGATTCGAAAACAGTAAGAAGACTACTGATTTATCTTTTAATGATCTAGAACCAATGTCTACACATCCACCGGCGTTAAGGTCACAGCTGCTGTTCCTAGTGGAGCTTCAACTGGTGGTATGCTGTTTTTTTTCTTTTCCCTCCTCTGTTTTTTTATTTTTATTATTTCTAAAAAAATTATGATCTGCTTATTATCAGGTAGAACTCACTCTAGGTTCTTGTTATTCGTTATTTTTTACTTATGTAGTAGACATATATGTTTGGTTAGATTATTACATGGTTGTTCTCTTTTTTGCTTTGGGTCTGTTACTTATCATTGTAACCCCTTGCATAGGAATATACGAGGCTCTTGAGCTGAGGGATGGAGGATCAGACTACCTTGGGAAAAGGTGTCTCAAAGGTGAGAGTGTGGTGTTTGTTGGTTATTATGTAGTGGTTTTCGAAACAGAACAAAATGTTTATGTGAATGAGGCGGTTTTTTTGAATGACATGTTTTCTTTATTGGTGTCTATAGGCTGTTGGAAATGTTAACTCAATCATTGGCCCAGCTTTGATTGGCAAGGTGACGCCCCTGTTAATTAAACCCTATTTACATCAAAAGTTTCTTAAGTTCTTATTTTTGTAGAGTTATGTCACTAGATAAGTATGTGATTCACTTTTCTCAATATTTGTGTTTTTTTCTTTGCTTGTTGCGCAGGACCTAACTCAGCAGACTGCTATTGACAACTACTTGGTTCACGAACTTGATGGTACCCAAAATGAGTGGGGCTGGTGCAAGCAAAAGGTGCATTTTAGAATACTTCTTGTTTTGTGGATTTACTTAAGATATTGACAGATGATCTTAACTAGCTTGCTTATTGTATTTTTTTTTCTATACTCACATAGCTTTAAACTTGTTAATTGCTTTTTGAAAGAATATTTTTTTTAGAATATATTTTTTTAGAATATTTTTTTTTCTATACTCACATTACTTTTTCAAAAAAACAATTAACAAGTTTAAAGCTATGTGAGTATAGAAGAAAAAAATACAATAAGCAAGCTAGTTAAGATCATCTGTCAATATCTTAAGTAAATCCACAAAACAAGAAGTATTCTAAAATAAAATTACCCAATGTTACTTGGCATATATATTCATCTGCTATCAAGAGAAAATAGGTTTGACTTGTAAAGCTTAAGTCAACTTTGTGAAAAGAGAATGTATTCTTTTACTTTATCATCTTATTGATCAAACCGAGTATGATTTTTTCTGTTTAAGAAATGAATCCATGATAAAAAGCTCAGTTCCAACTCTTTAGTCTTTATGGTAAGATATCTTTCTATTTCTTTATTATATGAAGTTATGAACCACTACTACAATTTCAACTTTTCTTTTTAAAATTGTTTAAAATTCAGTGAAAGAATACAAAAAGAAGAAAAGGATGGCTGCTTAAATTAAGCGAAAAACTATTTATCAATAAAAACATGCAGAAGGGACCTAATTGATAATTAGCTTTCAAATAAACAAAAGAAGTAATATGAACTGACTAGCTGATTCTTACACAAACAAGTATTTTGATTTATTTCTTTTTTGAATAAACATATAATAAATTAGGTAATTTGAAGAACAGTTAAGCATATATATATATATATATATATATATATATATATATCATAATGTGATTTTACATTCATACATTTGCCCCACTAGAAACAAGAACTAATAGAATGATAAAATAAGGTACACAAAGACTTAGTCTCAAGTGCATAACAAGTTCATAAGGCATCTCCATCCATGCATCTTAATATAAGTTTCTTACAAATGAAAATCGTACAAATATTATTATTTAATTTGTTAAGTTTCTAAAATAGTATACTCTCTCCAAAGTTTCTAAAACTTCTTATTTAAGAATTTTTAAAGTATATTTAAGAAACTCAAATAATTTTTTATTAATAATTTTAAAGTATATTTAATTGTTTTTTTGGTTTTTTTTAGCTTTTACAGAAAAATTCAATTTAGCATTTATGTTTAGACGATTATATAAGTGAGTGAGTAATTCACCAAAAAAAAAAAGGGAAAAATGCCGTTTAAATCCCCAACTTTCAAAATTGTGCCGAAAAAATCCTGGACTTTCGACATGCCATTTTAATCCTCAAGTTTTGGTTGACTACATAATTAAATGATAAACTTTTGTTGACCTGGCCATTTTGGTCATCGTGATAATCTCCGTTAGAAACTCTAAGACAGAGTTAATTGGCCGTTAACGGTGTCCGTCTATCAGAAAACGACGTCGTTTCTCTTAATGAAGAAACATAAAATCCCCAAATCGATTTCTAGGGTTCAAAATCCCCAAATCGATTTCGAATTTGAAACCCCAAAATCTTGTCCAATGAGTTCCAGCTCAGTCACTTCCGGTGTCATCGGTGAGCGTGGTGTGCCGTCGAAGTGTGTATGTGGTTTAGGTGTCACTATCTTTACTTCTAAGACGCAAGAGAATCCGGGACGTCCTTTCTTCCGTTGTGCGGGCAAAAGAGATGCGAATATGCCGTGTTCGAAGAAGTTGAAGATGCTCTGCCAAGAGTAGCGATCATGGCAAATGAGATTAGCAAAGCTAAATGTGAGGCAAATGAGTTAAAAGCTATGATTGAAGAATTGAAGGATGAAGAAATGATTAGCAAAATGGAACTTCACAAATGTAAAGTGTGCTTGAAAGTGTGTTTTGTGTGGCTTTGTGTTATCACCATTATGTTGGTTTATGTGATGTATGGTCAAGGAAAAGAGAAGAAAGTTGTTTTTGGTTATTAAGTGTATTTTCATAAATGGTTTGTCTGTGTTGTAATCGCTTGGAGGTGGTGAATGAAATAGACAATTTCATGTTTAGATCATGTCTGAAAATAACCTAATAGAACATGTCTTAATACAAAACAAAACACAACACCAACACCAAATACAGTTCCTAAAATGGTAATGACAGAGAAGCCAAACCACTCAAACAACAACACCAAATACGGTTCTGCCACTAACCAAAAAACACATAAACTGCGTCAACAAAAGCTTATTAGCTTGAACATTGAAACCATGGACACTAACCTCCTGTCCGAGAACTTCCGCCTCCCTGAGATGCATCCTGAGATCCTCCTGTCTGCGGTGGTGGTATATGTGCTCTTCCTCTCTGATTTGGTGGTATATGTGATCTTCCTCGCTGTGATGATCGTCCTCGCTGTGATGATCGTCCTCGCTGCGATGATCCTCCTCGCTGTGATGTTCCATGATATGGTGGTCCCTGAGATGATGGTTCCTGAGATGATGGTTCCTGCGGTGGTGGTCCCTGAGATGATGGTTCCTGTGGTGGTCCCTGAGATGATGGTTCCTGCGGTGGTGGTCCCTAAGAAGATGGTCCCTGAGATGTTTCTCCAACCAACGGTTGTCCTTGTCCAAATAAGATAATCCTCGGTTCCTAAGTCAATAACAATATCAATATTCATTCAATATTCTAAACGAAACACCAACTATGATTATTACCTGATTTTTTCTTGGTCGACCTCTTGCTCTCCTTGGTGGAGTTGCAACTCTCGGATTCTTATAGCTTTGTTTGTTGTGTCCTTCTTCCTTGCAGTTTGAACATGTCATCACACGGTTCATGCGTGATAACGTGGTGTTGGAGCTAGAAGCTGTCTCAAACCTCCCCTTTCGCCTAGCATGGTTACTTGGTCTACCAGGATTGCCTCTTCTCCATGGAGGTGGCAAAACTCCTAATCTGTTCACACTTGGCCACAAGAGCTTGCTTTGAACAGGCCTAATACCATCGTAGTATGTTAGCTCCCACATTCTTGTTGTGTACCAGTCAACAACATAATCTTCAACTTTCTCTTTCTTCCCTATGATGACAGATGCAGCATGAGCACATGGTATCCCTGTCATCTGCCACTTTATACAACCACATGTACGAGCACTCATGTCCACTTCGTAAATCATATCACCGTCTTTTATTTCATGTTTGTTGTGTCTTGCCATCCATCTTTGACAAGCCTATGACCCAACAATATTCTTCTCTATCTCAGCATGAGCTCTCTTTGTGAATCGAGTCTTCAATCTACAAGCGACTATATATCTCTTGGCATTGCGCACCATACACTGCCTTCTAATGTCTTCCAACATCTCTAGTAATGGTTTCCTTCTCGCTTGGCGGATTGTCCTATTGAAAGACTCACTAAGGTTGTTCAAGTTGTCATTGCAGCAACTTCCAACCTTAAAGAATGCTCTAGACCATGACCTGGGATTAGTCTTCAGTAGAGACTCATAGGCACTTGGATTGTAATTCTTCAGCTCCAGCATATACCCATTGAATTCTCCTACCGTGTAGCTTCTAGCTATCTTCCAGAAGAGTCTCTGCAGTTCCATGTCATGGCTTTTTCTCTTCCAGTTGTCCATGATGTGCCTAGAACACTGCCTATGCTCAGCTTCTGGAATGACTGTTTGGATTGCTTTCACTAAACCCTGTAATTAGCCATACAACAAGTAAGAATGACAATGAGATTTAGTGGTAAGATTGAATGTAAAATAATTTAGTGGACTAACCGATTGTTTGTCTGAGATGACTGTGAAATTTTTCCCATCTTTAAGATCCAACTTCGCACTGAGCATCCTAAGAAACCAGTCCCAGTTATCATCATTCTCAATCTCAACAACAGCCCATGCAATAGGAACAATCCTATTATCCCCATCTCTTCCCACAGCAGCTAAGAGTTGACCTTTAACGTCCCACTTCAGAAACGCACCATCTAGTCCTATGATAGGTCTGCATGTATGCTTCCAAGAATCTCTTTGTGACTTAAAACAGATGAACAGACGGTAAAACCTTTGTAAGCTTCCAATGGTTGTACCCGGTACAGTCTCAATCTCAAATGCTGTATCCGGATTAGATCGGAAGATCTCTGCCTGATAATCAAAGATACGAGCAAAATGTTCTTGATGTGTCACTTTCCTTTCTTTAAGAACTTTGGTCTTCGCCTTTGCACATTGGTCTTCAGTCACTGTCAAACCGTACTCCCTCAAGATCTCTGCAACCATCTCTTGCTTAGTAATTTTGGGATTCCTTCTCAACCTTTCTCTATACAACCAAGCAATTGTTCCTTGCTTCAACATCTTCGAGTACCCTGACCTCACACAAGCATGTTCTTCATCGTATATTTTAACTTGCATCTTATGCTTTTTCTTGTCATACGCGCAGTAGCATCTCCATGGACATTTGACATCAGGGGTTTGATAACAACACTTCGCACCAATCTTCAAACTTTGTGACCTATAAAGCTTGATGTCGTATCTGGTTTTCAAACAATACCTCAAGACAGCTATCTTGAATTCTTCTGGGCCATTGAATGTTTTCCCCAAACTCAGCAGTTCTTCAGGATCTTCAGCTTCATGACCATCACCATTTTCATCACAATCGTCTTCATCATCACTGTCTGATAGAGGCTCTGGAATCCTCTCATCTTCCCATATATCATCTCCACTATCTGCATCATCTTCATTATCCTCCTCATCTCTCGCATCTGTTCCAAATTCGGCTTCAAAGTCTTCACAATTTTCTTCCTCCACACCTGCATCTTCTTCATCTCTCTCGACATTTTCTCTTACATGGGAATCCCAATTGTTTTCTTCTACACCTACATTTCCTACACCATTTTGCTCCACACCTAATACTGGTTCTACAACTTCAATGCCCAATTGGTCAGATTGACGAACTTCCTCTTCGTTTTCATTTCTGTTTACCTCGTCTTCATAACCAATCTCATCACAGTCTTCATCGCCAGCCACCGTACAATCATCCCCACTAACAGCCTCACGATCTTCTTCGATATCTTCACCCTTCTTCCTTCGATACTTCCTTCGCTTTTTCTGTTTCGGTTGACCAATCTCAGTCACTCCTTCGGGTTGGTTTGAAACAGCCTCACTCTCAGATGGGTTGCGAACCGTTGGCTCCGCAGTCTCCACCGTCTCTGTTGGCTCCGCAGTCTCTACCGTCTCCGTTGGCTCCGCAGTCTCCACCGTCTCCATTGCATCTGCTGTCTCCGACGAACTCAGTCTCATTGACCACCGAGTTGGAAGCTTCCGTCTTCCTCCACGAGTTCTAGCCATCGCAATTTGGACAAGATTTTGGGGTTTCAAATTCGAAATCGATTTGGGGATTTTGAACCCTAGAAATTGATTTGGGGATTTTATGTTTCTTCATTAAGAGAAACGACGTCGTTTTCTGATAGACGGACACCGTTAACGGCTAATTAACTCCGTCTTAGAGTTTCTAACGGAGATTATCACGATGACCAAAATGGCCAGGTCAACAAAAGTTTATCATTTAATTATGTAGTCAACCAAAACTTGAGGATTAAAATAGCATGTCGAAAGTCCAGGATTTTTTCGGCGCAATTTTGAAAGTTAGGGATTTAAACGGCATTTTTCCCACTGAGTAGGTTTGGAAATGTTTTTTTTTTTTTTTAACGATTTTTATTATTGGGCCAATCCAATGGGCTTAGGCCTGAGATTGTAATCTCAGGTTTGGAGATGTTCTTAAAAAAGGATAACAATGTTATCCTCTATCGAGTATAACTTCAGGGTTAAACTGAAACTAAATAAATACTTGAGGGGTTCATCCGTAAAAAATATTAAATCCCCCTAAACTATCATCCGTGACGACACGAGTGGACTCATCATGGCCACACAAAGAAGTGACGTCACTCAAATCTTAAAACCGCCACCGTCGATAATGCTATTCAGACGAAGCAGCCACCACTATTCTTCGAGCCGCCGCCGATCCCGATCGAGGCCTAGAATCTAAATCTCTTCTAATCGGAGATGTCGCCGTTCGTCAAGTCTTATCTCTTTGCTTACAATTTTCTCCAAGCTTCTGCATGGTCTCTCTCTCTCTCCTCTTCTCGTTTTCACTTTTCTTTGCCTTTTTTTTTTTTTTTTTTTTTNTTTTTTTTTTTTTTTTTTTTCATCGGAATTGTGTTGTTCTCGGCAGGACGGTTTCGCTTCTGAGTATCTTGAGTAGCTTTATATCGTACAAGACGATCGATGGCGCTTACGCTTCTGCTGGATACTTGATTAGTGAGTAGAAATTTTAGGTTTTATGTATTTGAATCGATTTTGATGTTACTTACTTGTGAACTTAGAATCCGTAGTTAAAATGATAGTCTAGTGGAATTGATGATTTCTGAAAATGGTCTGTGTTTGTTGGTTGTTTTTGTTTTCGTTTAGGTGTGATGCAAACTGCTGCTGTTCTTGAAGTTCTTCATGGAGCTATTGGTAATGTATTGGAATCTATTTGATGTTTTGTGATTGTTCCTTTCTTTTTGCTGTATGGATTATGAATTAAAAAACTGACTCTGCTTAATATCAGGGATTGTACCTAGTGGATTCTTGTCTCCTTTGATGCAATGGAGTGGAAGAACTCACTTCATCTTGGCAATTGTTGGACAGATCAGAGAGGTTTGTGTGTGTTTTGTTACTCTTTTAAAAGCTGAAACAGAGTTTCATAAAAGCTAGCAGTCTAATTCTGTTTTTACATTCATCTCTATTTTAGGTCCAGGATTCACCATGGCTGTCAATAACACTTGCAGCTTGGTCTTTGGGTGAGGTGAGTCTATCGATCTTTACAACAATAAGACAGGAAAATTACCAATGAAAAGTTTGTGATTGTTGAAAAGAAACATGTTATCTCAATGTTCTGTTCTGCGAGAATATAAGCGAGATGCTTTGAACATACATTAGCAGTGAAATGATCATAGTAGATTAAAAGAGAAATTTAGCAGAATGGAGCACTGTCTTGGTGGTGGTGGAACGATGATGTTTATATACAACTAGTTGTTCTTACTTTTCTTAAAAGAGCTAAGCTGATTGATTGATTTGGATGTAGATGATCAGATATCCTCACTATGCTTTTACTTGCCTTGGTAGATGTCCCTATTGGCTAACCTATCTCAGGTGCTACATCATATCTTATTTATAATGTTTTGAACTAAAACATTTCCATATCACAGAATTTATTTTCTAGTTAGAACGGATTGCATATGATATGTTTTACTATCCAGGTACACAGGATTCATTATGATCTATCCAACTGGACTAGTGGGAGAATGTGAGTGCTCTGAAGCTAGACTTCTTCTTTACATTTTCTTCTCGTTGACGTTGACCTTGCTTCTGCAGTGTTGATCATGTACAAAGCGCTTCCATATGTTAAAGAAAGGAATCTTTATGCAAATTTCTTCTCTGTTTTCCCCTTCAGTTACTACGATTTCCTTTGGGTATGTTCATCGTTTCCTTCAATAAAACCCTTTTTGGCTTAAGTATCGTTGATGTTTTAAGCAGCGTTTTGGGACTTTTTATGAGAAAACCTCTATTTTCTTAATCTTCTTGGTCTCATAATCTTCTTTGGATATCATCATTGTCTTTTCCAATAACCATTTTGATCTTTCCATTGGCATCTTTGTTCAGGCCGTCCTCTTGGTGTACCCGTTCCTTTGGTTGAAGCTTTATCTCCAGCTGTTCAAACAAAGAAAGTCTAAGCTTGGAAAACCGCAGAAGCATCAGAGCAAGAGAAAGAGAATATGAAGTCCATTTAATCGTCTCAGACATGTATCTCATCTTAGATTATATATGTGCACCAAACTGTTCCTAAAAATACCTTAGTAGTCTGATTCATCGGAGACTTCATCAAGGTCGATCGAGAGAAGAAGAACGAAGTGAACAACCAACAGAAATCCAGATACAAAACCAAGTTTCACAGTTGATTCACAATATTATGTGTTCCACAAACACTATTCTTCATATGCGAAGAAGTTAAAGAGGTCTCTATACATGGCTTATGGTTAATCGTAGCATCATATTTGACCTCTTACTTTAATCAGGGAAAACCAATCCTTAAAAAAAGAACTCGACTGAGTGTTTGTTAAAGATGAAAGCATATCATCACAAAACCCATAATTTAGAATAGTTGAACAAGTTTTCGTTTTCAGTCTATAAACTCAATTAAAACCAGATAAGAGATTCGTCTTCAGTCAAACTAGTTAATTATTTTAGCTTTGGACGACGACCCAATTATTTTCTCGTTCTTCTCAGTTCTCACTATCTTAAATTAAATTTAATGGAACAAAAATGCTTTTCCTCTGCTGCAGCTTTTAATACCAGTCAACCTCTCGTGCACCTCAAGGTAATGTGTTCGCACTTTAATACCCCAAAAAGCGATCAATCTTAGAATTTTGCATAAACATCAAATAGAAATATTCAAACCCTTGGACCGACTTTAATACCGAAGTTGTTATCAGAAAAAGTTCTTTTATTTATTGGCCGGAACTGGAACCACCCATAAAGGTAACTTAACTTGTAAAAATTGTTCAAAAGATAAACCATATTCTAAGGAACTACCTCCAATAATTAACAAATCAGTTTACGGCAGACCAGGCCAGTGTATTTTTGTGAAGAAATCTAATTGTCAAACCGAAACATTAAGCAACGTTTCCTTTAATTTGGTTGTTTGAATACTTTATAAAATGTTTAGTTACGACTTCAAAAATATACAGTCAAAAGAAAAGAAAAAATTATCGAACATTTATACTTTTGGTAGATTAAGTCCGTTCTAACAGTCAATCAAATGTCGTTAGAAACTGAACCATCGGACAGCAAAAAAACTGGTTGAGATAGAAATCAAATTGTGCCAACTGTTGTGGCCTTGACCATTCTTAAGAATTGAACGATTAATCGTTGGGAGAGTTGAAAATTAATTTATGACAAAACATTTGAAGATATATTCAAATTGATTGGATTTGGTAGTCAAACCATTTAGTATCGTCAAGTCGACTTTTAGACTAATCAATTCACAAGTGAAGACACGTGTAATATTTTCAAGTTAGGGTCGTCTAAGTCATGAAAGATGAGTGTTGTCGATACATATGACTTGTACTTGTTGCTATGTGCCGTCCATGAAAATGCCAAAATCACGAGTTCCATAAGTTTTGATAGGCCAACTAAAATGTATAGTTAAGGCATAAATATAGCTTACGAAATTGTAAAAATTAATAATATAGTTTATTTGTTGGGTTTTGTATATGGATCATTAGGATATAGAAGTCTCAAGGACTCTTCTCTTTGTCACTTTATGATATGTGTTTATTCACTTATCTAAAATTTGTGTAGATACATTCAACTTTTCTATAAGACATAAAAAAAAAACTTTTTGGTTACTAGTTCGTTCATTACATTGCAAATGGTTATATTCTATTTCTAACCAATGAAGGTTGCTTTCTAGTTATATCACAATTTTGAGCTAACTCATCAAAGGTATTGAGCTAACGAATATATTGTTTTATACTTTAACAAAAAAAAAAAGAATATATTGTTTTATAATGTACTAGTAGCAGTCGAAAAGCAACAAATTGTGCGCCGTGAGCCGTTTAAGTGACAATTATAATATTTCTGTATGAAAAAAAAAACATTGAAATTCATACCACGAAGCTCGATAAAATGTTTTGTATAATAGTGGTTTTGAGTATTATGTGAGTAAAGAATGTTTGCATGAAAATTGAAATAGAGTGTACGATCTAAACTAAAGCTAGCTAATGTAACGAATAAAGATATCAATCAGTATATAATAAGTAAAGCTATACGTATCCCGTGGGGAAAACAAAAAAATACGTCACATTAAGATATCAAATACTATGTTTCTTGGGCAGTCAACAAGCCAATCTAATACAAGTATTAATTTAAGTTACATGCAAACAAAAAACATACTGCGACCTAAATTGGACTGGTCTGAATTTACCCATCTTTTTGTTAGTTTGTTCAAGAGAATCCACTGTAACTATTGGGTGATTAAATGAAAATATGTGTTTAGGAATGTGTAACAGAGTCAATCCACTATATTATTATCAAATGTAAATTCTTTTAGTTATGATTTACCATTTCTTAGCCTTAAAGATAAAATTTGAAACTGTCAGTATTTTTTAGTCGTCTCATGGAGAAAATTAATTTTATGTGGTTTGAATAAAAGAAGACTCCTTTTGACGTATAATAAAGAAGACTCCATTTTGTCTCCATCCAGAAAATAATAGTCACAGACTCACAGTAAGCACTTCCTTGTTTTTTCTTTTTTTTTTTGGACAAATGAGTAATACTTCCATTATCAATTTATCATTATATTTTATTTAGCTTTTGTCATGAAAAAAGATAATAATAATGGATTTATGATTACTGTGCGTCTGTGAGTGTGACTATGCATAATTGATGGATTACTTCGTTTTTTCTTCTTCCCTTAAAGCTGATTTGATGCTTCGTTAGTTTAATATCAAATCTAAACCTACAATCATTATTAGTATATATTTAAAATTTTAATAACTAAAGAAAAATAAGTATTTCGTTTAATTAGTATGTGGTAAAAGCTCCACAACACCAATAATTTTAAATAGACTGCATAGTGCCACCATCTTTGATCTGCTCAAATTTACCCTAGAGCTACTCTCTCAAATTAAGAG
>NC_025686.1:24767628-24777582 GCF_000633955.1 Camelina sativa | reverse complement strand
CTTATATCATGGTTAAAAACCACAAAAACCATGATATATCAATCTTCCTCAACGAATATAATATATGCATATATACACAAATTTTTTGAGAAATTATATATATGTAAAATAATTTGTAATTTATTGTTTCGTTATATATATATATACATATTGTCGGCTGTGTTTATTGAAATAAAAAAATCAAAGTTCAACCATTCACTTTTACATTTTATATAGGATTATTTCTTTGTCACACTCACAT
Organism: Camelina sativa; assembly: GCF_000633955.1. Lineage (NCBI taxonomy): Eukaryota > Viridiplantae > Streptophyta > Magnoliopsida > Brassicales > Brassicaceae > Camelina > Camelina sativa. The sequence goes on along the minus strand of NC_025686.1, from coordinate 24,777,341 downwards.
GGGTTAACGACTTTTTAACGGATGTTCCATAGAACCGATTTATTTTTTCAAACCAACGCACTGATATTTTTACACTGATGCAATGATATTTTTGTAAGAACAAATGCATATACTTACTATATATAGGTTCGTCGAAACAACAACCATTACAAAGAATTATTCTAAGTCCTAAACAGAGTATAGTTAGCAAACCTCCACACAGACACTACTGATCAATGGATGACTTATCTTCTTCTTATTGGTTTCATCAAGAGGTACCATCATCCTCATCATCATCATTATCATCATCACTTTTCCTTAATTTTTTCTCATTTTATTTTACTAATTTTTTTTTGATTAAATGCAGAGCATTGATGAAATGAGGCAGAATCTACAGAACACTCTGTTCGAGCTAGAAACACTGAGAATGGAAGCTAACGAGAAATCAAGAACACACAGAGAAGAAGTGAACCAACTTCTCACCCTCCTCAAACTCTCTCAGCAAGAACGAGACGAAGCTAGACAACAGTTATCACAGTTCCTCCCCTTCAAAACCAAACAAAACCCTAATTCAAGAAGCATCACTGAATCAAACAGCTTCTCTCAAGATGTGTCTTCTTCTTCTTCTCCTTCTTCCTCAGAACTCTCGAGCTTCTTCAATATCCATCCTCAGCCGCCGTTGATGAAAAATCTCGAAGATCCAACGGCTCGTAATCGTCATCAGATCGATCCTCTTGACGTTCTTGTGATGGGGAAAGCTTTTCCGGAAACGGGAAAGCTTTTGAAAGCGGTGGTTGAAGCTGGACCGCTTCTTCAAACGCTTCTTGTCGCTGGACCGCTACCGAAATGGATAAACCCACCGCCTCAAACGCAATCGCAGCGTTTTGAGTTACCTTCTATCTCATTCAGAGGGTCCGATGTTAATAATAATAGCAGTACCGCGTCGGGGATATGTGATTCTCTGACGTGTTCTGGTTCGGTTAATAGATTTGATTTCGGTCCGAGTTCGGTTATCGATAAATCAATGTTAACCGGAAAAAGGCAGAGATTAGAGTAGCTAATTCCAAGAGCAGTTTTGTAAGTTTGGGTGATTGTTATTTCGATTATCATGTCACAGACACTAGGAGATACATAAATTAAGTTGAAAGTAAAGTGCAAAAGAAAAAAACATCCCAAGAATTGTAAAGATTGAAAATATAAATTAAAACTTTTATAAGTTGCCAAAGGAAAGTTTTAGAATACCAACAATTTTATTTATTTATTTTTAAGCAATAATGTTCTTAGACTATTGAGATATTATAATAGTGCGATCAAGGAAACAGGTTTCCCTGAATCGACAATGTTAAATTAGAGAGATCTCTATTTATAGAATCAACAAGATTGAAATTGACGACATGCTCGTCCCAACCACCATTAGTGTCCATGTAGTAAGTACCTCTCAAAGAACTTTACTCCCCCAGTGCGTTCCACGGCCAATACCGTCGTACTTGTTGTTCCAAAGCGTTGATTTTCAAGCTGAATCGAAATGATAAGAAAAAGAGATTAGCAAACCAATGATGGTACGAGGATGGATGGATCGATCATATATAAAAACGTTAGAGAAATCAAATTTCTTACTCCTGAGACAGGATGCCTAGCCATCATTTCCACATACATCGTGTCTTGACCAACCCTTTCGCCCTCAGGTTTACACATAAAGTCCCTAGCAAACTTGATAAGCTGTGGTAGTTGAACGTTTCCCAAATCACCAATCTTCTCATTAAAAAGGTGTTTCAGGCGCAAATCCTACAAGAAGAAGAGGGTTTGACAATAAGAGGAATGTCCCGTACGTATGTAGTTAGTTACAACAAGATAATTGTAACTTGAGTATTACCTTGGACCTGGCAGAGACTAAGGAATCAAGACCGTTGTAAGGAGAAAGTGTGTGGACACCAAAGTTAACGGTTTGTTTCACGACATTTGGCTCATCTTGATTTGGTTTCCTGATATGAACCATTGAATTCGAAGCCATGTCTGCGACTATAAGGCAATAAGACCACGCTTTTTGTCTACCCGCTTCAAGCTTTTCCACATGGTCGGCAAACTCCAGTGGACTCATATTGCTCTGCAGTCAAACAAAGAAACCGTTGTTCAAGTTTATGTTTGTGTGAAAAGCCAAAAAAAAAAGAAAGATTAAAGAAAACAAACCTTCAAGAATTCAATGGGGTAAAACTCGCAGCCATCGTTTGGATCAACCTGGTCATCCAACAACGTTATACTCATGAGAAACGCGACTCGGCCACGTTCAGAAATAGCAAACCACGTTCCGTCGTTATCTTGGCACCGACCACTCAAAATCTGACCTTCCCAAGACGCCTTACTTATGACCCTGTTAATACAGATGAGAATTCAGACAAAACCATAGATTCATACCATCAACATTATGAACATACGAAAGAAACGTCGGAATGAATGTTTTTTAAAACTTGCCTGTTTGCCCAATTGTCTCTGTTCATCACAAGCGTCAGTTGGTTGTTGCCTTCCTCTGCCCAGTTGAATGCTACGATCCCCATTTTTAAAGAATATATAGAAGTTTGTTTTTTTTTATTGTTGCTATTATCTCTTGGCACTCTTGCTCTGTTCGTGTTGTGATATTCTTGAGTAAAGTTGTGACCCCTTGTCTGTTTTATAGCCGAGAGAGAGATGATGGAATGGATCTCTATGCTTTACTACTACTTCTTCTCTACTCCAACGTAACCACCCGAAGCGCTTGACAGCTTGATTTATCCATTTTTGGATATAGTCTTTTGCTGTTTTCTGTCACCATAAATACTCTCCATTGAGTAACCCATGAATGAACCGTGTCTGTGTGGTGCAATGCACCTTTACATGTGTGTAAAACGATTAAAAAGTGGCTTTCTAGTATCAGAATGTTGCTATTGTGATGACTGATGAGTAATATGGAAGATGAAGAGTTTCAACAATTTTCAACATTATTCCACTTTTGCTCTATAGCTTTTTTTCTGTTAGAGATGATTGAGTGATGGACGAGTCATGTCTATGGTGTAACGATCAAGAATGATTCATTCTTTTTCTTACTATACTTAGCAAAATATAAAACAAGTGGTTTCACACAAGTTCAAGAAACTCAAATCCAAACTATTATTTGGTCTTTTAGCTTGCTTTGGTGGTGGTAGTTCGATTCTTAGTGTTGATTAATGTGTAATGAGGAGTCATGTACTCATGTGTATGTCCAACAATTTTAGAATTACTTTTTTACTAATTTGAGAGAAAAGTGAAACGAAGACGTTTAAGTTAAGAAAGAAAACACAGACGGATTCGGTTTAATATCTCAATCGAGGATTCGGTTCGGTTTGCTCCTCAATGTTCCGGTTCGATCTGGATTTTGTTTATTTTGCTAGGGTTTCTGTTTTTAAACTGATCGGTTCTGCTGTATATAAATACAATATGTGAGCTCCTTCCTGCATCGCCGCCATAATTAAGGAAGGACATACATGGATCTTCTTCGTCTTGCTTTGTTGTTCTCTAGTCTTAGATGTTCATTTATTCATTGTTCAATTAGGTTAAGGCTTAGTGTAGTGTTATTGCCTCAATTGATTACAACCTTATTTTATTATGAGTTAGGATTATAACTTTTAAGTATGGTACAGAGAGAGAGAGAGAGAGAGCAGATGATGGGATACACTTGATCTCTGAACTTCACAGGTAAGTTTGCTTGTTGATAACTACTGGTTTTGCTGATGCTCTCTCTCTCACAAACACACACTCTCTGCACCTGATTGAGATTTTTATTCCTCAGATTGCTGATATGAGACGTTGCTGTGATTAAGTGATACTGATTATTATTAGAAGAGATACTGATTTTGTAGTATTAAACATGAGTATATGAACCAACCCGTATAGTAGAGGAATAATTGAAGGATCTTTAGAAAAATGCATCAAATGTGTTTGATGAAATGCCTGAGAGAAACTTATATCTCCCGCCATTGGTGTAGATGACACTTTATTTTACTAATGTGTAAATATGTGTGTATATGATCGGATTTTTGAAGCATTTTGTGAAGTCTAGTTGTCTAGTTCAAGAAATCAGGTAGTGAGAGTGGAGCAAGTGCGTGAGTGCCATGATTCAGAGCTAAGCACCAATTGCTGCATTTGGGAGATGAAGCATCTAATAATCTCTGCAGTTCTACATTCATTCAAGTTCTAGATGTGATTTTAATCAACTGATGTAGTAAATGATATCAATGTTTTGAAAAGTTGTATGATTAACTCTGAGAGCTTGTTGATTCATGAAGTAACTATGGTTGATGTTTACACAAGAATGAATCAAATTATACATACAAATTTCATAAGTGTTTCGTTTCTTATCAAAAGCATTTTGTCAAGCCAAAGGGTGATCGTTATCAGATATATAAATGTGACCCATCTTCTTGCGTTTGGTCTCCATGTATCTTCTGTTCTCCTTGGTGGTTGGTGTCACCACCGGAACACGGCCAACTACAGCGAGTCCGTATCCTTTCAGACCGGTGAACTTTGCGGGGTTGTTCGTCATTAGTCTCATTGTTCTCACTCCTATGTCTCGTAGCATCTACATTGGACCATCCCAAACCAAGAGAAAACATTTATATATCCATCAATGGCTATGGGTTAGTAGTAGTAAAACGTAACCAAAACAAACCAATATAATATGACTGACCTGAGCACCGATACCGTATTCGCGAGAATCAATGGATAGGCCAAGTTCAACATTGGCCTGAACAGTATCGTGTCCTTCATCCTGCAAGTTATAAGCTCTAAGCTTGTGACCAAGGCCAATGCCTCTTCCTTCATGGCCACGGAGATACACAACGACTCCTCTTCCCTCTTTCTCAATTAGCTTCATAGCTAACTCTAATTGGTTTCCACAGTCACACCGCTCTGAGCCAAAAATGTCTCCTGTTAAGCACTCTGAATGCACTCGTACCAGAATGTCCTCACCATTTCCGACGTTTCCCTGGTCACGATTCAGACAGAGACATACACACAAAACTAGTTTTAAAATCTGAGATGACACCAATGTAAATTGATAAAATATTTAGAAGCAAGTGGTGCTTGATTTATACCTTAACGAGGGCGATATTTTCAGTTCCATCGAGTTTAGATCGATAACAATAAGCTTGGAAAAGACCCCATTTGGTAGGCAAACGAGACACTGTGATCCTCTCCACAAGCTTATCTCGCTTTCTTCGATATCTAACAAGTATATAAAACTTCAGAAACTTACTTGTATACAGAGTTTTCTATCTTTTCAATACTGTAGATGGTCTAATTCTTTTCTAACCTGATTAGATCAGTCAAGGATACAATGGGAATGTCATGTTCTGTAGCAAGCTTTTTCATATACGGTAGTGAAGCCATTGATCCATCATCTTGATCAAGAATAGCTGAAAGAACAGAGACAGGACGTAGACCAGACAATATCATTAGATCAACAGAAGCTTCAGTATGACCAGCTCTCCTTAAAACTCCACCGTCTCTGTACTTGAGAGGGAACACATGGCCAGGTCTCCTGAAATCTTCTGGTTTAGCTTCGAGAGAAGAAAGTGCAAGAACCGTCATCGCCCTGTCTGAAGCTGATACTCCAGTTGATGTTCCTGATTTTGCATCCTTGTCACCAAGAAATAAATCAGAACTCAGAAGCAACGAAACATTCTTAAGAATTAAATCTAGTTTTTGCAAATGGTTAGTTACCACAGTGATTGTGAAAGTTGGAGCAGAGGAATCTTCATCTTCCATTTCGGGTGACATAAGTGTAAGGCTTAATCGTTCGAGGTCTTCTTTGATCATACCAACTGAGACAATCCCAGAACCATTCTTAATCAAAAAGGCTATGTCTTTTGGACTCGTTAGAGTTGCCGCCATGATCAGATTACCTTCAACTTCCCCATTTTCATCGTCAACTACTATCACAAACTGAATAAAAATGAAGTAAGACCTAAAATCCATACAAACTGAAATTTTTTATCAAATCGTCTTCAAGAGAAATCTCAAAGAACAAACCTTTCCTTGGCGTAGAGCTTGAAGAGCAAGTTCAATAGAGGAATAGCCTTGAGTAGGACAATCTGGATCACCCTCTGCGTCACTCACGAAGAAATTAACAGTCTCAGGCGTGATTTTCGCGCCAACTGTCTCAAACAACGACGACCCATCGGTTCTTCTTTTCAGAGGACTTTCATCGAACACGTTACGATCACCATTCCCACTAGCCTTGACCTCCCAACTTAAACCATCATTCAATCTCCAGCAAGTATTATTAACAAACCTAGGAGACCTATACGAGCCACTGATGAAGCTTTGAGCGAAAGAGATTCGAGGATGATGATATAAAACAGAATCCATCTACGTGATTAAACATATATATCTCTATTCGCCGTACGATTCGCTGCTTCTCGTCGTTGTTTTTAACACAACACAAATCTTTAAGAAGTTTTAAAATTTTCGGACATATTAATTAAGGTTGGAAGAAAAAGAGTTCACAACCACGAGTTTAGGATTTATCTTGTGTTGTCTCAAGGGGCTCACACGTTGATCACATAAACGGAACCCTCTGTTTTGTTTAGAAGGTTTTGACCTTTGTCTGTTCGCTGACGTGGCGTGTAACTTAGAAAACATCAACGAACAGAACTTTAAAAAGGGCGGAAATAAAGGAATAAAAAAGAAAGAGAGAAAGAGAGAAAGAGGACGGTGGAGGAGCAAATCGGATCGAGACGGAGAACTCGCCGGAGAATTTATTGCGGTTTAATCTCTTTACAGAAGGAGAGAGAGAGTGACTCAGATCTCATCGGATCAGCTGTTGTATTGTAATCATATCCGTCGTCTGGTTTTGTTTGAAATCTCCGAGCTCAAAGGTGTGTGTGTTAACAGTCACTAGTTACTGTGGGTTTTTGTACGCTTACGTTACGAAAGGGAGCTTGTATTTGTGTGATTAGATTGGTTAATTTTATGATTGGTTTTGTGTTTAAAGGTGGATGTGGGGACATGGCTGAGCCGGAATCATCATTAGTAAACGGAGTGAAGGAGAAGAAATTATGGAAAGGTGTATTTGCTGTTTCTGGCATTATGTCTACTCTTGTAATCTATGGTGTTCTTCAGGTTCTGTCTTTGTTTTCAAGATTCAATTTTTTTTGGAAAGTTTCTTCCTTTACTTCTGTTAAATGTGATTAGGACTTTTCTGTGTGTAATTTTTGTAGGAGAAGATAATGAGAGTTCCTTATGGAGTGAACAAGGAGTATTTTAGGCACTCTTTGTTTCTTGTTTTTTGCAATCGGCTCACTACTTCAGCTGTCTCTGCTTGTGCTTTACTGGTATAACTAGCAAAAACCCCAGCTTTGTGTTTTATATTTATACTTATTGCCAAAGTTGTTAAGAACCCTTTTTGGGGTTTTTTTTTTTTAATTTGTAGGCAAGCAAGAAAGTTTTGGATCCTGTAGCTCCGGTTTATAAATATTGCCTTATATCAGTGACTAACATCTTAACCACAACATGCCAATACGAGGTAGGGATTTTATCTTTCACCTCCACCTTTTAGTTTAATGAACTTTGTATGTCTCCTTTTTTATATCTATTATTGCTTTTTGTGCTATCTGTATTGCCTCCAGGCTCTCAAGTATGTCAGCTTCCCAGTCCAAACTCTTGCTAAATGTGCCAAAATGATACCTGTAATGGTAAGTTGTAACATTTTTTATTGGTGAGAGATGGAAGCACATGCGTTTGAGTTTAGTATCAACATTCTTATATTTGTGCTCTATACAGGTATGGGGAACACTCATCATGCAGAAGAAGTACAAGGGGTTTGACTATTTAGTGGCTTTTCTGGTGACCCTTGGTTGCTCTGTCTTTATTCTTTTTCCGGTATGAACCTGCTCTATATTCATTACCCCAATCATTATAAAAGGCTTCGGTTAATGAAAGTATCACAGTTACCAGGTACATCTAGGTTAGATGTGCTGATGTTTGTTTATGTAAATCTGAGTTGTAGGCAGGAGATGATGTTAGTCCGTACAATAAGGGAAGGGAAAATACTGTTTGGGGTGTTTCCCTTATGGCTGGTTATCTTGGGTATGTGTATCTAGTTTCACTGATCATATACTGAGATTTTATTTTCTGGTTTAAAAATAGGAATCTCGATAGTTCGAATCATGATTGTGTATTTGGTAATTGGCTAACTAACAGGTTTGATGGCTTTACAAGCACATTCCAAGACAAACTTTTTAAGGGATATAATATGGAGATACATAACCAAATTTTCTACACAACACTTTGTTCTTGTGTTCTGAGTTTCACTGGTGAGAATTTTTACTTGTCTCTGCAATCTTTACTGTAAGAGTCACATCTTTCTGTCTAGTCATTTTCTCTGGATAGTAGACCATTGATCTTTATCCGTTGTGGTTCACTTCGGCTGGTCGTTTTACCACAAGAAGAAGATTTCTTTCTCTTTATTTTGTTTTGTTTGGGTTAATATATGACTATTACTTCAAGCTTCAGCTGATGATTACTAGGCTAAAGTTGGCTTATATGTTAGTGACTGTAACATGTGATTGATTAGTTGCTTCCTTAGTTTCTGAACGTGTTTCTTATAGTCAGAATTCATCTCTTCTTATAACCTCGGTGCTTAGAACCTAAAAAAGAAGGTCACAATATGGTCAATCATTCTCTATTCTTATCATTCTGTGATTCTTATGTTTAATGTAGGACTCATATTGCAAGGGCATTTACTACCAGCTATAGATTTTGTTACTCTGCATAGGGATTGTTTACTCGACATCGCTCTGCTTTCCACAGTAAGTTTAAGTTTCCTCTATTCTTCCACTTTCCACAAGACCTTGTTGTTTCGTCCAAATTAGTCTGATTGCTTCCTTTTTTGTAGTCTAAGGTCCACCAGATGCATGCATGTTTAAATTCATGATTCCCACTGATTGATCCCTCTCTTGTCTCTTTACTATCCACTGAACTTACCAGTGACTCATAATGTGCAGGTTGCAACAGCGAGCCAGTTCTTCATATCCTACACAATTAGGACATTTGGTGCTCTGACATTCGCTGCAATCATGACGACGAGACAGGTAAAAAGCAAACTCGATCTCAATCCGGCTACTCCATCTGAATAACGTGATCCGTTTCTAATCTGACTAAACTGTCTTTATATAGCTTGCAAGCATCATGCTCTCATGCATTTGGTTTTCACATCCTCTTAGCTGGGAGCAGTGTATTGGATCGGTATATATTCTGCATCTTTTACACTTTTTGGAACTTTACGTTATACTTTTGATTATCTGACTAACCGAGTTTGCTTGATCAGGTCATCGTTTTCGGTTCTTTATACGCGAAAACCTTACTGAACAAGAACAGAAAATCACAAACAACGCCACCACCGCCTCCAGAGCTTCCTCAATATCAAAAGGCTGAGAGCTCTTAACGAAATATCTAACACCATTTAGAGGTTTTTGCTCTTGATATAACCCTCAGAACAAAACAAACCGAAACGAAACTAGACGTTAGGGAACTGAAGTTAGAATTCATGTGGACTATATGTATTTGTTTCATCTTTCTAAAATTTTGTTGTTGGATCTCTTGTAGATTTGATTATATATCTTATATTATGAATACATGAGTTTACTCCTTTGGGGATGAAATTGAGTTTCTTGTTGGTTAGTAGAAATGTTATACACAATATGACTCAAATAGATTCATGCTTT
>NC_025686.1:24758811-24767350 GCF_000633955.1 Camelina sativa | reverse complement strand
AAAAAAAAAAAAAAAAAAAAAAACTGAGTTCATATTCTATTTTATACTCTCTCTGTTTCACAAAAAGTGTCATTCTACACAGATTTTTTAGTTTCACAAAGAATGTCACTTTATATTTCTAATGTAATTTTTTACATCAAATTTCTTATTCTATCTTTAACTCAAAGCTCTTTTTATTAAATTTGAATGATCAATATTTATTAAATAAGAACGAATATGTATAATTCAAGATTTTCTTAATTTTTGTGCAATGTGTCAAAATGACTCTCTTTGTGAAACAGAGTAAGTATAAGGTTTCCTTTTAAAATTGGTGTAATTTTTAGATTGAAAAAGTGGTTAGAATTTCTGATTGACTTTCAACAACAAGACTTTCCGTTATTGGCACCTTTTTGTATTTCTAGCATTTTATTATTATTCTTCAAAACATTTTGAATTATGAATATAGCAGTAACATAATGTACCTGGTCGTCATCTGAAGAATGATTCAAAGAAAAAACGTATAAGGAATTGATCTAGTAAACATTATAAGAAGATCTCTTACATTTTTTAATGGTGGATTGAAGAGTATCAGTCTTATATATATGGACTATTCTTAATTTTCTTCAAATACTTGAATGCTTCAAACGAGGAGATAACCCTTCACAAAATTCTTTAAGTTTTATACTTTTCGAAGAATAACTATTTTGTTGTAAGAAAAAAAAAGTTTATAAAAAAAGAAAACAATTTTGCTAATGAGATTTGATATTATAGTCTTTCCTTTTATAGTATCAATTTAACTATCGAATATGATACTATTTACTTAATATTTGATCATAACCGAAGGATGAAACAAAAACACTAAAAAGGAGACGTTTTCTTGAGGAAGTTATAAATTCGTAAACATACAACGACGAGGTCAAAACGAAAGGTCCAAAATTCACACCTTCGAATAAACTAAATGATTGGTTAAGTTATACGATTTTATTATATACAAAATAATATTTTGGTCATCAAATCTTAAAAATAATATCAAAGGAAAGTTTATACATATAAGCAAATATTTTGCATGACGCGTAGTTCGTTCAACTCACAATTGCCAATTCAAAGTCAAACGGTGCCTATATAAGGAAGGTTTTACCTGCATAATCTGCGTAATTAATACACCTACATATGGCTACGTATGTGTTATTCCACACATATGTGTGATGTGTGTGCATACTCTATAGTCGCGATAAAAATTCATGTGTCATGTATGCATATTATTTCAGAACTGTTGTAAATTAGTAGTAGGTTTACGTAACTATAATTAAATAACTACACGGGAGTTTCATTACATTGTATATTTGTATACGTTGCCATGAATTAAGTGAGAACGTTTTCAAAATTATGTATGAGAAAAATAAGTTGTAGTGGTATCGTCACTCCCATTTGAAATATGAAGTTATTCTATAGATTACCAGAGATCGATTCTTTTCACGAGCTAGTCTTAATAAAAGTTTTTTATTGTGCAGTTTGTTCACCTATATAGATTTTCAGTGGGAAGAATTAGTTTGGGTTTCGTCTTGTGATTTCCCGATTAAAACGATAGAAATAAAGTATCTAATAGAGGAAAACAATAAAATGAGGGTTACGAATGAAATGTAACACATAATGAGACATGCCAAGAATAAGTCTTAGGGCATGTGCAGCGGTGTGGGACAAATTTTTGTCCTTCAATTATATTAATCTTATTTTTATAGTTTCTTAAGTTTGATAGTAGCATTAGTGTCCCTCAACAGTTGGTCCTTTAGAAAAAATAATAGTATTTTAAATTTTTAAAAATAATTATTTAAATTAATAATGTTAAAATCTTGAGTAATGTATATATTGAATGTTATACCATCTCTAACCGATAGCACGATAGCCACAACGATGTAGATGAGACTGAGGATGGTTGAAACTGCAAGCCAGACTCCAAGAGCTGATAGATGAGGAATCCCAATTGCGAAAATAGCACAAATCAAACCAGCAATGGCTATAAAATGAGGTAGTTTCATTGTATGATCATCCCCGAAAAGCACATAAACAGCCTGCAAAAAAAAACACATAACACATCCCAATATTTTACAAATTCAGCTCACGAAATCAAGAATCAAGAGAGATAAAAATGTTTACTACCTTCAAGGCAGAACCAGCTAGTATGATGAATCCACAATTGATCATGAAAAGGTTGACATATTGCAATCTCCATGTAAGATGATAAGCCTGTCTACCTGATAGAAAGAGAGATTTATATTCATATCAATAAAAGTAAAGAGACGATAGAGAAACAGAAAACAAACTAAAGAGAGGTGGTTTGGTCTATTTTTATTACCGTAAATGAAACCAGCAAGGTCTCTATAACGAATGTGTCTTTTGCCACCAAACTCATGAAGCTTAGCAATGAGAGTATTTGCATAGAGAGAGATAGCAGTAGCAATAAGAAGACCAACAACACCACCAATCCAACCTAAAGGAACCATGATTGTTCCTGAGTATCCCAACACATACGCACTGTTTATACCGGTAGTCAAAACGAACGCCACCTGAAACCATGAGTCTGTACATCCCACAAAAAAACATACTATAAGCTTCCCAAAAATGTGATATCACAGAGTTTTATGGTCTTATGGTCCAAAACTTTCCAAGTCTTATGGTCCTAAAACATATTTGAGAGTCAGAGGGAGGATAAAAACAATGGACTAACACAAATAAAGGAACCCTAAAACATGCGATCAGCCTCCAATCAGCCAAAAGAAGCTCACTACACAAACTCCATCGTACTGAACTAAACACAGAGAATGCTTAAAATACAAACCTTTCCAATCATTGCGGCATTTGAGAAATCCAGCTCAGCAGGTTCAATTTCCCAGTCACATTTCTTTGGAATCGGTGGTGGCACAGGCTTTGGTTCAAAGTGACTTCCATTTTGACCCTGCATTAAGAATGTACTCAGCAAGATACAAAAAGGGACGAGTAATTGAAATACTTAAGCATCTCTTTGAATCTCTGAAAACAAGTATAACGAACAACACTGTAGTAAGCAGCTACTTCAGAGAGAAGATGAAAGTTCCTAAAATTTTTGAGCTTTTTCATCTTCAATAGCAATCACACTACCTACCCTAAAGAATGAAACAAAACGAACAATGTCTAATCTAAAGCTATACACATTACAAAGATCAGAAGGAAATTCAAAAAAACTCACATAAGATAAACCGCCATGAGATTTCAGCAGCTCAATCATCTTTTGTTTCCTAGCTCCTTTTGCATCAGCCAAAGGCTACACATACCCAAAAAAGAAACAATTTTTTGTTAACGACATAATGTTTATTTTATGACGAATTCAAATGTATATATGATTAGTATCAAACTCGAAGTTAAACATGTCGCTTTAATAGACTCTGCTTGCTTTGATAGACTATCCATCCATAATAGAATGTAACAGGTTATTTGGATAGACCCGTAAATAAATCGGTCAAAGTTTACAAGGTCAAATTCTTAGTTTTATATTACTCGAACCAAAAAAACAAAAACAAAAACAAAAACAAAAACAAAAACTAAGTGCTCTAAAAAGGGAACAAGTGGGTCGGCCGGCTCTAGTCTAATCCAAAGCCTCAAGGGGCAATGGGGGAATGAGGACCATTCATATACGTATGTTTTTGAATTGCTAGTCGGCAACTTCCACTCGACTCACGTGTTACTTATGGTGAATCCATTTTTAGATTCTCTGTCTTTTTCACTGTCTTCCCGTTATTAGAATTATCTTACTTTTCCACGACAAAATTAAAAAGAAACAATTATTGTAATTTTTCCGTTAGCTAACTAATTCACAGAACCAATACTATAATAATAACATTAAATATTCTTCAAACACATAATTACTAATTTAGAATATCATTCAAGCTACCTTCCTCACGTTGATTTTTGTTAACTTCCATTTCGTTTGATTGTCGGTTGGATTAGCTTTTTAGTTAAAAGGATGGTCGGTCGATTACTGTCATTTTATATCATTTTATGAAACCACTTAATGTAGATCTAAGATAACTGCTCTTAATTTATCAGAAACTACCGAATTAAAACTTAATTAAAACCCATGTTGATTTTTGAGTCATGTAAAATAATTGATATATTTGTTGTCACATAAAACCATTAACGTTTAACAATGAGTAACGATTAAGACAATATCAAATATATGTTGACAAACCATTCTGGTTTCATCTAAATTATTCTTTCTGTAACTAACAGTAACTAAAACTACAGTGGAAGGATCATCGCTATATCATATATATTAAATTTGTATGAAATGTAAGATGTAGTTTAACGTTTCCTGTGACTGTGGGACATATCTAATTGTAATAAATAAAATTAAATCAAAGACTCTTAATTTAAATTATATGTTTGACTGTTTATATTTAACATATGGTGTTAATGTATATTTAAAATGTTTATATAGATGGAAAATTTGATATTGTCTTCTTTTGCCTGGTCTATTAAAAGCATGATTAAAAAGAGAGATGGAGAAAAGTTTATGAATAGTGTTAGTCGTGTTATGGCTAATTTAGGATCTTTGAACATCTTATTAAAAGAAATCTGTGGATTATCATTTATGTGGCGGCAGGACGTAATAACGTAAATTATTCAACTTACATAAACAGAAAGAAAAGGAAGCTTCCTCACATAATCGACAGAGCTAAATTAACTAAACTAGCTTATAGTATATGTGTTGTAGAAAAGCTAATTAACAGTTGTATTCTATAATCAATGCAGTTAATACCACACAGAAAAAAATCAAGCTGTTTACATAAAAAAAAAAAACAGACAAAACATAACTGTATCACACGGACTAATTAACATCAATGTTATTATCATACTACAAAGTTTTGCTGTGCGCACGAGAGTTTCCTATAATATAAGATCATCATTTATAAATTATATATTTTTATTAGAAGGGTCTACACTCAACAATGTTGGATCTCTCTTTTTGTTCTTTGGTTTCAACAACTCTCCCAAACTATATTGTTTATAGTTTTTATCAATAATCATAGATGACGTACATAGATTTAGTACTAACATAAATTACATAAACCCAAACAAAGCCAAGGATTTTCAGCTAATCAACATAAAGATTAAAAGAGTTTGGCAATTTCGTGACATTGAACACCTTTAGGATATATAGTACAAGTTTTTAAACATTATAAAAGAATTGATCATTCTTTTTGGTTGGTGTAAAGTTGGAATAAACGACACTAGTACTAAAATTTACAGACGTACTATTTCCCCCTTGGAACTATCGTATCTTGCCAGATCCCCATCGATCTTTGATCTCATACCAGTTTCCCTTCGAACTTATAATTTCCGTTTATTTCCCTCCGAATCCATACTTCTACGCCTATTTCCCCACCGAACCACGATTACACGGTTTTGGTACAAAACCCAATAGAAACCCATGTTAAACCGGTGTGAAACCAATTTAGAACCCGGGTAAAATATACAACCCGACCCGACTTCTCCTTCTTCTATTTTAAAACGAAAATCCCCAAATTGAAACTAAGAACCCTAAAAATCGAAATTGAATAAGAAATCTCTCTCTCTTTCTCTCAAAATCATGAGCAATATTTCTGGATCTTCGAGCTGTTCGACAAATGTTCGCGAAAGAGGAAGAATTGTTGGTGTACCTAAGAGATGTTGGTGTGGAGAAACAATTGTGGCCAAAACTTCCAAATCCGACCATAACCCAAATCGACGATACCTTCGGTGTGTATATGCAGCTGGAAATAAGGTAATGACAATCACGTTTATGGTCTAGCTTATTATTAGATCGGTTCTAAATGATAACCAAATCAATTGTCTATGGTGTAGCTTATGAATGACAATCACGTTTTCAAATGGGTCGATGATGCTTTGTTGGATGAGGTGGAGACAATGAAAGAGTTCATATCAGAGACAATGAAGGAGAAGAAGATGCAAATGGAGCTGCAAATGGAACTTGAGAAGAAGATGGTAATGGAGGTTGAGAAAGAGATATTTGAGAGGATTGAAGATGTTAAAGATGAATTCAAATCAAGGATGAATAGGATGATAATTGTTTTGGTATTTGGTTGTATGATCATGATCGGTCTAGTTAAGCTAATATGATGATAATTGTTAAGGTTCTTTGGTTGTATGATCATGATGACAATGTTAAGCTAATTGTTTTGTATGGTTCAATGTTAAGCTAATATGATGACAATGTTAAGCTAATTGTTTTTTATGAGACAAAATCAAATATCAATAGACATCTCTTCTATTGTTCAAAAGAGACCATACAAATTTGTTCACAAGAGTAGAATTCATTGTTCAAAAGAGACCATACAATTGTTCAAAAGAGTAGAACATCAAGGCCAAATACAAGGCTTAATAATAAGATTCAAAAGACCACACTAAGGCAGAACAACATATGTTCTGAAACAGGTCCTAATACCAAAAAAAAAAACACTTTGCCTTGTTCTAATCCTCCACATTACATCATCCACCAATTACTTATCTTGAGTAAGACAACCTTGAGAAGATTCCACATATCTGAAACTTCATGCAGGTACAAGTCCTTTCATTCAAATTGACTCTGTGTTTGTCATATCCCAGGTAAACTTCATAAGCTCCATTTGTGCTGGGATGTACAAAGCACAGAGAAGCTGCCTTATGCTCGTCAGCCAAGAAGCGTTTCACATATGGAGTGCATATCCCTGACAAATACATGAATACACATTACACTTTATAATTCAATACAAAGTAAATGAAAGATAAAAGAAGTGTAATGTTACTCACCTTCGTGCGAATGAGAAAGTGCAGACCGCTTAGCAATCCGAACCATTGCAAGCCTTCGAACAGCCTCCAACATGGCCACAAATGGCTTCTCTCTTGCCTTGTTGATTGTGCTATTGAAGGACTCCAAAGAGTTGTTTTCCATATCCTCACAGTAGCTGCCAAGCTTGTGGAACGCCCTACACCAAGTCTTTGGTTTAGTCTTCATAACATCATCAAAAACTTTACTATCGTATGCATGGATCCTCTCCAATGCCTCTTCATAGTCTTTACTATTGTAGCACCAAGCTAGATCCCAAAGGAGTTTCTTCAGCCGCTTCTTATCCGGATGCCTCTTCTTTAGATTACCATAAATGTGCCTAACACATTTTCGATGCTCAATCTTTGGTAACTCTAACTCAACAGCTTTAATCAAATCCTGAAACAAAGAAAACATGATCAGACACCATAATGTAACCTTTTGTCAAAAATATAAAACATATCAAATCACATTCTAACCTTTTGTCGATCAGACACCATAATGTAACCATCCCCATCACCTAACTCCAAGTCGATCTTCAGCCTATTAACAAACCATGACCAATTATCCGTGTTCTCAACTTGAACAACACACCAAGCCATTGGGTAGATAGCATTGTCAGCATCCCTTCCTAAAGCAACCAGCAACTGCCCCTTGATCTTTTCTTTCAAGAAACAACCATCAACTCCTATTAGTGGTCTGCAAGATTGTTTCCATGTTCTCCTAAGAGCATCAAAGCATACATAGAACCGCTTAAACACATCCTGTCCAGCCTCGTTCTTCACCGTCTCTACCTCTACAACAGAACCTTTATTTGCTTCCAATATCTCCGCTCCATAGTCTCTGAGTCGCTCAAATTGAGTGTCATATTCAAGCTCTATCCATGCCAATGCCTTTCTCCTAGCAGCTTGACATTGACCTCTAGTAACTGATATCTTCCA
This sequence comes from Camelina sativa, assembly GCF_000633955.1. Lineage (NCBI taxonomy): Eukaryota > Viridiplantae > Streptophyta > Magnoliopsida > Brassicales > Brassicaceae > Camelina > Camelina sativa. The sequence continues at coordinate 24,759,592 of NC_025686.1, read as the reverse complement.
CTTCTCCATTATAGTCTGCTCCATCTTCAAAGGCATGTAATATTCCGGTTCTTCTCTTATCTTATCTAGAAACAACCTAGCTATCACTGGCACCTTAAACATTTCACACTCTCCATTAGGTACACAAATATGCTTGTTCGTGTACAATGTAATCCTCCACATCGACTCATTGTGCAAACATGCCGCATAAACTTTCCACATACATTTCCCCTTAGCACCAACACACTTAAAACCGATTCTATCTCTATCGTACCTGTATTGCTTCAAGTTACAACCGGATACAAGTGCGTAGTCAAGAACACACTCCTTAAAAGCGATTCCATTGTAGAAGCTTTGCGCTTTGTACATTGAACCATCACCACGAACTATGGGAGTCCCCCTACTCGCACCACCACTACGAACACGTTCCTCATCCTCATCGTCGCTTTCTGGGTACACGTTATGACGAATCGATTCCTCGGCTTCCGTAAAATCTGTCGCCAACTTGTTGATATGAAACTCATCGCGATCCTCAGCTTCTGCGTCGAAATCTACTCCAGGAGGCGGATTAGGAACATGATTTACCGGGACCATCGCCATTGCAACCGCCGAGAGAAAGGGGCAAAATCGATTTCGCGATTTCGCGAATTTAGGGTTCGTCGAGAGAAAGGGGCAAAATCGATTTGGGGATTTTGTGTTTTTTAGGTTTTTTAGGTTTAGATAGTTTAATCGGGTTGTAAATGGGTTGTAAACCGGTTTAATATGGTTTAATTTGATTTAATTTGGTTTTTACGGTTCAGCA
>NC_025686.1:24684138-24758780 GCF_000633955.1 Camelina sativa | reverse complement strand
GTCGAAATCTACTCCAGGAGGCGGATTAGGAACATGATTTACCGGGACCATCGCCATCGCAACCGCCGAGAGAAAGGGGCAAAATCGATTTCGCGATTTCGCGAATTTAGGGTTCGTCGAGAGAAAGGGGCAAAATCGATTTGGGGATTTTGTGTTTTTTAGGTTTAGATAGTTTAATCGGGTTGTAATGGGTTGTAAACCGGTTTAATATGGTTTAATTTGATTTAATTTGGTTTTTACGGTTCAGCAGTTGGTTAAACAAAACAGTAAACCATTAGAACCAACACGATGGGGAAATTATGCGAGGTTTCATAGTTCGGTGGGGAAATAGGCGTAGAAGTATGGATTCGGGGGGAAATAAACGGAGATTATAAGTTCGAAGGGAAACTGGTACGAGATCAAAGATCGATGGGGATCTGGCAAGATACGATAGTTCCGAGGGGGAAATAGTACATCGGTCCTTAAATATTACTAATTAATAGTAGTAGTACTCCTTGTCGAAACGGTAACTTTAAGTCTTTAACAAATATTCACAGCTGCAGATGAAGGCAATAAATGTAAATAATACTCCTTTCGTCAGAATTGACTATAAACTAACCCTTTCTCTTTTGACTTTGGCCCAATGTCTTGTCTTAATTGACACCGCGTTTGACTAATCAACTATTCTCCTTCACATATACGTATGTATATACAGTATCTCTCTTTTATTCCCATTGAAATAGCCGTCGTTTCTTTAATTATTTATTATATATATTTAGCTCTTCCTCCTCCTCCACCTTCCTAATCTTATCTGTAACTTCTTCACTTGATACCAAAAGCAAATACAAACCAGAAAGAAACTTTCAATTTTTTTTGTTACAAAGCACAAAAAAGAGAGACCACTAAAGAAAAAAACAGAGCAAAAAAAATGGGGAAACACTTATTCCGATCATCACCACCGCCTGAGAAACAAACAGCTCATCTCACCCTAGCCGAATCAGCTGTGCAAGAGTGTATGAGCAGCATCAACGCCGTCATATCAAAATGGACTACTCCTTCTCCTCCTTCTTCCACCTCCGAAGAAGAGTTCCTCTTTTCAACCAACAGCCGCCGCGAAGCAGAGGAGTTCGTCGAAGCCGTTAGACATTTACAGAGCACGATGCACGTTTGGTTTCCGTCAACCCTTCATCCGATAAACTAATCTACGCACAGAACCTAATGCAATCTGCTATGAAGCTTCTCGAATCAGAGTTCTACCGTGTCTTGAAAGCAAACCGCGAATACCTAGACCCTGAATGCGTCTCCGTACGTTCTTGCAAATCTTCAAGATTCACCACTTCGACTACTACGGTCAGTGTCTCCGACTCAGAAGACGAAAACACTTACGAAGAAACCAACACAGAGGAAGAAGAGCATAGATTCTCCGGCGGTGATGCTGACGCAATGGATGATCTCAAGATGATCGCTGACTGTATGATCTCAACCGGTTACGCTAAAGAATGCGTTAGGGTTTACAAAACAGTACGTAGATCGATCGTTGACGAGACTCTCTATAACTTAGGGATGGAGAGGTTCACACTCCATCAGATTCAGAAGATGGAATGGGAAGTTCTTGAAACCAAGATCAAGACTTGGTTAAAAGCTGTGAAGCTAGCTGTTCGATCTCTCTTCTTCGGTGAGAGGATCTTAGCTGATCATGTCTTCTCATCCTCTGGTCCCATCGTTGAGTCTTCCTTCACTGAGATCACTCAAGAAGGAGCTTTGATTCTCTTCACGTTCCCTGAGTTTGCTTCCAAGATCAAGAAACTAACTCCGGAGAAGATGTTTAGGTTTCTTGATATGTACGAAGCTCTCGCGAACCTCTTCGTTGAGATCGAGTCAATCTTTTACTTTGACTCAGGCGCACCGGTTAGATCTCAGGTGATTAACTCGTTAGCTAGACTCGGTGACGCGGCGAGGTCGATGATGAACGATTTCGAATCCGCGATTCAGAAAGAGACGTCGAAAGTTACGGTCGTCGGCGGCGGTGTTCATCCTCTGACTCGTTACGTTATGAACTACCTCTCTTTCCTCGCCGACTACGACGAGTCCATCGCCGCGATTTTCGAAAACTGGCAGCCGACGGTGGCGGCGGTTCCGTTGCCGGATTCTTTATACATCAGCGGCGGAGGAGATGAAGCTCATCCGGCGGATTTGTACTCTTCTCCGGTGTCCGTACGCATCGCGTGGGTGATTCTGCTCACGCTTTGTAAAATCGACGGTAAAGCTCAGCCGTATAAGGACGTAGCTCTGGCTTATCTCTTCCTCGCGAATAATCTCCAATACGTCGTCGTTAAGGTCCGATCGTCGAATCTGAAGCTTCTTCTCGGAGACGATTGGGTGGTTAAGCACGAGGCGAAGGTGAAGCTTTACGCTGATAAGTTCGAGAAGCTGGCGTGGGGGAAAGTGATGGATTTGGTACCGGAGAATCCCAAGGAGGAGATGTCGCCGGAGGAGGCGAAGGAGCTGGTGGGTAGGTTTAACGATGAGTTCGAGACGTCGTACCGGAAACAGACTTCGTGGGTTATACCGGACCCGAAATTAAGGGACCAGATTAAAATCTCGGTTAGTCAGAAACTTACGCTGGGTTGTAACGAGTTTCATCGGTTGAACCGGTCCGGTTTGGTTGGTGCTAACGAGGCTGTTCTCAGATATACCCCTGAGGATATTGGGAATTATTTGTCGGATCTTTACTTTGGGTCTAGAGGCTCAGGGAGTGTTTCGACTAAAGGATCCGGGTCTGGGTCTGGATCCGGTACCGGTTCGTCGACTACGGGTATATCTCGTGGTGGTGGACGTAGTAGTCATTGAGATATTTTTTGCTTATTTTTATTATTATTAGCTTTCTTAAAGAAGACATTAAAATATGTGTGGTTACAAGTGATGTAAGATCGTATTCGTATCGAATCTCTTTATTGAAGTTACGTGTGTGTGCACATATGTAGTTAAATTATTGAATTCTCCTGTTTTAATCTTAAATCATTCTATTCTTTGTTGGAACTTTGTGGATTACTCAACGACAAGAAAATACAATGATTTATATCTGACGCTTGAAGATTTTAATTAACACATATAGACATTTTACGTAAAAGACAATTGTAAGTAGCTCTCACCCATGTCTGATTTTAATTAGTGACTATGGGTCTGAGTCTCATTGACAATCTATAAAAGTTTTGGTGGTACATTACTTCAAGTTGGTGTACGAGTCCACACAATTTGAATAGAGTTATTATTATATACAAGTACAACAAATTCAAATGCAAGTTGCTTGACGAATGAATACATAGGAAGCTGACATTACAATAAATTTCTAAAGGAAAAAACAGAGAGGTTGATAACAATGGTCAGTGGGAGGGTTGACGAATATAAACAGGTACTCATTAATGCTTTAATTAGGCTATTCCCGATAACCAATCTCACGTTATATAAAATGATTCAATCTCCTCATAATGTGCAAGTGCCATGTTTGGAATAATTTGTGTTGCGGTTATTACGCCTACTTTTCCTATTAACTTTATTTCAAAACATAGATCATGAAATAGAGCATGATGATCATGTTGTTGTTTAGGTCCCTTGCCTCTTGCCTCTTTTTTACTTTATGATCAGCCCATTTTATATCTTTAATCATATTCCATAGTCGTTATAATATGTTTGAAATTTGAAAGGAAGTGGGAATTAGGGGAAGAAAAGCCAAAGTATAATTTGCGACTGATTTTAATTATAGGAACACTCGTTTATTCATTATAATAAGATGTTACATTCATATGATTTTTCAGAAAAAAGCGACAATTTCACAAAACAACAAACCAAACACCACAAATTTAAGCACACACACGTTTTTTACTTTCACACCATGACACACCAAATCTTCATCTTTCATGTTCAATTAGCCGGAGATATCAATTGACTTGACTTGAGGCTTCTTCTCGGGAGCTTTCGGAACCATAACCGTAAGCACACCGTTCTCCATTGTCGCCTTAACTTCTTCCATCTTTGCATTCTCAGGCAATCTAAACCTCCTCATAAACTTCCCACTAGCCCTCTCCACACGGTGCCAAGTGTCGTTCTTCTCTTCGTTCTCCTTGCTCCTCTCTCCACTGATCTGAAGAACGTTCTTGTCTTCAACCTCAACCTTCACCTCTTCCTTCTTCAGTCCCGGCAAGTCTGCTTTGAACACGTGTGCCTCCGGAGTTTCCTTCCAGTCAACTTTAGCGTTTGTAAACGCTGCCACGTCCCGAGCGGATGCAGCGTTTGCTAACGCAGAAGATGGTGTGAAGAGTCCTTCGAATGGATCCCATATGTCTTGCGAGAAGGGATCGAAGACGTTTGTTCTACGTCCTCCGAAAATGCTTGGGATTAGAGACATCGCTCGTTGCTTTCTTTTCAAGTGACGTTTTGATTCTTGATTTTTTTTAATAATTTGATTCTTGGTTTTCTTGTTGCTTTGATCTGATTTCTAAAATCAGGTAAGGGATCCATATTTATAGGAATCAATGGATGAAGACAGAACGTTCGTCAAATTTCTTGAACAGAAAAGATCAAAAGAACATGCTCTTTTTCTAAAACCTTCGTTTGTTGTCTAGAGTCGACATAATAATCACATCATGAAGTGACCAGAGTTTTCTTGGCATTTCATGAAGTTTCGGTGGTTGAAACAAAAACGACATACAATCTTTGGCTGGCATGTAAACGACGTGCCGTTTCTTGGGTGTATTACTATCATGTTTGTATTCATCCCCTTTGAATATCAATATTGGGCTCAGTGAAGCAGACCGTTTTTCTTAAAACCCCATCTCTCTTTTGGGCCCATTTCTCCATAATTTAAATAAAACTATATTCTCATTTACCACAGAACTCAGTTACGTTTTCGTTTACAAACACAGACACCATATTATTTACTAAACAGGCACAGTATAATAGAAAAAGGAAATCTAATTTATTTGATTCCAGTGAGTTATTGTGATCCAAATCTCAACTTATTGCCCGTTCATGTTATGCAATAAAATAAGATTTTCAACAACTGCGATTACCTTGTTGGAAAGAGAACTCTGATCGAAGTATTGGATTATATGCGAGTAAGTCAAAGTTAAACTCTGCAACTTACTCTAGAACGTTTATATGCGAGTAAGTTTAGAGTGGATTATATGCAAGTAAGTTGCAGGATTCTCAAAAAAAGATGATTAGAGTGGCAAAAGCTGAATACGAGAACTCAGTAACCGGAAGTGGAATAACAAAAAAACAAAAAAGTCTAAATCAGAGGACAAAGGACAAGGTCAAAATTGGAGACTAACTTCTTCCTTTCAGGTTCCCTTAACTTTAGACCAAAAGAAAATTCTATTAACCTTTTCCAATAACAGTTGATACCAAATTTCCAAGATTGTCAACAATCGTTTAATGGACTCTGTCCCCATTTATACAAAGAACTGAGCCACGTTTACGTTTACAACCATATTTACTAAACAAAGTACAATATTATACTAGAAAAAGGAAATCTAAATTTATTCGATTCTACTCTCAGTTATTGTGATCCAAATATCAACTTATTTGATTGAGCCAGAAGAAATGAACAAGGAAAGTAACTGCGATTACCTTTTTGGAAAACTTGGGGTTAAAAATTGAAAATGTGAGATGGTTTGGTTTCTAATCAATGGAGCTTGCAGACAGAAATAAAGAGAAAAGCTTTACACTGTAAAGATGCTACTAATTGAACAAACCTAAGTGTCGTCAATGCTGCAGCAAGCTTGGTCTCTTTTCCATGAGCTCGTACTTGACAACAAAATGTTCCTACAATAACCATCCCCAAAAAAAAAAAATATCACTATAAAACATTGCAAATTCAAGAATAAAGAAATAGGATATCCCTGCACTAATCTTTGGCTTACCTTTCGGATTGTTTTGAACGAATTTGGATCGAGGTACTCGTATGTTCCCCTTTCATGCGTAGCTTGCCTGACTAAAGGTTCCCCAACTCTGAAGAACCATAATCTGAGTTCCTTGTGGTAAAACCAACCTCTTTCATAACTGCAACATGTCAATCAAACTCATAAGTCTCAAGCCTCAAGAGAGCGGAGTTAACGAATAATCAAAGAACATGGTAGAGAAAACAAACATACAGTTCATCTGCTGCGAATAGCTGTGCTTCATCTTTTGGCATACTGGAACAATAATTAGAGGAAAGCAATTAGTTTAATTGGACAAAGATGATTCATGAGTTGGCAAATGTGACGTTAAATGCTGGTTTATTAACAGACCTGTAAAATGTGTAGAACAATAACTCATAGGAGAACCTTTTGAAACTTGCTCGCTGCAACAAACGGAAATGATAACACATTTGTCAACAAAATCGAGAAAAGAAGTGAGAGTAAATATATCGTTGGTGCTACTCACAAGATCAGAGGAAACTTACAGTCAACGGTGGAGGTGGTGTGGCGTAGTAACAATTTGGTACTGTGAACTCGACCTCGCTCTTTGCCGGTTCATTGGTCCAAGGGGACGCAAATGTCTTGTAGAGATTTCCCGTTGAATTCAAATCTAAGCCTAGCGTCGTCAAGTCTATGCCAAGAGCAAGTGAGGTCAATTCAGGGTTGCTCCTGTTTAGCACATCTAACAAGCCAAGCAAGCAAAAAGGATCTGCCTCTGACTGTCCCGATTTCATCTCAGAATCTCTAAATTGGTTGATTGATGACATCTGTTGCACAGGAAACTGGGATTGATTCTGATGCTGCTGATACTGCTGAATAAGCTGGTCATAACCAATACTGGAAACTGCATTGGGAGAGCTTAGTGGTCTAAGACCAAGACCCTGTAGCCCACCAGTCTGGTATTAAATAAGAATTAACAATGATAAGAATTAACAATGATAACCACAAGATGATTATATATTTGAGATATGCAAATTGAAGAAATTCCTGGCTGTATACAGATAGGGATAGGAGAGACTGCCACTCACGGATGAAGCATGTTGTGGTTGTTGTTGTTGTGGACGATGTGATGAATATGTTGCCCCCAAGTTGAAACCACCAGATCTACCCATCTGCAAATTTGCAAATATTAATTACCACATCAACAACCATATCAATAGAAAAAGGTAGGAAATCACTTTGTGAACTTTGAAACAGTCTATAGCTTACAGAAAAGTTTTGCGAGTGCATCATTGACATAGCATTGTCATGGAGTTGTTCTTTCTGATGCAAATCCATAGGATAATCAGAATTACCACCTGCAAAAAATCTACTACGCTTGTGAATGATCGATCCAGCATGTTCAGCTTACAGCATTAAGAAGACAATATGTCAGGAACACCTATCATATTCTCATGCAATAAGCTATAATATGCGGCAGTTAATAAGTTTATGAACTTCCTAAGTATCTAGACCATCTGGAAACGGACTTTCATAAGATTTTGGAGAATAACACTGGGGAAAACTTTTCACAGTAGGGGAAACTAGAGAAGATATTACTCACTTTGCGCACATTAAATATGCAAGACACAACTTTATGCACAATATAATACAAAGTTATCGACAATTAAAGACCAGCACCTTTATATCCCGGTAGGGCAGGAAAGTCTTCATTTTGAATGCTGAACTCTTGGTTTTGTTGGGCAAGTGGGACTCCTAAACCTTGTTTCCTTAATGAACCTAGAAACACCACCACAAGAGTATGAGGGAAACATGATATGGAAAATCATTTTAAAAGATCTTCAGATAAACTGACTACCTAGTTGTCCTTGAGTGCCACCAGCAGATCCAGGACGACTTGTGAGCTGAGGAAAATCGTTGTTGATGTCAAAAAGAGAGCTGTCGTTAGAGTGATCACTGAGCATCATATTGTTAACTGACTGAACATGGTTCTGAGAAAGTGGGCCACCACCAGTATGATAGGAGTTCCCCAGCATAGACATGACCTGAGATCCTGTACCACACAATCTTGCAATCAGTTTTTTACTTCTAATTCCACATACAACAGCTGTTAACTTATTGCATGTCCATGTGAGGCAAAAGAAGTTCAACTGCTGATATCAATCCACCTCCCTAAATGACTAGTTATTTTATGTTGCTATAAAGCAAATTACTTTCTTTACTTAATTTCCACAGCAATCCCTAGCTACTATACCAAAGACCCATAGTAAAAAGGTGTTCTCCATGTCCATGAAGCAAAATTTATAATCCGTTATTTTTAACAGCGATATAACAAGATAAACAAAGCTCAGTTTTATCGACTTACAGGCAAAAAAACCTGAAGACAGCAAATGGAATGAACTGTACAAATCATATATACCTTGAGGAAGTACTCCACCCAGCATTCGGTTCTGTCCCTGAACATTTATTCCTGATCCGCTATTTGCTGCCAAATTTAGTCGTGAAGACAGACCAGGAATAGACAACCCACCAGAGCTAATATTCCTCCCCAAGTTACCTCCACCAACCATGTTTCCCATTGAATTTGTTATTCGAGGACCTGAATTTCCCAACAATTGGGATATTCCCATCCCTGGAACACTATTACGATTACTGAGTCCTGCAGATGTAGAGAGAATTCCAGGAATAGAACCACCAACTCCATTTGCGTTACTATTGAATCCAGGGTTGCCAACAACATTAAGACCTCCTCTATTTGGGATTCCCGCATGCCCATGTGAGCTACCATGAGACAACTACAAAGCAATCATCGTAGTATACTATGAGACACATATTTAGAACCAGAGCAGTTATTTTCAAAAAAAAATTAAACCACATAGCACCTGGGAGAGATTAACAGGTAGATTGTTTGAAGCAAATCGTCCACTGGAAAAACTCCCGTTAGGTTGTTGAACCCCAGGAGATGGTATACTATTCATACTTGAGTTTCTTGATGTAAGTGTACCTTGCATGTTCCCGACATTATAGCTCCCATGAATATTATGAAGTCCCTGAAGGTTTCCTGCATAATTTTTTTTGTTTTCAAAAGCTACATAAGTTGAGCACTTCACAAAGATATACAACGTTATCAAAATAAGTAGTATTAGACCCACCGGTATGATGAAAAGAGGGAGATGGTGCACCAGATTGTCCAGAATAAGAAGCAGCAAAAGATCTGCCCGACCCATCTGGTAAATTCGAAGCAGAACCATTGAGAGATGACTGCAAAAAAAAAGGCCAAAACCCAAGAGTTAATAGAGGACAGATGGTACGCACAACTAAGCAAACGATAGCCTAACGACAATAACATATTCTTCAAGTTCAAAAACCAAAATATAAAGATTTAAGGGGAAAAGGAAGGTTACATGAAGGTTTGACATTGCACGAACTGACGATCACTCACTCGAGACAAAATATCATTCGGCGAACCGCCTTACAATCTGAGAAGGAATAAACAACAACACACGAACATAAATAGCCTGATAAAAAGGATGAATTCAATAAACTAACAAAGGTGACACAGTGCTTTAACATAAAATCTTATGAACCATGGAGTAGCACCAGACGAATTTACTCTAGAAACTTTCAAAGTAAGATTGATATGCTCATATATTTTTTGGCAGAGTAAGCTTTCATCCAGGAACAATAACCATGGAAATAAATCTGCAACTAGTAAAAAACTCACGAGGATCCAAAAACAATCAACGCAAAAGCATAATTCAATCAATACATATTCCTGTAAAAAAACGACTGAGCAAACACAGGATCCTAAATTGAACTACCGAGATGCAATTATCAATACTAGGATTTACAAAACTGAACTCAGAAAACCCTAAAACTCGCGTGTTTTTTAATCTGTTAACACACTCACCAGTAACAAGGAGCGTACGGGAGGAAGAAGAAGAAGAAGGAGAATAGCACTGACCAATTACGCGGAACCCAGGAAGCGAAAAGGGTTAGGATCCCGAAGAAGATTTATGAAAGAGTAAAATTGGGGGAAAGAGCGGAGATTTTTACAATTTTGGTGCCCTAAATCGGAGAAACGGATATTGAAACGAAGGAAGAGAGAGAGAGAGAGAGAGAGAGAGAGAGAGCAAGATTTAGAAAATGGGATCCTCCTCCCATTAAAAATTAAATAAATAAGAAAAAAAAAATAAAGGAAATAAAAATAAAAATAATATTATTTTTGTGGAGAATGATTGGTGATGGAGGGAACTTTCATAGGTCACGGGATAGGTCCTACGAAACCTTCTAAGCTGCTCAGAAGGTTTCTTTGTAAGGAAAGCTTTTGACTTCTTTTAGTTGTGGATCGACGTTTGGGCTTTAACCCAACAGGCCCGTTATATACAATACACCATGATGTTGATGTTTTTTTTACTTTGTTTGTGTAATCATGAAATCATTAGTTGGTTTAAGTGCGTATAAAAGAGAAAAAGTTTAAGTATGTAAATTATGCAATACAAAAACCACTAGGCTAAATTTGAACAAAACGACAAAATATGTGTGTGTTTTTTTTTTGCGAAGGTTGTGTAGTTTAAGCTAAAAGGATCGAACAGTTAAGGACTTTTTAGTTAAGAAGTTATGAATGTTTTGTTCAGATGTTTTATATTTAGTAAACAAACCATATCATCCAACTACATGAAAAAGACGTTAGACGTTTCAGGATAATGAAAACTACGTCCACTAATTAATGCAATCCAATCATACAATATAAGCTTACAAATCTCCTTTATAATAAAACGGAAGTACACAGCATTGTTTTGGTAGGCTTTATAATTTTAATAAATGGTTACAAATAGGTTATACATATATTATAAATTAATCCATACATTAATTGTAACAAATAAAATCTTAATTGTAACCGAAAATCTTAAACCGATTATTCTAAATTGATAGTTCACGGATATTTCAAACTTTATTTCGGAAGATCACGTATATGGTTCCAAATATCTATAATAAAATATAATTTATAATTTCGGAATCATATTTTATTCTAAAATTATAATATAAATAAAAGAAATTTCAACTCGTGCTATAGCACGGGTCCTAATCTCTAGTTTACAAAATATAAAGACAAAACAATATTTCTAGATTTGTGTATATGGACTATATCACTAAGTAAGCCACTAAATACTAATGAAACGTGTAGCTCAATTAATACTTTTTAAAAAAACTAAAGTTATGTTTAATCTAGCTTAATTAAGCGAATCGTATAGTGTCAAACACTTAAATAGTTAAATCACTCGAACAGGTTGTAAAAGTATTTGTAGGTTCGATCACGAAATATCTAAATAATTTGATCAATAAAATTACATTCATGCGTTCTTTGAGCACATGATTACACGGCAATGTGGAACGCTTGCTGATGATTGATTCCCTTAGTCCGATGATCCGATCAATGAATACACGACAAATCTGCTCATGCACTACTTGGTTCATGTAAGTCATCTTTACCCTTAAGGATCTTACTTCTTTGGTAGCTCTAAGATGAATATATAAGAGAGTAGCAATCAATACATGTAAACCTTTTAAAGTAGAAGGGGGTGTTTGTATTAGTTTAAAATCAATGAATAAAAAACAAATCTGAAAGTCATTTTCTCCTTGTGACATCTCAACCAATTTTTTTCGGGCTTGTACTTTAATATATAGAGAATTGTTGTTTCCGAGTTCCAAACAAAATGTGTCGGTAGACAACAGGTCCACATATACGTTTTCAGATTGATTTTTTTTTTTGTTTTTGTACAACTTCCATCATGCGGCACTGAACTTGGATAGCATAGTACACATGACACTAATACAAGCCACTAAATCTTATGATACCGGTTTATATAGTTGATATGTCAGGTTTATATTACACGTTTCAACTCTCAAGAGCAAAGTATATTTGGGATCATATTATAGCTTAACTAATTTGATCAAATATAGTGGCATCTTATCCTTCCTTTCAATCCACATAGATGACTAGTGTACAGATGAAGGTGGCTAATAATGTCGTCATTCATTATTTATTTTTGAATCTAAAACTTTACTATGATATATATACTACTATTGGAGTATTGGGTATTGAATGAAACAGATGGAAGCCGAACAAAAAAAATCAAATCATGTGCTTTCTTAATAAAAATACCGTTCGAGAAGTTTGGTATATCCTGAGAAAAAAAGCTCTCACAAACCCACGTATGTTGACTTTTCGTTCCAACCTCCACTACTTTCCTTATTTGAGATTTATCATAATAGGATTAATTAGGAGTGATGAACCGACGATGAAGACAAAAATGATATGATAATTATAGTAATTCACAAGAATAAATAAAGTTAAACTTATGATTAAAAAAAATAAAGTTAAACTATTGCTTTTTCCTTTCTTTTTTTTTTAATTAATAAAGAAACTATTGCTATTTTTTGACACATTAAATGCGGTAATGTAACATACCACTTACGTTTGTGCAGTTTTTAATGGTAAAATCTGGAAAATAAATTTCGTCTTCTTCCTAAATTTTCTTAGCCATCAGAACAAACAAATTCAGACTACTGACGAATTCAATTCAATTCATCCGTCTCTATATTACAAAGTTTTTGCTCATATTAATTTTTATTTGTCGTTGCATCTATGCAAATACAAAATATTAAACTAATATATCTGATATATATATATCCCAGTTCATCTTTGCAAATATTAAAATCCTTCTCTTGTTACCCACTCTGTTCTAAACACAGTTTCAAAACAAAACCCAAAATTCTAGATATCATTCAATCATCAGCTGATCCTTTTAAGTTTTACCCTTTCATGGAACAATTACTTTTCCTGGAATTCTTGTCTTAAAAGGTATAATCTTTATTCTTTTGCTGTTTTAATTTTTAATTAGTCCGTTATGAATATAGACAAAGTTGTCATCTTTACTAAAACAAAACTCTAGATTTGCTCATGTTCGTATATCCCTTGAATCTAGCTCATAGATTCTTTTGTCTGTTAACTCTATATTCAACCGAATTGTTTATAATTTCCAGGTTTTGTGAAGATGGGTAGTGAAAAGTTTGGATTTTTAATTCGGGTTTCATTGATTTCATCTTTCTTGATCTGCCTCTGCCATGGATACGTACCTCTGAATAATTACCTCATCAACTGTGGATCATCAACCAATGTTACCGTCACTGGTCGAGTGTTCATGTCTGATAAGCTTGCTTCAAACCTCTTAACCTCTCCCAGTGAAATCCTCGCCGCGAGTAATCGTAATTCAAATTCAGATATTTACCAGACGGCGAGAATCTTCACCGGAGTCTCAAAGTATAGATTCTCCTTGGCTAAAGGCCGCCACTGGATTCGTCTCCATTTCAATCCTTTTCATTACCAAACCTTCCAGATGGGATCAGCTAAATTCTCTGTTTCGTCACAAACACATGTTCTGTTAAGTGATTTCACTGTGAAATCCAGAGTTATGAAGGAGTACTCTGTGAATATAGTAGCCACGGATCATCTCGAGCTCACGTTTGCTCCCTCAGGTGATTCGTTCGCGTTTCTGAACGCCCTCGAGGTTGTATCTGTTCCTGATACGTTGTTTAGTGGTGACCCTTCCTTTGCAGGCAGTCCCGGGAAGTTTCAAGGGTTGTCATGGCAAGCTCTTGAGACGGTTCATAGAGTAAACATGGGTGGTCCGCGTGTTACTCCTAATAACGATACGCTTTCGAGAATTTGGGAGCCTGATTCAGAGTTTCTAATCGAGAAGAATCTTGTTAAGAGTGTGTCTAAGATTGCATCTGTTGTTTATGTTCCCGGTTTTGCTACAGAAGAAACTGCTCCAAGAACTGTTTATGGTACTTGCACTGAGATGAACTCTGCTGATAACCCGACTAGCAATTTCAATGTGACGTGGGATTTTAACGTTGACCCGGGGTTTCAGTACTTCCTCCGGTTTCATTTCTGCGATATCGTGAGCAAAGCTCTAAACCAGCTTTACTTCAATGTTTATGTTGACTCAATGTTAGTTGTTAAGAGTCTTGATCTAAGCTCTTATCTATACAACACTTTGAGCGGTGCATACTCGATGGATTATGTCACGGGATTAGCAAAACAGACTAATAGAATCCGTGTGAGCATTGGTCCATCGACTCTTCACACGAGTTACCCTACCGCGATTCTGAACGGGCTAGAGATCATGAAGATGAATAACTCCAAAGGTCAGCTCAGTGGTGGGACGTTTTTGCCTGGTGGTTCAAGTTCAACCACTAAGAAGAAGAACGTTGGTATGATCATTGGTGTAACGGTTGGTTCGTTGCTTGTTTTAGTGGTTTTAGTTGGTTTGTTTTTGCTGTGCAAGAAACGAGGACGAGACCTTGATGACCATTCAAAGACTTGGATTCCTTTGTCTTCCAATGGAACAAATTCATCCTCAAATGGAACTACAATAGCAAGTATAAATTCTAATTCAAGTTATCGGATTCCTTTAGCAGCGGTTAAAGAAGCTACAAATAGCTTTGACGAGAACCGAGCTATTGGAGTTGGCGGTTTTGGTAAAGTGTACAAAGGAGAGCTTCGTGACGGTATGAAAGTAGCTGTCAAAAGAGGTAACCCTAAGTCTCAGCAAGGTTTTGCAGAGTTCAAGACAGAAATAGAAACGTTATCTCAGTTCCGTCATCGCCATTTGGTTTCTCTGATCGGTTACTGCGACGAGAACAACGAGATGATTCTGGTTTACGAATATATGGAGAATGGAACACTCAAGAGTCATCTTTACGGCTCGAATCTACCTAGCTTGAGTTGGAAGCAACGTCTTGAGATATGTATTGGATCAGCTAGAGGACTGCATTATCTCCATACCGGTGACTCGAAACCCGTGATTCACAGAGATGTGAAATCCGCCAACATATTACTCGACGAGAATCTCATGGCTAAAGTTGCAGACTTTGGACTGTCTAAGACCGGACCTGAGATAGATCAGACTCATGTGAGTACCGCGGTCAAAGGAAGTTTCGGGTATCTCGATCCTGAATACTTCAGAAGACAACAGCTCACAGAGAAGTCAGACGTGTACTCTTTCGGAGTCGTTATGTTCGAAGTTCTCTGCGCAAGACCTGTTATAGACCCGACGCTCACTAGAGAAATGGTGAACCTTGCGGAATGGGCGATGAAATGGCAAAACAAAGGACAGCTTGAACACATCATTGATCCATCACTTCGAGGTAAGATCAGACCAGATTCGCTTAGGAAGTTTGGTGAAACAGTGGAGAAATGTTTAGCTGACTATGGAGTTGATAGACCATCAATGGGAGATGTGTTGTGGAATCTTGAATACGCTTTGCAGCTACAAGATGCTGTTGTTGATGGTGATCCAGAAGAAGATAACAGCACGAACATGATCGGTGAGTTACCTCTACGGTTCAATGATTTTAACCATGGAGACACGAGAGTTAACGTTTCTGTAGCTAGAGAAGGAAAGATTCAAGAAGAGGAAGAGTCTAGTGTTAGTGATCTTTCAGGTGTTTCCATGAGTAAAGTTTTCTCCCAGCTGATCAAATCTGAGGGACGATAAGAATATTTTGTTTTGTGTGTACATAAAGTAATGATTATTAGACTATGATTTTTATTCAATAACCAAAACATGTACCGGTTTTGTTTTGGTTTTCCATAAGCTGATACATCTTAACCAATACCGAACCATCTTCAAATGCGGCGTCGTTCCTTAAATTCATGTCAGGTCGCTGAAATCGCCATATCGTCAAATCACAGATTCAATGTTCGCCGATTTGATTTTTAAACGCTCGAGTTCATATGGTTTCTCTTCTATGCAGTTGCAAAATTGAAGCAATTATCACCAGCTAATTAAACGCAATTTGGTAGACACAACGCAATTAACTGAAACTTACTTCGATTTATATTTCACTAAACGAAAAGGCGTAATTACATAAAACGAGAACGAAACGCCAAACCGGAAAAAAACCAAAGTAAAAACGCAAACGCAGAAGCTAACATTGATTTGATTAGAAATTCCCAGAAGAATACGCCGCTAAGTAAACAACAAGCCCAGAAAAAACACACAAACGCGATTCTCCTTAACCGCCGAATCCGTAAAGAGTCCTTCCTTGCCTCTTGAGAGCGTAGACAACATCCATGGCGGTGACAGTCTTCCTCCTAGCGTGCTCGGTGTAGGTAACAGCATCACGGATCACGTTCTCCAAAAAGATCTTGAGGACGCCACGTGTCTCCTCGTAGATGAGACCACTGATACGCTTGACTCCACCTCTACGAGCCAACCTCCGGATCGCAGGCTTAGTGATTCCTTGGATGTTGTCTCTCAGAACCTTCCTGTGACGCTTCGCTCCTCCTTTCCCCAATCCTTTTCCTCCCTTTCCACGACCCGACATTTTTTTTTCAGAGACGAATTAGGTTTTCTTCTCGAGAAGATTTTAAAGCTAGAAGATGAAGAAGAACGGTTGAAGTTGATTTGTGTGAGTAAAGATGTGAGATTTGGTTTTATAGGTAAAGACGGAGAGCCTTGTTACTTTGAGCGATTAGATCTAACGGCTGAGATGGCGATCCGTGTAGTTAATAAGAAGATATGTGAGCCGTCGATTTATTTTAATCAACGGTGAATATTAGTGATCTGCGTGAAGGAGTTATAGCCAATAAGAATCGTTTGTGTATTACATGCGGCGCCACGTTTTAGCGGTAGTGAAGCGCCAATATTTTGAAACTTGTAAAATAAATTGCGCCATCAAATTCTTTTGAAACTTTTCATATGCGTTCGTTAAATTATTTGAATTACAATTACAAAATTTACAAATTACCACCGACAACGATTTCTAACATTTAAATTTAATTTATACTGTAACATTTTCATTTCCCTTTGACAAGAACACACTTCAGACGATACATTAATTTTGACTTAAAATAAAGTGTTTTCAAACCACAGTAACAAAAACTATATAAAAAAGTAAAAATACAAACAGAGCACACGAAAGGTCTGGGTTCATAACAATTGTGTTACTTGCATCACAAACTATCTTGCTCTAGGAGTCATCTCACTATCAAAGATCATGCTCACTTCAGGGGAACTCAGTGAATCCATGCCTCGACTCATATTTCTCCTCGAGTTTTCAGACACAAGACACTCTTTTAGTTCAATAACAACATGAGACATGGTTGGTCGCTTTGCTGAAGTAGGATTTGCGCACGACATTGCCAGTTCGAGAGCTCTCCAGGCAGAGAGAGAATCATAGTCTCCGTTCAGCTTTGGATCCATGATCTTAGCAATATCTCCACCGTTAAGCTGAGACTCAACCCATTGTGTTATGTGAGACTTTGCGCGGTTTCGATCAATCACTGGTTGATTAGAGATCATTTCCAATAGCACAATCCCAAAACTGTACACATCACTTTTCTCACCTAACCGGCTTGTGTGGTAATATCTGCAAGGCAAGAACAAGGTTTAGTCTCTTCAAGCATTGAAGAATGGAGAGAAAAGTTTCAGCGCAATTGACTTTGTAGTGTGAAAACTGTTGATACTTACTCTGGATCAAGGTAACCAGGAGTACCAGCAACCACCGTCGAAACATGAGAGTCACCTCCAACTGGGAAAGACCTCGAGAGCCCAAAATCAGCGAGTTTGGCCTTATAATGCTCGTCCAACAATATGTTTGTAGTTTTGACATCTCTGTGAACCATTGGTGGTGTGCATCCAATGTGTAAGTACTCCAAACCTATGCAAATGATTCATCCATATGAAATGATTTATTGTAGGATTAAGGGATTCTAGTTCTACAATGTAACTTGGTACAAACCTTGTGCTGCCTCCGCAGCTATTCTTAGCCGAGTACCCCAATTGATGACGATGGTTTTACCTCCTTTTCCTGTATATTAGTATACGATTAGAGCCTTTCATGTTGCAGGAAGAACAACTGTTTCTTCATGTGTTCCTAAAACATATGAAACCTTAAAAATACACCAAGTTTTACCTGACAGATGTTGTCTTAAGTCCCCATTGGGTACGTATTCGTAGATGAGTGCTAAGTGTTCTCCTTCATCGCAATATCCTACAAGGCTTACCAAATTTGTATGGTGGACTCTCAGAAGAAGATCAACCTAATGAAAAAAAAAAAAAAAAACAAAGACAAATCCATAAGTGATGTTAAAAAAAAAAACAGATAGTAGTTGGTAATATAATGTACTAATTAATACCTCTGCCTTGAACTCTTTATAGCCTTGCGTTGATGATTGAGACAGTAGTTTAACAGCTACCTGTTCCAAACCATTTACAGTACCGTGACAGACAACGCCAAATCCTCCTTCGCCTACAACTCTTTCGAAATTATTTGTCATATTCATAACCTCTGGATAAGTAAACTTTCTCTTTTTCGTCGGAGTAGCATATGTATAATCCATTGCTGGCCTACTCGAAGGCGGGTGAACAACTGTTAGATCAAGATTTAGGGGTTAGTAAAAATCATGTTCTAATGAGATTTATCCGTTTTCTAGTTTGATATGTCTAAATCTTGCGTATATACCTTGAACAGCCGACGTCTTTTTCTTTCTGAAAATAAGAAAAAGAACCAACACAGCAATGAGGATGGCCGCAGAAGCAACTGATGCAACAATTGGCACAAGAACTTTTGTTTTTTGTGGTTTTGTAGGTGATCCAGGGAGAATAAGCCTTGGGTTTCCTTGATAACTATACAAGAAACAAGTGTTTTGTTTTTAGTTTGTTAAGAAGTCACACAAGAAGGTTGTGTGAGAAAGGTTGATAAATTATGTGGGAAGTTTCTTACGATAGCTCGAGTCCTTTCCTTTGTAGAGATTGAGGAATTGTACCGTTAAGATCGTTCCCGCTTAAATTTCTGCGTAAAAAGAGAAATTTTGATAACATACATGAACATGATCCGAGGTAGAACTTGAAAACCACTGGAAAATATGTTTGCAAGAAACTTACATGACCAACAACGATTTCATGTTGCCTAGAAATTCTGGCACCTCACCGGTCAAGTTATTATTCGACAAGTCCCTAAAGTATGCAAGAAAGTATATATATACTATGATATTTAATCCGTTTCTTTGCAAACTTGATCAGCAATAGACATACTTACAGCTTTTCCAGTGTGGTAAGATTTTGAAAGGCAGCTGCTATGGTTCCGGTTAAACCACTTGAAGACAAGTTTCTGGTCAAAATTTTAAAAACCACATTCAATAATGATCATGATCACTTATAGATCTTGATGTGTGTGTGCGCGTGTACACTAGTGAGCCTCACTTATGCCTTACAAAGTAGTGATTCTTGGTGGCGTGGAGATATCAGTGATGCTGCAGTTTAAACCGTCCCACATAAACTGTAGAGGGACGCATGGATCGCTCTGCCAATTGATTCTACTCAATCCATACGTGGTTTGGATGTTTTTCACAGCAGCAACTGACATAAATGTTTTGGTAATGTTAGGATACTCTTTAGCTTTTATGATTTTGTTTCCAAAGGATCATAAGAAAGCATAATTTTGAAACACACATACCATCATTTTCATCTGTTTCAGACTGAGGAAACTGAATAACTTTGTAGACCTCATAAGCGTTAAGTAGAGGTGGAAGAGTTGATCTGTTGGTTCTTATCAGCTGTAAATTGCATAACCCTTCTTCGCAAGTATCCGGGTTTACACTTAGGACAGTAGTTATTAATAGCTTTGGAGGAACCACAGGGCCATAAAAAAGTTTCCCATTCAGTACCATGTTGAATTCCCTGGTTTCATTTGCCAGCAACTCTTGGATCTCAGCAAAGTGGGCGTACAAATAATACTGTTCACCGACATCTACTGAACCCCATACATTCGTCAATGGTGCAGTGGCGTTAGTTGGAATGGCTGCAGTAGTGAGCGCCACTTTCGGTGGCTGGTAGTCATTGGAGTTGCCTACATCGCTAGTAGTGGAAATTTGTGTCCACTCTTTCTCGAAGAACGAAGTCCATTGACGGTCATAGACATCATCCGGGTACCTGAGGGTACAAACAACTTCGTTTTAGCAAAGGAGAACAGAGCCAAAACAAACAGAGCAAAACAGAGGAAAACAGAACAAGTAGCGAAACAGAGGAGATGGTGTTCAGCTAAAGTTGATACCTTAAAGAAGGAGCGGACTTGCTAAAATATTCTCGATAGTAAAATTTCAGAGAACCAGACTTGGTGAGATAAGAATCTTTTCCCATAGGCCGTACTTCCAAGACCGATATCAACGGTGTAGTTTCCCCGGTCTTAACGAGACAAATCTGCAACTTGTTTGATGTAGGAATGTGCAAGATCTCAGGACGTGAACCATTCACTTGCTTTTGCAAATCTACCGTGGCCCATGGATTAGGTCCAAGATACAGATCAAACGTGGGGGCAATGTCAAGACCATCATAGTTTCCATATACAAACCTAGCCCTGATCAGATGATTTCTTCCCTTCTCGACGTTTAGATTGTAGCAGTTCCGTGTTCCTTCTGGAAAGTATCTCAGCGTAGTTGACGGCTTCAGGAACTCAGCCTCTCGATTTGCTTGGATTCTACCAAGTTTTCCAGTCTGGATGAATGTTGCGTCCGATATGAACTGTAGTCCGGTCCTTGGCTCTTTATAAGGAGACGGTTCATTTGGGGGTAGACCACAGTCCAAACTGATAAACCCTGTTACGAGACATGGAAAATGACTGTTTAAAAAGAAAACATATGAATTGCCAAATAGAAGTACGTTTTAAGAATCAAGATAGTAATAAGGATACCTTGTTGGCTCTGAGCTTGAGCAATATGAATGATGGCCAAAGTTCCGATTAGCAGCAACAAAAGCCTAAGAGACCTCTCCATCTTCTCTTACCTACCAATGACAAATCAAGAAAATTGTTGCCCAAGCTCTGGAAGATAACAAGAGAATATATAAGCAAAAACTAAAAGCAAAGGCTTTTTCAAGTCAATGAACAGAAAAAAAAGAGAGAGTAAAATGTGTTTTCAATGCAACTTCACCATGAGAAGAAGAAGAAGGATAAGAGGATAACTATATATTTTCCAACATTACTATTATGAGCTTGACTGAGGTCATCTGTGGTATTGGACATCAGTAAAGTTTCTTGGTCAGCCAACAAGCAATTTACCTTGGAAGAATCCGTCAATCACACAAGAAATATATTGGATTTAATAGCCACTAGACTCACCACAATGATGCATGAAGAAATGTTCAGAAAGAGTTGACATTCTTATAGTCGTTGACTTACATATATGTAGTAGACCTGACTTTGTTTCAATCATATGAATATAAAGTGAGAACCCACAAATATAGCACTAGGCACACAATGATCTATATATATGCTGCTGACTAAGATATTACCAAGCACGTACACTAGGTGATCAGCATGAAATAAACAATTAGACCTTGAGCTTAAACAATATGGGTGATTATTAAGAGGTTGTTTTTTTATAATGCAACTACACCATTGGAGGAAGAAGAATAAAAGGGAGATAAATGTTCCAACATCACTATCATGAAAACTGTGTACATCAGTCTAGTTATTATTTCCTGGTCAGGCAATATGCAACTGGTATTAGTATAAAACTTAGAAAGAATGAATCAATCAAGCAACAGACCAGACTTGTTCAGCACTATGACAGCACGAAGAAACTCTTGAGGAATAGTCAATGGTCGTTGACTTTTTGATTGGTTAAGATAACCTCTCCCACTTACATATTTTAGTAAACCTATAATAACCTGTTTTTTGGATGACCCCCAGTCCGTAGCGAGCGAGTCCAAGAGAAAACGACCATCTACGGCGGCGAAACCTGCAGGCGTCAAGGGAAAGAGAAGAGCGCTCTTTGCCTTCAGTAGTTCCTGGCGGTGAGAACTCATCATTTGTTCAATAATCGACATTCACAAATAGTGAAGTTAGGGTTTTGTTGATTTCAAGCTGAAAGTGCAGGTCATTCAACACTTTACAGATTTTGAACACTTTTATTAGAAGAATGAGATTGAAAAAGAGAATCATAGAGAAAACGTTTCAGTTTCTTATTTTACAACAACAATACCCTCTAAGATGGGCCACACTAAGTCCACAAGCCCAACAAAACATTACAGAACATGATTCAATTAAGGTTTTGTTGATACCAACAAAAAAAAGTTAGGGTTTTTGTACGGCGCCAGTGACCGATGGTCAAAGCAAAATCAAAAAATTTCGTGGTACTCAAGAACACAAGAACACAAGAACACAGTTCAGTCGATACATTAATAAGTGTTTTCAAACCACATATATACACACCAGCACTCAAATCACAAACAGAGCAAACGAAAGGTCCACAAGTAAGTATCGTTGAGTGGGTTCATAAAAATAGTGTTACTTGCAGCACAAACTATCTTGCTCTAGGAGTCATCTCACTATCAAAGATCATGCTCACTTCAGGGGAACTCAGTGAATCCATGCCTCGACTCATATTTCTCCTCGAGTTTTCAGTCACAAGACACTCTTTTAATTCGATAACAACATGAGACATGGTTGGTCGTTTTACTGAAGTTGGATCCGCGCACGACATTGCTAGCTCAAGAGCTCTCCAAGCAGAGCGAGAATCATAATCCCCGTTTAGCTTTGGATCCATGATCTTAGCAATATCTCCTCCGTTTAGCTGAGACCCAACCCATTGTGTTATGTGAGACTTTGCGCGGTTTCGATCAATCACTGGTTGATTAGAGATCATTTCCAATAGCACAATCCCAAAACTGTACACATCACTTTTCTCACCTAACCGGCTTGTGTGGTAATATCTGCAAGGCAAGAACAAGGTTTAGTCTCTTCAAGCATTGAAGAATGGAGAGAAAAGTTTCAGCGCAATTGACTTTGTAGTGTGAAAACTGTTGATACTTACTCTGGATCAAGGTAACCAGGAGTACCAGCAACCACCGTCGAAACATGAGAGTCACCTCCAACTGGGAAAGACCTCGAGAGCCCAAAATCAGCGAGTTTGGCCTTATAATGCTCGTCCAACAATATGTTTGTAGTTTTGACATCTCTGTGAACCATTGGTGGTGTGCATCCAATGTGTAAGTACTCCAAACCTATGCAAATGATTCCTCCATATGAAATGATTGATATTGTAGGATTAGTAGATTCTAGTTCTACAATGTAACTTTGTACAAACCTAGTGCTGCCTCCGCAGCTATTCTTAGCCGAGTACCCCAATTGACGATGGGTTTACCTCCTTTTCCTGTTTAATAAATCATTAGATCCTAATATCCTATCATGTTTGCGGGAGAAACAACTGTGTTTTCATGAGTTCATGAAACATATGAAACCTTAAGAATACACCAAGTTTTTACCTGACAGATGTTGTCTTAAGTCTCCATTGGGTACATATTCGTAGATGAGTGCTAAGTGGTCTCTTTCATCGCAATATCCTACAAGGCTTACCAAGTTTGTATGGTGAACTCTCAGAAGAAGATCAACCTAATGTAAAAAAAAAAAAAAATCCATAAGTGATGTTAAAAAAACAAATTATTGTACTTAATGTACTAATTAATACCTCTGCCTTGAACTCTTTATAGCCTTGAGTTGATGATTGAGACAGTAGCTTAACAGCTACCTGTTCAGAACCATTTACAGTACCGTGACAGACAACACCAAATCCTCCTTCCCCTACTACTCTTTCGAAATTATTTGTCATTTTCATAACCTCTGAATAAGGAAACCTCCTCTTTTTCATCTCGATTGATGGCTCAGGTAAATAACTATATGTCACATTACTTGGTGGCGGCGGGTGAATAACTGTTAAATCAGAATTTAGGGTTAGCATAAATCATATTCATTAGCTCTATTGGTTCTTATTTGATATATCTCTCCTTGCAAATACCTACCTTCATCAGTCGGCTTTTTCTTTCGGAGAAAAAGAACGAGAACCACTACAACAATGAGGACGATGGCTGCAGAAACAACTGATGCAACAATTACAACTGGAAAACTCTTGCCAGGTGGTTTTGTGGGTGATTCAGAGGGAAGAAGCCTTGGGTTTCCTTGACGGCTATAAAAGAATAGTACTGTTGTTTCAGGACATCTGTCGCACAAATGTGTTGTATGGAATAAGTACAGAGATATGTGGGAAGTTTCTTACAGTAGTTGGAGTCCTTGCCTTTGTAGTAGAGATTGAGGAATTGAACCGTTAAGATCGTTTCCACTTAAGTTTCTGCATAAAAAAAAAAAAAAGACTAATGATAGAATTTTGAAAAGCATTAGAAAATAATCTTGAGAGAAACTTACATGAATAACAATGATTTAATGTTTCCAAGAAACTCCGGCACCTCCCCGGTCAAGTTGTTATTGGACAAGTCCCTAAAGTTTCCAGGAGAGAAAATAATCTGATGTCTTCGCAATACATATAACGCCTCTGATCAACAATTGAAATACTTACAGTTTCACTAGTTGCGTAAGGTTTTGAATGGCAGATGCTATGTTTCCAGTCAAACCACTCGAAGACAAGTTTCTGGCATGATATGTTCAAAACCACAGTCAAAAGTGTTGATGATCAAGCATGATTACTAACAGATGTTGAAGATTGAGTGTGGTGACGTGCATGAGTCCTACTGAACTTATATGACTTACAAAGAAGTGATTCTTGGTGGTGTGGAGGCATCCATGTTGCTGCAGTTTAAAGCGTCCCACCTAAACTGCTGAGGGACGCATGGATCGCCTTGCCAATTGATTCTAGTCAATCCATAGGTGGCTTCAATGTTCTTGATAGCAACCACTAACAGAAATATATATATTCAAGATGTTAAGAAACTAATTAGCAAGCAAAAGACTGAACCATTGTGTGCAAAAGGTACGTTATAAAACACAGTGGAATTAACAAACCATCATTTATATCAGTTTCAGACTGTGGAAACTGAATAACTGTGTAGACCTCAAGAGCGTTAAGTAGAGGCGGAAGAGTTGATCTGCCAGTTCGTATCAGCTAAAACTTACATTTTCCTTCATCACAAGTCCTTGGAGACTGGCTGTACATAGTAAGTATCTCTAACTTCTTAGGAATTACAGGTTCAGTAGACATAACTTCACCATTCCATACCATGTTGAATTCTCTGGTTTCATTAGTCCGCAACTCCTGGATCTCCGCAAAGTGTCTATACACGTAATATTGGTCGTTAGGATTATCTGTATTAGTCCATTCAATCGTCAGTGGCTCACTGGCATTAGTAGGTATGGCAGCAGTTGCAAGTGCGTCTTTTGGTGGATCATAGTTGTTAATATTTCCCACATTGCTAGTGGTGTTTACATGGCTCCACTCTTTCTGAGTGTATGCAATCCATTGGCGATCATAGACATCATTCGAATACCTGAGGGTGGAAACAATATTGTTTGGTAGTGGAATATGTAAATAGAAAATGAATATTATCATTGTTTGGTAGTGGAACAGAGACTATTGTTCTTCTTCTGCTTGGTTTGGTGTCTAGAAATAGTCTTACACCTTAGAGCCACAAAACAGAGAAAAGGAAGATATACAGTTATATTGTAAAAGGTTGAAGTTAAATATTTACCTTAGGTAAAACTTTGATTCGGTAAGATATATCCGGAAAAAGAGTTTGAGAGAGCCAGACTGGGTGATATAAGAATCATTACCCATGGGACGTATTTCCAAGGCTGAGATAATCGGTGTAGTCATCCCAGTCTTAACAAGACAAATCTGCAACGAGTTTGATATTGGGGTGTGAAAGATCTCTTTTCGTGTACCATTGTCTTGTCCATGCAAATCTACCGTGGTCCATGGATTTGGTCCAAGATACAGGTCAAACTTGGGGCTATTGTCAATACCATCGTAATTCCCGTATACAAACCAAGCCCTGATCAGATGACTTCTTCCTTTCTCGGCCTTAAGATTGTAGCAGTTCCGTATTCCGTCTGGAAAATATCTCAGCGTTGCGTACGGCTTCAGGAGTCTACGCTCCAAAGTTGCTTGTGTTTTTCCAGTTTTTCCACTCTGGATAAATGTTGCGTCCGAGGAAAACTGTAATCCAGTTTCCGGCTCATTGTAAGGAGACAGTTCATTCGCGGGTAGTCCGCAGTCCAAGCTAATAAACCCTGTCAACAAATATATATATGGTAACAAATGAATTCACCGTTAACAAATATAAGTGGCCGGCCGATTAATTAACAAGAAAGAGAAGAAGGATATGTGATTTAAGATGCGGATACCTTGTTGGCTCTGAGCTTGAACAATATGAGTGATGACCAAAGTTCCAATTAGCAGCAACAACAACAGTCTAAAAGACCTCTCCATATTAATTCTCTTACCCACCAAGGACGAATCAAGAAAATCTGCCCCAGCTCTGAAATATAACAATGAGAATATATATAACCAAAACCAAAACTGGAAACTAAAAGCAAAGAATTTTTATAAGTCAACGAAATAAAAGAAAAGAGTAAATATTTTTTTTTAGTGCAACTACTTCACCATGGGAAGAAGAAGAAGAAGAGGAGGATAACTATATGTTAATTCAAAGATATATGAACTTGACTGGGGCCATTTGTGGTATTGGACATCAGTAAAGTTTCTTGGTCAGACAATATGCATTTTACTTCGAAAAGAATCTGTCAATCACACACACACACAAAAAAAAATGGCTTTAATAGCCACCAGACTCACCACAATGATGCATGAAGAAGTGTTCACAAAGAGTTGACATTCTTATAGTCGTTGACTAACATATGTAGTAGACCTGACTTTGTTTCAATCCTATGAATTAGAAGTTAGAACCCACAATTACAGCACTAGGCACACAATGATCTATATATATGCTGACTAAGATATTACCAAGCAGGTACATGCACTAGGTGATCAGCATGAAATAAACAAGGTTTATAACAATTAGACCTTGAGCTTAAACAAGATGGATGATTACCAAAAGATGGTTTTATTTATAATGCAGCTGCACCATTGGAGGAAGAAGAATCAAAGGAAGATAATATTCCAACATCACTATCATGAAAATTAATTGTGTACATCAGTCTAGTTATTAGTTTCCTTGTCAGGCAATAAAAAACTTGCAAAGAATGAATCAATCAAGCAACAGATCATACTCGTTCAGCACGAAGAAACTCTGAGGAATAGTCAATGGACGTTGACATTTTGATTGGTTAAGATAACCTCTCCCACTTACATATTTTAAGAAATTTTTATGCAGTATAATAACCTGTTTCGATGACTAGTCTGCAGCGACCGAGTCCAAGAGAAAACGACCATCTACGGCGGCGAAACCTGCAGGCGTCAAGGGAAAGAAAAGAGCGCTTCGCCTTCAGTAGTTCCTGGCGGTGAGAACTCATCGTTTGTTCAATAATCGACATTCACAAATAGTGAAGTTAAGGTTTTGTTGATTTCAAGCTGAAAGCGCAAGTGATTATGATCTTTGAAATGCCGATGGTCAAAGCAAAATGACATTTTCCGTGGTACTCAAGACACATATGAAAGAAACCACAAAAGAGCAGAGGATATGATAATATATCAATGATCTATGAAAGCAAGCAGAATGAAATTTCTCGACTTCGAGTTTATCTATGAAACCATACATAGTTTACACACTTTAATCAATACTTTTTAACTATTTTACAATTTTTTCTTACAAGTACCACAAGTAGACAACACTGAAAACTACCTTGGAATGACAACCGTATCGTCCAAGCTAACGATCGTTTCTTGAGATTCTAAGCGTCGATCCTTACTTATCCTCGAGTTTTCACACACAATACACTCTTTTAGCTCGTGAATTACCTCAGACATGGATGGTCGTTTTGAGGAAGAAGAATCCACGCATGACACTGCCAGTTCAAGAGCTCTCCAAGCAGAATTAGTGTGATAATCCTTGCCAAGGTTTGGATCCATAATCTCAAGAATGTCTCCTTTGGTGATCTGAAACCCAACCCATTGTGCTATGTGAATGTGAGACTTTTCAGAGGCTTGATTATTAATCACAGGTTGGTTTGTGATCATCTCCAATAACACGATCCCGAAACTGTATACATCACTCTTCTCAGCCAACCTATTTGTACGGTAGTATCTGCAAGACAACAACATGATATATATACTCTTTTAAGACTTTAACCGTTGAACAAGGAACAGAATGTTTCAGAACGAGTGTTTGTGTGTGTGTATATATGAAAACTAATAATGAATACTTACTCGGGATCAAGGTATCCACGTGTACCAGCAACCACCGTCAATTCCTGAGATTCACTTCCACTTTGGAAAGATCTTGAGAGACCAAAATCAGCGAGTTTGGCCTTGAAATTCTCGTCTAGCAATATGTTGGCAGTTTTGACATCTCTATGAACCATTGGTGGAGTGCATCCAACATGTAAGTACTCCAATCCTATTGCAATCAAAGTCATTTACATAAACGGATTTATCAGAAAATCAATATGAAACGGAATTGATATTTTGTTCTTTAACTTAAGTAGTACGAAACCTAGTGCTGCCTCCAAAGCTATCCGTAGTCGAGTACTCCAGTTGATGATGGATTTGCCTTCTTTTCCTGTATATATATAAGATCATTAGATCAATTCAAGTATTATGAGTTTTATTAGCTATTGCTACATGTGAAATATTTTTAAGAATATTGCCTGACAAATGTTGTTTTAATTCTCCATTAGGCAGAAACTCATAGATGAGGGCCAAGTGATCTCCTTCATAGCAATACCCAACCAGGCTCACCAAATTTGTATGGTGCACTCTCATAAGAAGATCAACCTAAAGTAACGTTCATGTCAAGAAAATCTTGAAATGCATAAACACATGATACTTTAGTTGGGAAGATAACAAAAGTATGAATTAATACCTCTGCTTTGAACTCCTTATAGCCTTGAGTTGAAGACTGAGAGAGTACCTTAACGGCTACTTGTTCAGAACCATTTACAGTACCGTGATGCACCATGCCAAACCCTCCTTTACCTAAAACTCTTTGGAAGTTATTTGTCATTTGGATGACCTCTGAATATGTGAACCTTCTTTTGCTGTTCTTATTAGCAAAAGTAACCTCCCTATGTGAACCTGTACATCATAATAAGGATGTTATCATATCATGTTCAACTGCATTCATAAGATTTTATATGTATTCTTATTTTGATGCCTCTGGCAACCTTGTGGAACCGTTGACTTTTTCTTTTTGAGTACAAGAAAAACAATCAATACAGCAATGATCAAAATGGCTGCAGGAACAACTGATGCAACAATTGGCACAAGAACATTCTTCTTAGGTGGTTTTCTACATGGATCAGAAAGACAAAGCCTTGGGTTTCCTCCAACACTACAATAAGACGAGGGTTGTTCATGACATTTAATGCACAAAAGGGTCGTAGATAAATAATCTAGAAAGTTCAAAAGCTATGTATAGAAAGTTTCTTACGATAGCTTTAGTCCTTTCTTTTGAAGAGCTTGAGGAATTGAACCATTAAGATTGTTCCCGCTTAAGTTTCTGTTAACAACGACTATGATCTGAGTTGGAAATTTTGAAAAGCATTAATACATATGTTTAAACTTACATAAACGACAACGATTTCATGTTGCCTAGAAACTCTGGCACTCCTCCAGTCAAACTATTATTTGACAAGTCTCTAATGTAAGCAAGAGGGAACAAAAGCATGAAGGTTTATCAAATGTATTCCTTTCCATATATAATAGCGTATTTAACAATGGTAAATACTTACAATGTTTCTAGTTGTGTAAGACTTTGAATGGCAGCTACTATGATTCCGTTTAAACCACTTGAAGACAAGTTTCTAGTAAAATGTTCAAAATTACATTCAAAGTGTCAACGATCATAATTACTATCAGATCTTAAACAGTGTGTGAGCGCCTGTGTACATCTATGATGCACGGGGACGGCAGTTTGATGGCACTGTACACTGTACCACTAATTTGTATTTTTATTTTACGACTTACAAAGAAGTTATTCTTGGGTGCATGGAGATATTTGTGTCACGGCAGTTTAGTCCGTCCCACCTAAGGTCTTGAGGGACGCATGGATCACCTTGCCAGTTGATTCTACTCAATGCATAGGTGGCTTCAATTTCTTTTATAGCAACCACTACCATAAAAAAAGAAAGGGTTTTGATGATGTTAGAATTAAATATATGACTTTGTTTCCACACTAACGGTAAAACATACCATCTCTTTCATCTGTTTCAGACTGTGGAAGCTCAAAAACTGTGAAGAGCTCAAAAGCGTTGATCAGAGGTGGAAGAGTTGATCTTTTGGTTCTTATCAGTTGAATACTACATTTCCCCTTTTCGCAAGTTCTCGGTGACTGGTCGTAGATAGTACTTACCTCTAACTTCTTAGGAACTACAGTCGACATAACTTCACCATTCCATACAATGTTGAATTCCCTGGTTTCATTTTCCTTCAACTCCTGGATCTCAGCAAAGTGTGCATACAAGTAATATTGGTCATTAGGATACAATGGAGTCCATTCCATCGTCAATGGCGCGCTGGCATTACTAGGCGTGGCAGCATTTTTTAGTGCCTCCTTGGGTGGAACATAGTTGTTGGAATTGTTCACTTCGAGAGTGGTGGAAATCTGAGTCAATACCGTCTGAAAGTAGGGATTCCAAATGCGATCATAGACATCATCCGGGTACCTAAGGGTCATCATAAGATAAAAGATCAAAGACTGGGAAGGAGAAACATACAGAAGAAGAAAAACAGAGCAAGACTTACTGTATATCAGGGATTGGCTTGCCAAGATTTGTACGGAAGAAAAATCTGTAATAAAGTCTGAGGGAACCAGACTTAGTGATATAAGAATCTTTTCCCAATGGACGTAAATCCAAACCGGATATTAGCGGTGTAGTTTCTCCTGTCTTAACAAGACAAAGCTGCAATGAGTTTGATGTTGGGATGTGTATGTAATTTTCCCATGTACCATTCACTCGTGTTTCGAAATCTATCGTGGCCAATCGATTAGGTCCAAGATAAAGATCAAAGACAGGGTTAACGCGAAGACCATCATAATTTCCATATAGAAAGGCAGCTCTGATCAAATATTTACGGCCCTTCTCTACACTCAGATTGTAGCAGTTCCTTTTGCCTTTTGGAAAATATCTTAGCGTCAAGTACTGCTCCCTGTTATAGTTAGGATTTTCTCGGACTTGACCAGTTTTCCCGCTCTGTATGAACTCGTTGTCCGAAGAGTACCACAGTCCAGTTTGAGTATCTTTATAAGGAGACGGTGCATTCGCAGATCGGCCGCAATCCAAACTGATGAACCCTGTAAACCATGAAAACCAAAATGTTTTGTAAGGAAGGAAGAAAATGGAAAGTAACGCATGTATATAGAAGAAATAAGAAATCTGATACCACCTTGTTGGTCTTGAGCTTGAACAATATGAATGATGGCGGCCAAAGTTATAAGCACCAACAAAAGTCCAAAAGAACTCTCCATGTTTCTCTTATTAACTCCCAAGGAAAAATATCAAGAAACCATTATTATGCTTTTGAAGATAATCAACAAATAAATAAGCAAACCAAAATAGTACACTAAATTAAAAAAAAAAGACTTAGTCTAGTCAATTGGTGAAAATGAGTAAATGTGTTTTCTAGTGCAGCTTGCCCCAAGGGAAAGGGAAGGAGATGAGGGTTAAGAGGAAGACAATGCTCCAACATCGCCGTCATGATTTAATATCTTTGTTTTTTATTGTTTGAATATCTTTTCCGTAGTTAATTTGTCTGCTCTGACTCATTTGTGAATCTCTATCAAAGAAACTTAATTACAGATAAAAAT
Source organism: Camelina sativa (assembly GCF_000633955.1). Classification (NCBI taxonomy): domain Eukaryota; kingdom Viridiplantae; phylum Streptophyta; class Magnoliopsida; order Brassicales; family Brassicaceae; genus Camelina; species Camelina sativa. Next base: position 24,727,120 of record NC_025686.1, on the reverse strand, counting down.
GATCTTTGAATTGTCAATGGTCAAAGCAAAATGACATTTTCGTGGTACTCAAGACACATGAAGAACCGACAAAAGATCATTAAATTTATCTATAAGACCATAAATAGTTTACACACTATAATCAAGTATTGATTACTTACAAGAAGTAGACAACACTCAACTATCTTGCTATAGGAACCACCGTAGTGTCCAAGCTAACGTTCATTTCTTGAGATTCCAAGCCTCGATTCGTACTTATCCCTGAGTTTTCACATACAATACACTCTTTTAGTTCTTGAATGACCTGAGACATGGATGGTCGTTTTGAGGAAGAAGGATTCACGCATGACATTGCCAGCTCGAGAGCTCTCCAAGCAGAATTAATATCATAATACTTGCGAAGGTTCGGATCCATAATCTCAAGAATATCACCTCCATTGATCTGAAAGCCAACCCATTGTGTTATGTGAGAATTTTCAGAGGTTGGATTAATCACGGGTTGGTTTGTGATCATCTCCAATAACACGATTCCAAAACTGTAGACATCACTCTTCTCACACAATCGACCTGAATGGTTATATCTGCAAGACAACAACATGGTATATACTTTTTAACCATTGAAGAAGGGATAGAAAATTTGAGAACGAGTGTTTGTGTATATGAAAACAAACAATACTTACTCGGGATCAAGGTATCCAGGAGTACCAGCAATCACCGTCGAATGCTGAGATTCGCCTCCACCTTGGAAAGATCTTGAGAGCCCAAAATCAGCGAGTTTGGCCTTGAAATTCTCGTCTAGCAATATGTTGGCAGTTTTGATATCTCTGTGAACCATCGGCGGTTTGCATCCAACATGTAAGTACTCCAATCCTATGCAATTGAGTCATCATCAATATTAATTAATTACTTCATTATATAACCAGTTGAATCGATATCTTATAACTTAGCACGGACCTAGTGCTGCCTCCAAAGCTATTTGAAGTCGAATACTCCATTTGATGATGGATCTACTTCCTTTTCCTGTATAAAAGATCATTAGACCCATTCAAGTTCTCCTAACAAATGCTACTAAAAAAAGAAATATTCTAAAATAAATTCCCTCTACCAGGCTTTGATCCCAAAATTTTTAAGAGCAACTTAGATCTGAAGAACCATTTAGCCAATGTGTTATAGAATATAAGTATTACCTGACAAATGTTGTTTTAAGTCTCCATTGGGCAGAAACTCATAGATGAGGGCCAAGTGATCTCCTTCATAGCAATACCCGACGAGGCTCACCAAATTCGTATGGTGCACCCTCAAAAGAAGATCAACCTGAGGTAAGAGTAAAACTCATCTAAGAAAATCTAATCGAATGCTAAAACAGATAATATCTACTTTAGTTCGGAAGATTACAGAACTATGAATACCTCTGCTTTGAACTCCTTATAGCCTTGAGTTGAAGACTGAGAGAGTACCTTAACGGCTACTTGTTCAGAGCCATTTACAGTACCGTGATACACCATGCCAAACCCTCCTTTACCTAAAACTCTTTGGAAGTTATTTGTCATTTGGATGACCTCTGAATATGTTAACCTTCTCCTGTTCTTATTAGCAAATGTAATTTCCCCCGTTGACGTCCTCGGTGGCAGGTCTAGACCTGCAGTACATCAGAATAAGGATGTTATCATATTCTTTGTTATGTGTATATCTTCATTTAATGCAGCAGAGCAACCGACATTCACCAGATACTCTTTGGGAGTACCTTTTACAATTGTTGACTTTTTCTTTCTGAGTACAAGAAAAAGAACCACAATGACAACTGATGCAACAACAAGAACTGATGCAACAATTGCCACAGGAAATTTCTTCTTAGTTGGTTTTCTACATGAATCAGAAAGACAAAGCCTTGGGTTTCCTTCAACACTACATTAAGACAAGGGTTGTTCATGACTTTTAAGGAACAAAAGGGTCGTAGATGACAATTGAGAAAAGTTCAAAAGCTATGTAGAAAGATTCTTACAATAGCTTTAGTTCTTTCTTTTGAAGAGCTTGAGGAATCGACCCAGTAAGATTGTTCCCGCTTAAGTTTCTGTTTAAAACGACTATGATCAAGTTTGAATTTTGAAAAGCAATAGAACCTATTTTGATCAGAGAAACTTACATGAACGACAAGGATTTCATGTTGCTTAGAAACTCCGGCACTTCTCCAGTCAAGTTATTATTCGACAAGTCCCTAATAAAATGAAGAGAGGAATGTCTATCAAATGTATTCCTGTAAATAATAGCAATTTCTCGCCTCTGATTAACAATGTTTATACTTACAGTTTTTCTAGTTGCGTAAGATATTGAATTGCAGCTGCTATGGTTCCATTTAAACCACTTGAAGACAAGTTTCTAGTGACATGCACATTCAAATTATTAGTGATCAAGATTACAAACAGATCTTGAAGAGTGCATGTGTACTACTTACAAAGAAGTGATTCGTGGTCGTGTAGACATATCCTTGATGATGCAGTTTAATCCGTCCCACCTAAGTTGTTGAGGGACGCATGGATCACCTTGCCAGTTTATTATACTCAATGCATAGGTGGCTGCGATGTCTTTTATCGTATCCACTGACATAAAAAAGGTTTTGTCTTTAGTACGCTATTTTTTTTTATGACTTATTTCTTTACTAACATCAGTAAGCATATGCATAACTTCGCTTTCATCTGATTATATGCATAACCTGGGAAAGAAAGTCACATACCGTCGCTTTCATCTGTTTCGAGCTGTGGAAATTGAATAACTTCGTAGAGTTCAAGAGCATTAAGTAAAGGTGGAAGAGTTGAGTTCTTGGTTCTTGTTAGCTGCAAACTGCATCTCCCTCCTTGGCATGTTCTCGGGACCACAGTTTAGATAGTAGTTAGGCGAAGCTTGTTAGGAATGATAGGGACAGCAAAAAATTCTCCGTTCAATAGGATCTTGCGGTGGAACATAATTGTTGTTGTTATTTTCCACTGTGAGATTAGTGGAAATCTGTGTCCATTCCTTCATGAAGAACCCATTCCATATGCGATCATAGACATCTTCCATGTACCTGGGGGGTGCGAACAATGTTGTTTAAGCAGTAGAATAGGCAAATAAATAAGATAAAGTATATTATTTATCATAATATTATCATATTGATCGTCTTGAAACCAAATGTGTGAAAAGCCAGCCCTTGTGTTAAAAAGTGTAAACAGACTAAGGAGGAAAAAGACAAATGAGAAGATATACCGTAGAGGAGGTCCCGACTCTTTATAATATCTCCGATAGAGGAAAGCCAGGGAACCATTCTGAGTTATATAAGAATTTTTTCCCACTGGCCGTAATTCCAAAGCTGTTATTATTGGTGTAGTATTCCCAGTCTTAACAAGACATATCTGCAACGATTTTGATGTTGGGATGTGTAAGATCTCTACTTGTGTACCATTCACCCTCTTTCGCAAATCTATATTGATCCATAGATTAGGTCCAAGATAAAGATCAAACACCGGGTTACGGTACTGAGCATCATAATTTCCATAGAGAAAGGAGGCCCTGATCAAATATTTACGCCCCTCATCCACAGGCAGATTGTAGCAGTTCCGTATTCCCTCTGGGAAATATCTCAGCGTCAAGTATGTCTCCCCGGAAGGAATAGAAGTTTCTCGGACTCGACCAATTTTTCCGCTCTGTATGAAGTCTTTGTCCGAAGAGAACCACAGTTCAGTACCAGTCACATGATAAGGAGACTTATGATCTGCGGGTAGCCCGCAATCCAAACTGATGAACCCTGTTAACAGACATGGTAAACATTAATCATTTAAAACCAGTTCACTTCTGCGAACCAATATATTTGTACACATGAATGTGTATATAAAGAACAAATAAGAAATCTGGTACCTACTTGGTCTTGAGCTTGAACAATATGAATGATGGCCATAGTTATCAGTACTAACAAAAGCCCAAAAGAACCTTGCATATTTTTATGAACTCCTAAAAAAAAATCAAGAAATCGTTGGCTGGCTATGCTGATGAAGATATACAGCATATAAATAAAGCAAACCCAAATTGCACACTAAAACAAAGACTTAGGTCAATGGTGAAAATGAGTAAATTTCATGAAGTTTTTCTGGGAAACTGAGGAACGGCCCAAGGATCACGTTAAGCAATTGACTATCAATTATATAAGACGAGTCCAAAACAAGGGTCAATGTGTGCCCAAAAGAACGCTCCATATTCTCTTAACTCCCAGGGAAAAATCAAGAATCCAATGGCTGGCTACGCTGTTGAAAATAAACAGTAAATAAGTAAAGCAAACCCAAACCATACACTAAAAGAAAGACTTAGTCAGGTCAATAGTGTTTTCTAGTCCAGCAGCTTCACCAAGGGGAGAAGAATGAGCTATAAGAGGACAACATATTCTCCACATCATTATCATGAAGTTTTTTTCGTGGGAAATAAGGAACAGACCAAGAAGCACGTTAAGGAATTAAGGGAGGATCAATTATATACGACAAGATCAAGAAGAATTTTGCTTTTCTTTGCTTAAACAGCTCTCACTAATTTGTGACTCCTCCGTAACTATTTTGTTTTAAGAGTATAAGTGAATAAGAAATCACAACCCACATTCTGTTTTCTTGGTTCTCTAGCGAACTTAATTTGAGACAAGGTCACATTTGGTGAACTTAATTTTGTACATCTGTTTCGTTTCTTGGCCAACAACAATATGCATATCATCAAAACAAAAATGAAAAAAAGACATTTCCCCGGTATGAACTCACAATGAACGACGAAATGCTAAGAATTTTAATGGTAGTTGACTTGGATCAGTGAAAGATTTGAAGTAGAAAAAGGTTTTGCTCCTAAACAATAGTATACCTATACGCTGCTTATAACCCAGGAAACATAATTAATGTTAAATCCTATTCGAAATGAACTGCATTAATTTCATAGTTTCAACGACAAACCTGTTTATCTGTCTCAGCCGGCATAGGCGGTGGATGAGATTGAGAATCTCCGGTGGCAAAAAACCTTTTACTGGGATGTTAGGCTGCAACAAGCCTTCCTCCATTCCAATGTCTAAAGCTGATGGGGACCTCCTTAAACCTAATACCACCACCAGAACCAGACAACAACAAGGACTCCCCATAATTAGTTACTCTCTTAAGATATACTATTAGAACACTACAATTCCTAAGCTTGGAGAGATTAACGGCGCATGTATAAATAAACATAAACGGGCATTGAAAGCAAAATCAAGCTCTGGCTACATTGAGAAGAGGTCTTTACTTTTAGTGTGCAATTATAAAAAAGGGAAAATGACTGAATACAAGAACTTGAACAGCTACATTATCCAAAGAAACATACTGATTGATAATATCTTGGTCACACAAATAGGCAACTTGTTTTTTTGAAAGACAATTTTCATTTGATCTCACCTGTTATAGTTATCACTCTAGCTAATACATTAAGAATGTTCAAAGAGAGAGAGACACACACACACGGAGCTGATGAAACAAGCTTTGACAATTTCCATTCACAAGAGTAGCTTCGAACCCAGAAATTATATAGACAGATCAAAGCTTAAAGCTAATTCAAAGAGCAGCACCGAGGTAAAACAATCAGCACCAAAAGAGAAGAAGGCATTATCAGAGCTCAGTATTCAAAATTCGTAAAAGACAAAGACGACGCCATTAGCAGATCTCTAAAACCATGACCCATAGAAAATAAAGTTGCAAGCTTTACCTACCGCCCATATATAATTTTCGGCCGGCGTCGACCAATCGCAAAGCCCAATAGCTGTCGTCGAGAACTCCCGCCGAGAGAGAAAGGGAACGGTTTCTTCACCATCACCAATTCCCGGCGATTGAAGCGGTAGAAACGCAGCCACTCGCGTTAAGAAATTACCTTCTTGTTAATGTTTGGCTATCGGGTTTAACCCATTCTTACTTGGTTTAAGACGTCTCACCATATAAAATTAAAAAATAATAATAATAAAATAATAATATCACCGCGGTTAACCATAAAGCCAACCCATTGTGTTATGTGACTATGTGAGTGGTTTGATTGATCACGGGTTGGTTTGTGATCATCTCCAATAAAACGATCCCGAAACTGTAGACATCACTCTTCTCAGCCAATCGACCTGAATGGGTATATCTGCAAGACAACGACATGGTACAACTTTCTAGTATAACTTGAACAAGATGAATAATGACCAAAAGGCAAATAAGTATCTTTCTACTATAACTTCACACCATGGGAAGAAGAAGACGACATTCACAAAATAGTGAAGTTAGGGCTTTGTACGGCCAAAAGAGTTTAATCAATCATCAATTCATAAATCTTAACGGCCTGACAATATTTCTCAAAACTCAAAAGAGTGAGACACATATTACAAAGAATAAAGACTGGTTTACAAAGTTTGCTTAAATTGTAACTAATTACTGATTACTTAATATCTTCGTACCAACAGTACTAATATTAGTACCAATGTACCATGATTAGACATACACTCAAAACTATCTTGCCTTGGGAACCACGGAAGTGTCCAAGGCAATGTTCATGTCTTCTGATTCCAAGCCTCGATTTTTTTCACACGCAATACACTCTTTTAGCTCTTGAATTACCTTAGACATGGATGGTCGTTTTGAAGAAGAAGAATTCGCGCATGACATTGCCAGCTCAAGAGCTCTCCAAGCAGAATTGATGTCATAATCCTTGCTAAGTTCTGGATCCATAATCTCAATAATATCACCTCGGTTAACCATAAAGCCAACCCATTGTGTTATGTGAGGATTTTCAGTGGTTTGATTAATCACAGGTTGATTTGTGATCATCTCCAATAACACGATCCCGAAACTGTAGACATCACTCTTCTCAGACAACCTATTTGTACGGTAGTATCTGCAAGACAACAACATGGTATATACATTTTTGACCATTGAAGAAGGAACATAAAAGTTTCAGAACAAGTTTTTGCATGTGTGTTATATGAAAACTAATAATACTTACTCGGGATCAAGGTATCCAAAAGTACCAGCAACTGTGGTTGCATCTTGAGATTCACCTCCTCCACCTTGGAAAGATCTTGAGAGTCCAAAATCAGCAATTTTGGCCTTAAAATTCTCGTCTAGCAATATGTTGGCAGTTTTGACATCTCTATGAACCATCGGCGGTTTGCATCCAATATGCAGATACTCCAATCCTATGCAATAGAGTCATCAAAATATTGAATCAGTATAACCAATTGAATCGCTATCTTGTCCTACGGTTTTTAACTTAGGACGGACCTCGTGCTGCCTCCAAAGCTATTTGTAGTCGAACAGTCCAGTTGATAATGGATCTACTTCCTTTTACTGTAATATAAGATCATTAGATCCAATAGAGTTCTCTGCGTTTCATGAGTTAATGCTACACGTAAAATAACAAAAAATATTATATCACCTGACAAATGTTGTTTTAAGTCTCCATTAGGCAGAAACTCATATATGAGGGCCAAACTATCTCCGTCATAGCAATACCCAACGAGGCTCACCAAATTCGTATGGTGCACTCTCAGAAGAAGTTCAACCTAAGGTAAGTGTAAAGCTCATGTCAAGCTAATGTCATCGAATGCTAAAAACAGATCATAATATATACTTTCGTTGGGTAGATTACAGAACTATGAATACCTCAGCTTTGAACTCCTTATAGCCTTGAGTTGATAATTTAGAGAGTACTTTAACCGCCACTTGTTCAGAACCATTTAAAGTACCGTGGTACACCATGCCGAACCCTCCTTTACCAAGAACTCTTTGCAAGTTATTTGTCATTTGAAGGACCTCTGAATATGTGAACCTTCTCTTGTTCTTATTAGCAAATGAACCTTCCCCACTTGACGTCCTGGGTTGCAGGTGTAGATCTGCAGTACATCGGAATAAGGATGTTATCATATTCTTTGTTATGTGTATATCTTCATTTCATGCAGCAGAGCAACCGACATTCACAAGACACTCTTTGGGAGTACCTTTCACAATTGTTGACTTTTTCTTTCTGAGTACAAGAAAAAGAACCACAATGACAATTGATGCAAGAATTGCCACAAGAACTGATGCAACAATTGCCACAGGAAATTTCTTCTTAGTTGGTTTTCTACATGAATCAGAAAGACAAAGCCTTGGGTTTCCTTCAACACTACAATAAGACAAGGTTTGTTCATGACATTTTAATGCACAAAAGTGTAGTAGATAAATATTTTAGAAAAGTTCAAAGCTATATGTACAGAAATTCTTACGATAGCTCTAGTCCTTGCTTCTGAAGAGCTTGAGGAATCGAACCAGTAAGATTGTTCCCGCTTAAGTTTCTGTTAAAAACGACTATGATCTGAGTTGGAAATTTTGAATAGCATTAATACATATGTTGATCAGAGAAACTTACATGAACGACAAGGATTTCATGTTGCCTAGAAACTCCGGCACTTCTCCAGTAAAGTTATTATTCGACAAGTCCCTAATAAAATGAAGAGAGGAATGTTTATCAAACGTATTCCTGTAAATAATAGCAATTTCTCGCCTCCGATTAACAATGTTTCTACTTACAGTTTTTCTAGTTGTGTAAGATTTTGAATGGCAGCTGCTATGGTTCCATTTAAACCACTTGAAGACAAGTTTCTAGTGACATGCACATTCAAATTGTTAGTAATCAAGATTACAAACAGATCTTGAAGAATGCATGTGTACTACTTACAAAGAAGTGATTCTTGGTGGTGTAGACATATCCTTGGTGATGCAGTTTAATCCGTCCCACTTAAGTTGTTGAGGGACGCATGGATCACCTTGCCAGTTTATTATACTCAATGCATAGGTGGCTGCAATGTCTTTTATCGTATCCACTGACATAAAAAGGTTGTCTTTAGTACGCTATTTTTTTTAATGGCTTATTTCTTTACTAACATCAATAAGCATAAACCTAATTATATGCATAACCTGGGAAAGAAAGTCACATACCGTCGCTTTCATCTGTTTCCAGCTGTGGAAATTGAATAACTTCGTAGATTTCAAAAGCATTAAGTAAAGGTGGAAGAGTTGAGTTCTTGGTTCTTGTTAGCTGCAAACTGCATCTCCCTCCTTGGCAAGTTTGCGGGATCACATTATTGATAGTAAATAGGCTACGCTTGACAGGAATGATGGGGCCAGCGAAAAGTTCTCCGTTGAATAGGATGTTGAATTCTCTAATTTCATTTGCCTGCAAGTCTTGGATCTCAGCAAGGTGTACGTACAAGTAATATTCGGCAGTAAAATTTGGTGAATTCCAATAAACTGTCAGTGGCGCACTGGTATTAGTAGGCGTGGCAGCATTTTTCAGCGCATCTTGCGGCGGAACATAAATATTGTTATTTTTCACTGTGAGATTAGTGGAAATCTGTGTCCATTCCTTACTGAAGAACCCATCCCATGTGCGATCATAGACATCTTTCATGTACCTGGGGGGTGCGAACAATGTTGTTAAGCAGTAATAAGATAAACTAGTATTATTTATCATCATATTATCATATTGATCGTCTTAAAACCAAATGTGTGAAAAGCCAGCCCTTGTGTTAAAAAAGTGTAAACAGACAAAGGAGGCAAATGACAAATGAAAAGATATAGAAGAAGAACAGAGTCACAGAAAAAAAAAAAAACAGAACAAATCAGAGCAGAAATAAGAGATACCGTAGATGAGGTCCCGACTCTTTATTATATCTCCGATAGAGGAAACTCAGGGAACCATTCTGAGTTATATAAGTATTATTTCTCAGTGGCCGTAAATCCAAAGCTGTTATTATCGGTGTAGTCTTCCCAGTCTTAACAAGACATATCTGCAACGCTTTTGATGTTGGGGTGTGTAAGATCTCTACTTGTGTACCATTCACCCTCTTTTGCAAATCTATCTTGGTCCATAGATTAGGTCCAAGATAAAGATCAAACACCGGGTGACTGTACTGACCATCATAATTACCATAGAGAAAGTAGGCCCTGATCAAATATTTACGCCCCTCATCCACAGGCAGATTGTAGCAGTTCCGTATTCCCTCTGGGAAATATCTCAGCGTCAAGTATGTCTCCACGGAAGGAATAGAAGTTTCTCGGACTCGACCAATTTTTCCGCTCTGTATGAAGTCTTTGTCCGAAGAGAACCACAGTTCAGTACCAGTCACATGATAAGGAGACTTATGATCTGCGGGTAGCCCGCAATCCAAACTGATGAACCCTGTTAACAGACATGGTAAACATTAATCATTTAAAAGTTAAAACCAGTTTACTTCTGCGAACCAATACGTACATTTGTACACATGGATGTGTATATAAAGAACAAATAAGAAATCTGATACCTGCTTGGTCTTGAGCTTGAGCTTTAACAATATGAATGATGGCCATAGTTATCAGTACTAACAAAAGCCCAAAAGAACCTTCCATATTTTTCTGAACTCCTAAGGAGAAAAATCAAGAAATTATTGGCTGGTTATGCTGTTGAAGATATACAGAAAATAAATAAAGCAAACCCAAATTGCACAGTAAAAGAAAGACTTTAGTCAGGTCAAGGGTGAAAATGAGTAAATGTGTATTCTAGGCAGCTTCACCAATGGAAGATGATGATGGTTAAGAGGACAACAATGCCCCACCATCACCATTCACCATCATGGAGTAATTCATGGAAACTAAGGACCCAACCAAGAAGCACGTTTAAGAAACTACTGTACATTGGTATATAGTATATACCAAGTTGCGAGAGCAGACAAAGAATGGAAAGGATATTCAAAGAAAACAATAAACAAAAAAAAGACAATCTTGTTCGGACTTGTCTTATATAATTATTTTTCTTAATATAAGAAATTAATCACAATCACAATAATCACAATCACATTGGGTGCAGTTGTAGTTTCTTAGTCATACAATCAGCATATATATATATATATATATATATATATATATATATTAATAAATAAACAGTGGCTGCATGAATCTCATTCCCAAAGAAATTGTCATATCAATCGTACCCAAAAGAGTAAGTGTAGGAGAATAATCTTCCGACAAAAAACTTAAAATAGCTACATTATCAAAAGAAACATACTGATAAATATCTTGAGTCAGACAATAGGCAACTTGTTTTTTTTTTTTTTTTTTTTTTTTTNGATAATGACAATTTTCAATTGATCTCACTTGATATAGACTTGTAGATATTACTCTAGCTAATACATTAAGAATGTTCAGAGGTAGATACAAAACTTAAAGCTAATTCAAAGAGCAGCACCGATTCAAAACGATCAGCACTGGTTATTAAATCTAGGTAGAAGTGGATCGATCAACATGAGTTAGAAACAGTTCCAGAGAAGAAGGGCATTATCAGAGCTCAGAATTCAAAACCCGTAAAAGACAAAAGACGCCACTTTTCGTGTCCATATTACCTTCCGTCCATATTTTTCGGCCGGAGTCGATCAAGCCCAATAGCTGTCGACTCGTCGAGAATTCCCGCCGAGAGAGAAAGGGAACGGTTCTTCACCATCAGCAATTCCGGCGATTGACGTGGTAGAAACGCACCCACTCGTGTTAAGAAAATCAAATGTCCCAAATGCCATATTCTAGGAAATAGAAAGCTAGAATGAGTACAACACAACAGCGGAACAGAAACCATCTATTTGGCCATCGGGTTTAACCCATTCTTACTAGGGTGTAGGGGTTTAAAGGCAAGGTGTCTCACCACTTTCCCCATATTATTATTATTATTATTATTATTTTAGACATTTTCTGTTTTATCCTTCACCAATATATATTTTAGATAATGGATTACAAACTCGAGCCGCGACTGTTACGTATCCGGTATCCCCGAGTTTTCAAAACACGACACTCTTTTTAGCTCGTTGTCGTTGATAACCTGAGACATGGTTGGTCGTTTTGGTGGAAGAAAGGATCAGCGCATGATATTGCCAGCTTGAGGGTCATATACCCCGCGACCCCGAGGGTTTGGATCCGAACCCATCAGTACAGTAATAATGTAAAATCACCTCGGTTCATCTGAAAGCCAACCCATTGTGTTATGTGAGAATTTTCACCCAATCGACCTGAATGGTTATATCTGCAACTGGAGTTATCAATGATCAATGAAAGCATAATGAACTTATTGTCGACTTCGAGTTTATCTATAAGACCATACACAGTTGCACACTATAATCAATACTCTTTTAACTATAGATTACAAGTATTGCATAAATATGTAACTAGTAAAGTATTGATTACTTATTATTGATTACTTATTAATACCACAAGTAGGACAACACTCAAAACTATCTTGCCATGGGAACCACCGCGGTGTCCAAGCTAACGTTCATTTCTTGAGATTCCAAGCCTCGATTGTTATGTATCCTTGGGTTTTCACACACAATACACTCTTTTAGCTCTTGAATGACCTGAGACATGGATGGTCGTTTTGAGGAAGAAGGATTCGCGCATGACATTGCTAGCTCAAGAGCTCTCCAAGCAGAATTAACGTCATAATCATTGCCAAGGTTTGGATCCATGATATCAATAATATCTCCTTTGGTGATCTGAAAGCCAACCCATTGTGTTATGTGAGACTTTTCAGTGCTTTGATTGTTAATCACAGGTTGGTTTGTGATCATCTCCAATAACACGATCCCGAAACTGTACACATCACTCTTCTCAGCCAATCGACCTGAATGGGTATATCTGCAAGAGAACAACATGGTATATACTTATTAAACCATGAATAAGGAATAAAAAGTTTCAGAACAAGTGTTTTTGTATCTACATATGAAACCTAATAATACTTACTCGGGATCAAGGTATCCACGACTACCAGCAATCACTGTCGACTCCTCCGAGTCAACTCCACCTTGAAAAGATCTTGAGAGCCCAAAATCAGCGAGTTTGGCCTTGAAATTCTCGTCTAGCAATATGTTGGCAGTTTTGATATCTCTGTGAACCATCGGCGGTTTGCATCCAACATGTAAGTACTCCAATCCTATATGCAATTGAGTCATCATCAATTTAATTAACTGATTCATTAACCAGTTCAATCGATATCTTATCCTACGATTTTTAACTTAGTACGGACCTAGTGCTGCCTCCAAAGCTATTTGTAGTCGAGTACTCCAGTTGATGATGGATCTACTTCCTTTTCCTGTATATAATAAAAGATCATTAGACCCATTCAAGTTCTCCTAACAAATGCTACATGTGAAATCACTATTAAAAAGTATCACCTGACAAATGTTGTTTTAAGTCTCCATTGGGCAGAAACTCATAGATGAGGGCCAAGTGATCTCCTTCATAGCAATACCCAACCAGACTCACCAAATTTGTATGGTGCACTCTCATAAGAAGATCAACCTAATGTAACGTTAATGTCAAGAAAATCTTGAAATGCATAAACACATGACAGTTTAGTTCGGAAGATAACAGAACTATGAGGACATCTCCAACCCCACTCTATTTTAGAGTCAAATCTCTATTATAGAGAGACATTTGCTCCAACCCTACTCTATATTTTACTCTAAAATAGAGATAATAATAGGATTGCTCTATATATAGAGCAACTCTATTCTCACCTCTATTTTTTTAGACTAACTCTATTATAGAGATGAAAATAGAGTAATACATTGGAGGAAAACAGTGCTCTATTTTTGAGTTACTCTATTTTAGAGAAAAAAAATAGAGAAATACAATGGAGATGGTCTGAATATACCTCTGCGTTGAACTCCTTATAGCCTTGAGTTGAAGATTGAGAGAGTACTTTAACGGCCACTTGTTCATAACCATTTACAGAACCGTGATACACCATGCCGAACCCTCCTTTACCTAACACTCTTTGAAAGTTATTAGTCATTTTGACGACTTCTGAATATGTGAACCTTCTGCTGCTCTTATTAGCAAATGTAGCATTCACCGCTGATGCACCCGGTAGCAGGTGTAGACCTGTTCATCAGAATAACGATGAATGGTATCGTATTCAATTTTTTTTTTAATGTGTATCTCTTCTTTTAATGCAACGAATTAAGTAACGACATTCACAAGATTTGATGACTCTTTTGCATGTACCTTCTACAACCGTTGACTTTTTCTTTCTGATTACAAGAAAAAGAACCAGTACAGCAATGACAATGGCTGCACCAACAACTGATGCAACAACAATCGCCAAAGGAAATTTCTTTTTAGGTGATTTTCTACACGAGTCAGAGACACAAAGCATTGGGTTTCCTTCAACACTACAACAAGATAAGAAGAGTTGTTCAAGATATTAAATGCACCGATCTTAGATAAATAACTAAGAGAATTTCAAAAGTTAGGTAGAACGTTTCTTACGATAGCTCTAGTCCTTTTTCTTGAAGAGCTTGAGGAATTGAACCATTGAGATTGTTCCCACTTAAATTTCTGTTCAAAAACGACTATGATCTAAGTTGTAATCTGAAAAGTATTAGAATATATGTTGAAAGAAACTTACATGACCGTCAATGATTTCATATTGCCTAGAAACTCCGGCACTCCTCCAGTCAATTTATTATTCGACAAATCCCTAATGTTAGCAAGAGAAAAATTAATAAATAAACGAAAACTTTCCAATTTATTCCAACCCATATGATAACAATTTTTTCGCATCTTAACAATAGTAAATACTTACAGTTTTTCAAGTTGCGTAAGATTTTGTATGGCAGCTGCTATGGTTCCGGTTAAACCAGTAGAAGACAAGTCTCTGGTGATGATATGTTTAAAACCACATTACTAAACGATCACATATGATCACTACCAGATTTTAAAAGAGTGTGCGTACGTAATACTGAAAGCAGTAACTTACAAAGAAGTAATTCTTGGTGGTGTGGAGATATTTGTGCTGATGCTGCAGTTTAAACCATCCCACATAAGGTATTGAGAGACACATGGATCACCTTGCCAGTCGATCTTATTCAATTTATAGGCGTCTTTGATACTCTTTATAGCAATCACTGAAATAAAAATACATAAATTTTATTGAGCAATCTTACTATATATATAGTGCTTAATTAAGTTTTGGTGAAACACACTAAAAACATACCGTCGCTTTCTTCTGTTTCGGAATGTGGAAACTCAATAACTGTGTAGACCTCAAGAGCGTTAAGTAGAGGTGGAAGAGTTGATCTGTCGGTTCTTGTCAGCTGAAAACTACATTTCCTTCCATCGCAAGTTCTTGGAGATGAATTTACTATAGTAGTTATCTCTAACTTTTTAGGAATCAAAGGGCCATCGTATTGTTGTCCATTAAATAGGATGTTGAATTCTCTGGTATCATTTGCCCGCAAATCTTGAATCTCAGCAAAGTGTGCGTACAAGTAATAACTGGCATTAGGATTATCCGAATTACTCCATTCATACGTCAATGGCTCACTGGCATTAGTAGGTATGGCTGCAGTTGCAAGTGCGTCTTTTGGTGGATCATAGTCGTTATTATTTCCCACTTTGCTAGTGGTGTTTATCTGAGTCCACTCCTCTTTCAAAAAGTACGGCCTCCATTGGCGATCATAGACATCTTCCAGGAAACTGAGGACGGAAAGGTATTTTCTTTAGTAAAATAAAAATAAGATTAATTTGATAATATGATTTTTGTGGTGCGCTTGAACGGTTGAACTTAAAAACTTGGATATTACATGTTTCATTTTATTCCCAAGTGTCGAGGATTGACTAGTCCTTTCTTTAACAGATGAGAACAGAGCAACAAGAAACATAACATAACGGAGATATCTAAAAACAGAGCATTAAAAAGGAGAAAATGCTCAGACTCTGTTGAGGTTTGGCTTACCTAATATAAGCAGTTGAAGATTCGCTTAGATAGTAGCGATATAAGAAGAGTTCCAGAGAACCAGACTCAATGATATAAGAATCATTTCCCATGGGCCGTATTTCCAAGGCTGAAATGAGCGGTGTAGTCAGCCCAGTCCTAACAAGACAAATCTGCAACTTGTTTGAAGTTGGGATGTGCAAGATCTCTTTCCGTGTACTATTACTTGCGCGCAAATCTATAGTTGCCCATAGATTTGGTCCAAGATATAGATCAAACTTGGGGCCATTGTCAAGACCATCATAGTTTCCATATGCAAACCTTGCCCTGATGAGATGATTTCTTCCCTTCTCAACGTTTAGATTGTAGCAGTTCCGTCTTCCTTCTGGAAAATATCTCAGCGTCCATAAGGGCTTCACGAAACCACTCTCCAGATTTGCTCGGATAGTTTCAGTTTTTCCACTATGGATGACTGTTGCGTCCGAAGTGTACTGTAATCCGGTTGACTCCTCTTCATAAGGAGATTCTTCATTCACGGGTAGTCCGCAGTCCAAACTAATAAACCCTGTTAAGATATATGATAAAACTGACCGTTTAAAAACAAACTAAGTACCAAAGCTTTAACCGAGAAGGTGAAGATAAATAATAATACCTTCTTGGCTCTGAGCTTGAGCAAGATGACTGATGGCCAAATTTGCAATTACCACGAACAAAAAAATCCCTAGAGATCTCTCCATACTCTCTCTCTCTCTCTCTCTCTCTCTCTCACTTCCCAAGGAAAAATCAAGAAGACCACTGGCTATACTCTGTGGAAGATAAACAGAGAATATATATAAGCTAAAAAAGAAAGACTTCGTCAAGTCAATGTGTTTTGTTTTTTGTAATGCAACTCCCCCATGCAACACGGAGAAGAAGAGTAAGAGGATACTAATCCTTTAACATCATTATCAACAACAACATCGTATCAATACGCAACTTGCTTAGTATTAACTTCCAAGAATATCTTCAATGTTGAAAATGAGTATTGTGTTTTCTAATGCAGCTTCACCAAAGGAAAAGAAGATGAGGGTTAAGAGGACAACAATGCCCCAACATCACCCTCATGGAGTTATTCATGGAAACTAAGGAGCCACACCAAGAAGCACGTTAACCAATAAATTGACACATTATATAATCTAAGACGAGTCCAACAAAGACTGTCCTTTTTTGTTTGTCCTGCTCTCACTAATTTTGTGAGAGTCTCTTAAGAAGTTTAGCTTAGCTTCTAATTACATTGTCACATTTGGTGCAGGAGTATCAGAGAATCAGCAAGACTAAATTATAACGCAATGTCAAAGACAAACCTGTTTGGATAACCCACAGAGCACCGAGTCTGAGAGAAATCTAGGTCTTTCATCTATCTCAGTTGGTTTAAGCGACTCGGCCAACGAGATTGATAATCTCCGGTGGTCTTACAACGGCGAAACCTGCCGTCGAGAGAGAAAGTGAGTGCTTCTTCGCCATCAGCAGTTCCCGGCGGCGAGACCTTTCCCCAGCGATCAACGAATTGAAGCGGTCAGCGGTGGAATCGCAACCATCCACAAATTTGTGAAATAAAATCTTTTTGGGCCCTTGGGCTTGGCCCATTCTATTTTGTTAAGGATCTCACCTGTTTCTAATGTTCTTTTTGAGCCCATTGTGTTTTTTTTTTCTTTTCTTAAGTGAAATTAATGGCCAATACACACATACACAACGAATGAAAACAGAGGCTGCAAATGGTTGCACGGTTGAAGAGATTGAAAAAAATTATTCAACCAATTTTCACCATTTACATTGTAAAAGTTGAAGAGGTTGAAAAAAATTATTCAGCCCGTTCACCCCAAAAAGTTGAAAAAATAAACTAATCCTACAGTAAAAATCTTCAACTTGTTCAACCACTATTTTGGAGATGAATGAGTTGAATATTATTCAACCCAATTTTATTCAACCTATTTTTTCAATTTTGTTCAATTTTGTGCATCCATTTGCAGCCAGAGAATATGATCTTGACATGTGCAAATCAGAGCATGGTTTTGTTACTTGCAGCACAAATTATCTTGCACTAGGAAACATCTCTGTGTCAAAGCTCATGCTCACATTGATAGAACTCTGAGACTCCATCTTCACATTTTCCCCCGAGTTTTGAGACACAAGACACTCTTTTAGTTCGGTTACAACTTCAGACATGTCTGGTCGTCTTGCTGAAGACTGATTCGCACATGACATTGCTAGCTCAATAGCTCTCCAAACAGAACGTGAGTTGTAATCTCCGTATAGGTTTGGATCCATGATCCTAGTAATATCTCCTCGGTTAAGCTCAAATCTCACCCATTCTGTTATGTGAGGCTTTTCGCGTGTTTGGTCAATCACTGATTGGTTTGTGATCATTTCCAATAACACAATCCCGAAGCTGTACACGTCGCTCTTCTCACTCAACCTACTTGTATGGTAATATCTGCCAAGTCAAGAACATGATTAAGTTATTATAACCTTCAAGGCTTCAACCATTGACGAATCAAAACATTTGTAATGGTGACTAAATAATACTTACTCAGGATCAAGGTATCCAAGAGTACCAACAACCATTGTCGAAACATGAGATTCACCTCCAACTGGAAAAGATCTCGACATCCCAAAGTCAGCAAGCTTGGCCTTAAACTGCTCGTCCAACAATATATTTGTAGTTTTGACATCTCTATGAACCATCGGAGGTGTGCATCCAGAATGTAAATATTCCAATCCTATATTCAAAAGTATTAATCCTATTTTAATCCACTAGAAGGGACGTCATATTAGTTCTATTTGTTTAGCTAATTAGTACTAACCTAGTGCAGCCTCCAAAGCTATTCTTAGCCGATTGCGCCAGCTGATAATAGACTTGGTGTCTTTTCCTGGTACATATTAGATCTTTATATCATCTTGAACCTTAATGCTAATAAACAGAGTAATCTTAAACCACTAGTAAGCAGCACTTTTTAAGTTTACCAGATAGATGTTGTCTTAAATCTCCATTGGGCAGATACTCGTAAATGAGAGCCAAGTGATCTCCATCATCGCAGTATCCGACGAGGCTCACCAAATTCGTATGGTGAACTCTCAGAAGAAGATCAACCTAACAAAATCCATATGCTTCTGAAACTAAAAGATAACCATAAAAAATATCAGAAATATATGCATTATGCATACTATACCTCTGCCTTGAATTGCTTATAGCCTTGAGTTGATGATTGAGAGAGCACTTTAACTGCTACATGTTCAGAACCATTTAGTATACCGTGACAGACAATACCGAATCCACCTTTTCCTAATACTGTTTCCAAGTTGTTCGTCATTTCCACAACCTCTGAGTAAGTAAACCTTCTCTTTGTTGGGCTCCTTGGTGTTTGTAGAGCTGTAGGGTAAAGAAAGTATACTCATAAGATTTTTCTATATAGTTCTTTAATTTTATGAGAGGTCTCCTAAAATTTACCTTCCGTAGTCAATGGTTTTTTATTTCTGAGTACAAGAAAAATGATCAATATAACAATGATGATGGCCACAGAAACAACTGATACAACAATCGCCGTTGGAAATTCCTTGATATTATTAGGTGGTTTTGTAGGCGAAACAGAGGGGAAAAGCTTAGGATTTCCTTTAATCCTGCAGGAAGACAAAATGCAAAAAAGGTTTGCGGATTGTATCTTAAGAGCATGTTAGAAGAAATTGTGGGAAGTTATACGTACAATAATTCTAGTCCTTTCCTTCGAAGAGATTGAGGAATTGAACCATTAAGATCGTTTCCTCTTAGGTTTCTGCATAAAGAG
This sequence comes from Camelina sativa, assembly GCF_000633955.1. NCBI lineage: Eukaryota > Viridiplantae > Streptophyta > Magnoliopsida > Brassicales > Brassicaceae > Camelina > Camelina sativa. Next base: position 24,707,546 of record NC_025686.1, on the reverse strand, counting down.
GATCAATCTTGATATATATACACATGAACATTGTCCATGGTGGAATTTGATTAGCATTAGAAATATAGGTTAGGAAACTTACATGAACCGCAACGATTTCATGTTTCCTAGAAACTCCGGAACCCCTCCAGTCAAATTATTATACGACAAGTCCCTAAAGTTTGTACCAAAAGAAAGGAAAAGGTCATCCAACTTGTTTCCACAGATGTGACACACTTTTATACCTTAAAACAGCAATACAAAAATACTTACAGTTTTACTAAGTGCGTTAGATTTTGAAGACCAGCTGCTATAGTTCCATTTAACCCGCTTGAAGACAAGTTTCTAGATGATACGTCCAAAACATGATTACCAACTGTTTTGAAAAGTGTGTGTGTGTGCATGTGTGTGTGATGTTACGACTTACAAGGAAGTGATTCTTGGTGGTGTAGACATATTAATGCTGCTACAGTTCAAACCGTCCCATGCATACTCTTGAGGGACGCATGGATCTCCTTGCCAGCTAATTCTACTCAATCCGTATGTTGCTTCGATATTTGTTATAGCAAGCACTAATACAAAGTTGAATCATGATGTCATCAAAATTAGCCTATGAAATGTTTTTTTTCTACTGTATTAGGAAAGATAATGGAGCTTAAAATGCAAAGCACTGTCAAGCTTAAAGTTAACATACCGTCGCTTTCATTTGTTCCCGCTTGTGGAAACTCGACAACTGTGAAAACTTCAACAGCGTTAAGTAAAGGAGGAAGTGTTGAATTTACAGTTTTTACCAACTCGAAAATGCATTTCCCTCCAGTGCAACTCATTGGGTTTATTGTAGGCCAAGTAAGTAACTTAAGCTTTGGAGGAATGATATTGTCGCCAAAATTATTTCCATCCCAGAACATGTCAAATTCCCTTGTTTCATTGCTACCTAAATCTTGCAACTCAGCGAAGTGACTGTACACGTAAAACTGCTCTTTAGGATTATCCGAACGCCAAACAAACCTCAATGGTGCACTTAAATTTCTAGGCGTGGCAGCCTCTTCCAGTGTATCTTTCGGTGGAAAATAAGCGTTTCTATTGTCCACAAGGAGGCTAGTCGAAAGCTGGATCCAATACGAGATCGTAAATGCACCCCATCGACGATCATAGATATCAGTTGGGTACCTACACAGAAAAAAATGGTTTGCATTATATCATAGTATATGAAATGTTACATTAATCTTTCCTCTTAGTTGAGAACAGAGAACAAAACAGAGCAATTTAATTATGTTAACGTTGACTAACTAACCGTATAGATCCAGTTTTCCCGTGGAAGTAATTACGAGTGAAGAGCTTCAAGGAACCAGACTTTGTGACATAAGCATCGTTGTGAAGCGGACGTAGTTCCAAAGCCGATATTAGCGGTGTGGTCGTCCCATTCTTAACAAGACATATCTGCAACGAGTTTGATGTCGAAACGTGAAGGAGCTCTACAAATGTGCCACTCGAAGATTTTACCAAATCTATTGGTGTCCATAGATTAGGGCCTAGATGCAGTTCAAACTGCGGGTTAGTTTTAAGGCCGTCGTAGTTTCCGTATATGAATGTGGCCCTGATCAAATATCTTCTGTCCTTCTCAACGTTCAGATTATAGCAGTTCCGCTTCCCTTCCGGAAAATATCTCATCGTCTTGTGTGGCTCAAGAAACTCAAGAGTTGTATTAATTTTACCAATTTGACCAGTCTTGATATACTTTGCATCCGATGAGAACCTTAATCCGGTTGATCCCTCGGTATAAGGAGACAGTTCGGTATCAGGTAGCCCGCAATCCAAACTGATGAATCCTGGTGAGAGAGAGACATGTAATAAGAGTTTAGTAATGGTGAAAGATGGATAAGACACTAGTTGTATGTAATATATATACGTACCTAGTTGATCCTGAGCTTGAACAAGATGAGAAATGGCGAAAGATCCGAACAACACTAGCAAAAAACAACAAGAATTCTCCATAATGACTTACTTTTTCAAGTACAATTCCCCAAGTTGTGGGAGAGACTTGGTGCATATATATATAAACAAGAATGGAAATGGAAAGAAAGACTTTTCGATGACAAAATCTGGCGACGTGAGAAGACGTCTGATTGGGCCAAAACAAAGTCAGTGAAAACGAATGAGTCATTGTGTTTTCTATATACACAATGGAAGGAATAAAGAATTCAGAGGAAAAAGTAGTATATCACACTAACCAACTTGGTTTAGGGTCATTGGCAACACAACCAACATATTTTAGTTTCTTGGTCAGAAAATAAGTAATTCGAAAGGAACCTATCAAATCAATAACAGAGTAAAGAATGCTGAGAGAGAGCAAGTAGACTGAAACACCACAGCCTTTGACATTTTACATTCACAAGAACAGCTTCAAGCGCACAAATCATAGAGAAAAAGAAAAACTTCAATGAACTTCTCTTAAAAGCAAAGAGTAGCAATAATCAACTTCAACGCTGATTATATCCAAAGAGACTTAGGTCAATGAAAAATTGTTGAACTTTTTGGAAATTTTAGAAGTCGTTATATTATAAAGAAATAGTAGCGTACGATTCAAAACTTCTAAAAAGTCACCACGAGAGAAAGATTAGAAATCGCAATTAATCCATCTTGCCGTAAGCAACATCGCCAGAGCTCAAGCTCAATAGTCACCTCAGTAGAACGCTGAGAGCCCATGCCTATCCACTCATTCAGATGATCGAAGCAAAAATGACCGCTTCGTGTTACATATGTGATATGTTACACGGACCTACCTAGTCCAACAACCCCAACTAATCTGGCATGGCTGTGTTGCTTGCAGCACAAACTATCTTGCCCTGGGAAACATCTCAGTGTCATAGCTCATGCTCACTTCAGGGGATCTCTGAAAGTCCATGTTCGTATTTCCTCTTGCATTTTCAGACACAAGACATTCTTTCAGTTCATTAGCAACTTGGGACATGTTTGGTCGGTTCACAGAAGAAGGATTCGCACACGACATTGCCAGTTCAAGAACTCTCCATACTGAACGAGAGTCGTAATCCCTGTGCAATTTTGGATCCATGATCTTAGTGATATCTCCTCGGTTAAGCTCATACCCAACCCACTGTGATATGTGAGATTTTTCACGGGATTGGTCAATCACGGGTTGGTTTGTGATCATCTCCAACAACACAATTCCAAAGCTGTACACATCGCTCTTCTCACCCAGTCGAGTTGTCTGGTAATATCTGCACGGTAAAGTACACATGGTTATACTCTCTAACCAAAATATTAAGAGCAAAATAACAACTCACTTTCAGCACATTGTAATGGTAACTAACGATACTTACTCAGGATCAAGGTATCCAGGAGTACCAGCAACCACAGTTGAAATATGTGTTTCACCTCCAACAGGGAAAGATCTTGAAAGTCCGAAATCGGCAAGCTTAGCCTTTAACTGGTCGTCCAACAATATGTTTGTAGTTTTTATATCTCTGTGTACAAATGGTGGTATGCATCCAGAATGTAAATATTCCAATCCTGTTCAAAGGAGTTATCATTTCTTAATTCACCATAAGGAAATCCATTCTAAGCTATACGTTATGGGGTAAGCTTAGTACGAACCTAGTGCAGCCTCTAGTGCTATTCGTAGCCGATTGCCCCAGTTGATAAAAGACCCACCTCGCTTTCCTGTATATAGGATCCTTCTGAACATTAGAAATTATATACATTGTTAGATACTCAAATCATGAAGAGATAGAAGTTCACCGGATAGATGTTCTCTTAAGTCTCCATTGGGCATAAACTCATAGATAAGAGCCAAGTGATCTCCTTCATCACAATATCCAACGAGGCTCACCAAATTTGTATGGTGGACTCTTAGAAGAAGATCGACCTAATCATTCATGGGATATAAAAACAAGAGATAACGTCAGGTTGTGATGCTTAAGATGATCATAATTTATTTAGAAGATTCTGCATACCTCTGCCTTAAAATGCTTATAGCCTTGACTTGATGATTGAGAGAGGACTTTAACAGCTACCTGTTTGGAACCATTCAGAGTACCATGACAGACGACACCAAATCCTCCTTCCCCTACAACTCTTTGGAAATTATTCGTCATTTTCATAACCTCTGAATAAGTAAACCTTCTCTTTTTCGTCCCGATTAATTGCTCAGATGAATTATCATATACATCATTCACCGTTGGCGTACTCAGTGGAGGTTGTAAAGCTATAGAGAAAGAAAGAAAGTAAGTAAGGAATGCAAGAAAAACTGTTCATCAAATTTTTGTAGTTTCTTAATTTGATGAGTGATCTCCCGCTTATTACCTTCCACAGTCGATGGCTTTTTCTTGTTGAGAACAAAAATAAGAACCAATACAGCAACGATTATGGCCACAGAACCAACTGATGCAACAATTACCACAGGAAACTTCTTCTTGGAGTTTTCTGTGCAGTAGCCAGAGAGACAAAGCCTTGGGTTTCCTTCAACTCTACAAGAAGAAGGGTGTTGTTAACAACAACAATTTACAAAAGGGCTGTGGATAACTGCGTAAAGTAAAAGAAGGGTGTTGGAAGTTTCTTAGTTCTTACAGTAACTCTAGTCCATTTCTTTGAAGAGCTTGAGGAAGGGAACCATTGAGATCGCTGCCGCTTAAATTTCTAATAAAGGAGAGCAATCTTCATGCACACAGACACATGGCCAAATATGGAATGTAAAGTAAAAGAAAATCTGCTGAGCAACTTACATGATCACCAACGATTTCATCTGGGCTAAAAATTCGGGCACCACTCCAGTCAGTGTGTTATTTGACAAGTCCCTAAAAAATAATTCCCAAAATAAAGTAAAGGTCAATAGGTTTACTTCCTCCATTGACAATACCACACTATTTACAACGGATATACTTACAGTTTTTCGAGCTTTGTACGGTTTTGAATAGCGGCCGCTATGGTTCCAGTTAATCCACTTGAAGACAAGTTTCTAGTGATTCAAAGCATTGTCAGTAACGTATCTTGAAGACAAAAGTGTATATGTGTGTGTGTCATCATACGACTTACAAGGAAGTTATTCTTGGAGGTGTATAGATATCTGTGTTGCTACAGTTCAACCCGTCCCAAACATACTTTTGAGGAACGCAAGGATCTCCTTGCCACCTGATTCTAGTCAATCCATAGGCAGCTTTGATATTTTTAACAGCAACCACTGACGTAAAGTTCAATGATGTGAGGATTGACAGATGAAACTGATTTTGCTATAGTTTTTTAAAACAGACCTTTTCTGCTAAACAATGAAGATAAGTAACATACCATCATCTTCATTTGTTTCCGATTGTGGAAATTGGATAACTGTGTAGATCTCAAGAGCATTAAGTAGAGGAGGCAGAGTTGATCTTGGCGTTTTTATTAGCTGGTAACTGCATTTTCCATCTTTGCACGTCACTGGAGAATAATTATAGATGGTACCTGTCACTAACTTTGCAGGGATGAAAGCCTCGGTAACAACAACTCCATCCCATAATATGTCAAATTCCCTGGTACCGTTACTCTGTAAATCTTGTATCTCAGCGAAGTGGCTGTACAAGTAATACTGGTCAGCAGGACTATCAGATGTCCAACTGATTGTCAATGGCGCGCTAGCATTGGAAGGTGTGGCAGCCGTTACAAAAGCCTTTTTTGGTGGATTATAATTACTGTTGTCATTGCTCACTTCAAGAGTGGTGGAAATTTGGGTCCACCCCGTTAAAAAGTAATTACGCCATCTGCGATCATAAATATCATCCGGGTACCTAAGTTGAACAAAGGTTGTATTAGCCTTGGACAAGAAAAGGAATGTTAAAAATATATATATGAATATAGACTCCACCACAGTTAAATAAAAAAACACTTACCGTAGAAAGCCATCTGTCTTGTTGAGATACATCCGAACAAGAAGATTCAGAGAACCTGACTCTGTCTGATAAGAAGAATTATTTCCCAATGGCCGTAATTCCAAGGCTGAGATCAAGGGTGTAGTTGTCCCATTCTTAACAAGACAAACCTGCAATGAGTTTGATGTTGGAGTGTGAAGGATCTCCTCTATTGTACCATTCACAAACTTTTGCAAATCTATAGTTGCCCACAAATTAGGTCCTAGATGCAGATCAAATATAGGATCGGAGTTAAGGCCATCGTAATTCCCATAAATGAAACCAGCCCTGATCAAATATTTCCTACCCTTGTCAACACTCAAACTATAGCAGTTCCTTCTCTCATCTGGAAAATATCTCAGCCTCGTGTACGGCTTCAGGTAGTCATTCTCCATATTGGCCTGGATTTTACTAGTTTTACCAGTCTGGATGAATTCAGCATCAGAAGAAAACCGTAGTCCGGTTACTGACTCAATATAAGAAGACGGTTCACTCACAGGTAACCCACAATCCAAACTGATAAACCCTGGTAAGAGAGTGAAAAAATCAAGAGCAATATCAGGTACAGACATGACTGAGACTCGAAACATTAACGAGAAGAAGTAGATGCATATATACATATAAACCAGTAAGATGTGGATACCTAGTTGATCCTGAGCTCCAACACTACGAATAATGGCAAAAGCTCCTAACAGCAGCAGCAAAAGCCAACAAGGACTATTCATATCCATATCCGTAGCTTTTAGATATCAAAACATTACTAATGCCCGAGTTTGAGTGAAACAGGCGTATAAATAGAGTAAACCCAAGAAACAAGCCAAGCCTTCTTAGCCTCTGGCAACATGGCAAGATGTCCTGAGTTTTGAAATTTTCAAAACAAAAAAAAAAGTCAATGAAACGAATGAGTAAATGTGTTTTCTATTGCAACTTCACGAGTACGAACCTGGTTAGGGAAGAATGGCCAAAGCAAAGAAACCAAAAGAGCGGAAACTGTTTTTAGATTAATGATCGATAAAAGCAGAATTACACTTACACACTTTAATTAATACTTTTTAATTTAACTAGCGAGTTTACAAATTTTTGCTTAATATGTATCTAAGTATTTGTCACTCAGAACTATCTTGCGATGGGAACCACTGTAGTGTCAAAGCTAACGTTCATTTCTTGAGGTTCCAAGCCTCGATTGTTATGTATCCCGGAGTTTTCACACACAATACACTCTTTTAGTTCTTGAATAACCTGAGACATGGATGGTCGTTTTGAGGAAACAGGATTCGCGCATGACATTGCCAGCTCAAGAGCTCTCCAAACTGAATTAACGTCATAATCATTGCCAAGGTTTGGATCCACGATATCAATAATATCACCGCGGTTAACCATTAAGCCAGCCCATTGTGTTATGTGACAATTTTCAGTGGTTTGATTAATCACAGGTTGGTTTGTGATCATCTCCAATAAAACGATCCCGAAACTGTAGACGTCACTCTTCTCAGCCAATCTACCTGAATGGTTATATCTACAAGACAACAACATGGTTTATACTTATTAAAATATTGAATAAGGAATAACCAAAGAATATATATATATATATACTCTATAACCAAAGAATAGAGAAAGTTTCAGAACAAGTATTTACTTGTGTTTATGGAAAAACTAATACTACTTACTCGGGATCAACGTATCCAGGAGTACCAGCAATCACCGTCGAATGCTGAGATTCCCCTCCACCTTGGAAAGATCTTGAGAGCCCAAAATCAGCGAGTTTGGCCTTGAAATTCTCGTCCAGCAATATGTTGGCAGTTTTGACATCTCTATGAACCATCGGCGGTTTGCATCCAATGTGTAAGTACTCCAATCCTATGAAATTGAGTCATCTATATTAATTATTGTATAACCAATTAAATTGATATCTTATCCTACGATCATTAACTAAAAGTAACCTAGTGATGCATCCAAAGCTATTTGTAGTCGAGTACTCCAGTTGATGATAGATCTGCCTCTTTTTCCTGTATATAATAAGCTCATTAGATCCATTCGAAATCTCCGAGTTTCTTGAGTTAATGCTACACGTGAGATAACAAAAAAAAAAATATCACCTGACAAATGGTGTTTTAAGTCTCCATTGGGCAGAAACTCATAAATGAGAGCCAATTGATCTCCTTCATAGCAATACCCAACGAGGCTCACCAAATTTGTATGGTGCACTCTCAGAAGAAGATCAACCTAAGGTAAGATTAAAACCCAAGTCAAGAAAATAATGAAATCCATGATCTTTGTTATTGCTAAAAACAGATAATAGTTTAGTTTGTAAGACTACAGAACTATAAATACCTCTGTTTTGAACTCCTTATAGCCTTGAGTTGAAGATTTAGAAAGTACTTTAACCGCCACTTGTTCAGAAACATTTACATTACCGTGGTACACCATGCCGAACCCTCCTTTACCTAAAACTCTTTGGAAGTTATTAGTCATTTGGATGACCTCTGAATATGTATACCTTCTCCTGTTCTTATTAGCAAATGTAACTTCCCCTGTTGACGTCCTCGGTGGCAGGTTTAGACCTGTAATACATCAGAATAAGAATGCTATCATATTGTTTTATATTTCCATCCCTTCTTTCTATGAGATGGAGCAACAATGACAATGACAATGGCTGCAGAAGATTTTATATATATATTCTTATTTGATGTCTCTTGCAAATACCTTGTAGCATCGTTTTCTTTTTCTTTCCGAATACAAAAAAACAAATTAGTACAATAATGACAATGGCTGCAAAAGCAGCTGATGCAGCAATTGGCACAAGAACTTTCTTCTTCGGTGGTTCTTTACATGAATCAGAGAGACAAAGCATTGGGTTCCCATCAACACTACGATACCACAAGAGTTGTTCAAAGTATAAGACGCACGAAAGGGTCGTAAATAATATTTAAAAACATTTTAAAAGATATGTAGAAAATTTCTTACTATAGCTCTAGTCCTTTCTTATGAAGAGATTGAGGAATTGAACCACTAAGATTGTTACCGCTTAAGTTTCTGTTCAAAACGATTATGATCTGAGTTGGGATTTGAAAGGCATTAGAATATATGTTGAGAGAAACTTACATGACCGACAAAGATTCCATGTTGCCTAGAAACTCCGGCACTCCTCCAGTCAAGTTATTATTTGACAAGTCCCTAATGTTAGCAAGAGAGAATTTAAGACATGAATGTTTATCAAATGTATTCCCATCCATATAATAGCAATTCCTCGCTACTGATTAATACTTACAGTTTCTCTAGTTTTGTAAGACTTTGAATGGCAGCTGCTATGGTTCCAGTTAAACCACTTGAACACAAGTTTCTAGTGACATGCACATTCAAAGTGTTAGTGACCAAAATTACTAACAGATCTCGAAGAATGCGTGTGTACTACTTACAACGAAGTGATTCTTGGTGGCGTAGACATATCCGTGTTGTTGCAGTTTAATCCGTCCCACTTGAGCAGTTGAGGGACGCATGGATCACCTTGCCAGTTGATTTTACTCAAGCCATAGCTGGCTGCGATATTATTCATAGCACCCACTGACATAAAAAGGATTTGATGTTTTGAGTACTCCATTTTGTTGTATATAATTTATTTCTTAACTAGCATAGATATTAATGCATAATAACATTGAAAAAGAAAGTCACATACCGTCGCTTTCATCTGTTTCGGATTGCGGAAATTGAATGACTCTGTAGACTTCCAAGGCATTAAGTAGAGGTGGAAGAGTTGACCTGTTTGTTCTTGTTAGCTGCAAACTACATCTCCCTCCTTGGCAAGTGTTCGGGGTTACTTTTTCGACAGTAGTTATGTCAAGCTTCTTAGGACTCATCGGTCCATGATAATGTTGTCCGTTCAATAGGATGTTGAATTCTCTGGTTTCGTTTGCCTGCAAGTCTTGGATCTCAGCAAAGTGTGCGTACAAGTAATATTGTTCACTAGGATTCGTTGAATTCCAAGTAATTGTCAGTGGCGCCTTGGTATTAGTAGGCGTGGCAGCACTTTTCAGCGCACCTTGCGGTGGAACATAACCATTGGAATTGCTCACTTCGAGGTCAGTGTAAATCTGTGTCCATTCCGTCTTAAAGAACGGATTCCATTTGCGATCATAGACATCTGTGTATCTGGGAGTGGGAACAATTGATATTTGTTAATTAAGCAGTAGAGTATGAAAATAACTATATGATTCACATCTCGAAACATTGTAATATTATCATACTGATCGTCTTAATTAAACCCAACTGTTTTTCATTGTTTCTACGATAAGACGAACCAAGACACAGAACAAAACAAGAGCAGAAGATATGCAGTTCAACTAAAGTAGTCTTATCTTACCGTAGGTTAATTCTCGACTTGCTATGATATATCCGGAAGGATAGAAACAGGGAACCAGACTTAGTGATATAAGAATCTTTTCCCATTGGCCGTAGTTCCAAAGCTGTTATTACCGGTGTAGTCGTCCCAGACTTAACGAGACATATCTGCAACGAGTTTGATGTTGGGATGTGTAATATCTCTGTCGCTGTACCATCCACTAGTGTTTCTAAATCTATAGTGTCCCATAGATTAGGTCCAAGATAAAGATCAAACACCGGGTTAGTGTACAGACCATCATAATTTCCATATAGAAAGTAAGCCTTGATCAAATATTTACGCCCCTTGTCCACACTCAGATTGTAGCAGTTCCGTATTCCCTCTGGGAAATATCTCATCGTCAAGTATGGCTCCGCGTAACCGTTGGGATTTTCTCGGACTCGGCCAGTTTTTCCGCTCTGTATGAACTCTTTGTCTGAAGTGAACCACAGTTCAGTACCAGTCATTTTATAAGGAGACATCTGATCGTCGGGTAGTCCGCAATCCAAACTGATGAACCCTGTTGGTGAACATTAAAACCAGTTTACCTCTGAGAATCAAAATGTTTGAACACATGGATCATGGATGTATATAAAAGAAATTAAGAAATTAATCTGATACCTTTTTGGTATTGAGCTTCAACAATATGAATGATGATGGCCAAAGTTCTCAGCACCAACAAAAGCCAAAAACAACTCTCCATGTTTCTCTAACTAACTCCCAACGAAAAAAATCAAGAAAACATGAAAGGCTGGCTATGCTGTTGAAGATAAACAACAAAGAAGTAAGACTACTAGAAGAAAGACTAAGTCAATTTAATGGTGAAAATGAGTAAATGTGTTTCTTCATCCGGGGAAAAAGGTTTAAATAGAGAAAACCATTGGCTAAGCTATGGAAGATAAATAGAAAACAAACACGGAAACCCAGATCGCACACAAAGAAAAATACTTTGAAAAGTTCATGAGTTTTCACCATGCAAGAAGAAGAGTAAGCAAACCCAAATCATACACTAAAAGAAAGACTTAGTCGAGTCAATGATGCAAATGAATAAACTGTGTTTTCTAGCTAATGCAGCTTCACCAGGGAATAAAATGCTGGGTAAGAGGACAACAAAGTTGCAACTTTTAACATCACTATCATGAATGAACTTATTAACGGGAAATGTGGAGCAGACCAAAACGTACGATAAGCAATAATATGATCTCTTTTGAGCCATACTTTCTATAATCATACCATTTTAACATTCACGACATGGCACTTCATGAGTCAACAACACCACATTCAGTATTAAAGCAGAGGATTCACAATTATCAAAGCTGATTATAATATCTTCTAAAGTGAAGTGAATCAACATGAACAAACAAATTCCAGAACAAAGACGCCATGCCATTATCAGATATATCTAAAATCAGAACCCAAATAAATAAAGTTGCAATTTTTCAGTCATAACATAAACTTAGAAGAATCACCTCTTCCGGCCATGACTCTGAGAGAAATTTTGAGAGACCCGTCACTTTCAGCCGGCGTCAACCGGCCCAATAATCACTATGAGGAGGAACAATGTGGCGAATCTCCAGCGGTAAATCGGCCATATACGGCAGAGAAATCTTCCGCCGCGAGAAAGACGGCGATGACGATGAGACCTTATCATCGGCGATTTGAGAACGCGATCGACGATTTTGGAGTGCTGGAAACGCAGTCGTAGTTGTGTCGCGTTGCGTTTGAAACGCAACGGTCGTTTTTAAAAAGGATGCAAAAAAATTTACAGAAGTATTAATTTTGGGCCAGATATGGATTTGTTTGGGCCCATTATACAAAACGAATTCACGGATCCATTATCAAATCAACCTATCTATCAGTCATCTGTCTCTACGCGAAGCAGTCCCTGCCTGACTCATCAGAAACCAAACTTTGAGAGAGAAGACCAAAGAGAGAGAAAAGAGAGAGATGAGGTTGTTCGATCCATGGCCAGTGTTCTTCAAGAGGGAATGGAAACGTTGTTGGCCGTTTCTCACTGGATTCGCAGTCACCGGCGTCCTCATCACCAAGCTCACGGCTGGATTCACTGGTTAGTCTCTTCAGATCTGACCGATCTTCATCGGAAATGAAAGAGCTGATCCTAAATTGATTAATCGGATCGTGATATATTGATCTATTGTGTCTTGTGGCTGATTGTTGGATCGCTGGTGTTGGAAACCCTAATTTATGTAAATGTGTATTTGGTTCATTTGCAGAGGAAGACGCCAAGAACTCCAAGTTTGTCCAACAACACAGGCGGTAATGTCTTCATCTTTCGATCAATCTATCCAATTTCAGATTTTTCGATGTTTTCATTTTTCGTTTTACATTTTGTATGGTTTTCTCTGCATCTGTTGATTGAATCATATGAAGATTTTTTTTTTTTTTTTCATTTCGTTCAGGTTTCTTAGAATCGTTTGGTATGTTTTGTAATTTCATCAGTCGTAATTCATGATTTGGTATCTGGTTTTGTCCAATAAACTACCAATGATGTTGTATGAAATAAAATATTTTGACTTGCATTTATCTAAAATCTCAATGTGTAATGTTTGATTTGTCTGCATCTGTTTCTTGAGCCATTTCAGTTCTGTGAATATGGTAATACTTGATGCATTATGAGCCATACGTGAACTATCCCACCTCATTTTTGTAATCCTTATTCAGGATTTCATAGGATCCATAAGACTTAACCATTCTCTGGATTTGTTCATGATCTCTTTTGAAATTTCAGGTGATCTACTGTCATGAATTTGTTAGAGGCTGAGACGGCGACCCGTTCTTATGGAAACTACAGTGAGTGCTTCGGCTGTCAGACCTGCCTGATAATAACATGAAAGAGAGAATTTTAGACACTATAAACTCTCTTCTTTTCCTTTTTCTTTGTGTTTTCACAACTCTTGAGCAGTGCAAATTCTACTTTGATGATCATGATTATTTCCTTATATGTTTGATATGGATCTCATCTTCTCATTTTGTTCCCTCAATAAGATTACATGGTTAGTAAACCTCCAGTTGAATGATCGAATCCACCAACAAGCTTTTGATTCCTAGCTGCACATGTTTTTGTATACCCTAGTCTTATTTATTTGTTTGTAGTCATAATGTCAACTCCTGGTTCCCTTGAAAAAAACCCGTCCGGGTCACCAATTTCTGTTATACCGAGATTTGGATACTTGTTTAGGTCAAACCATAGGTTTCACTAAAACGGATTATGAGCCAAGAGATTCACGATTGTGGCAAAGTTGTGTTGATTTGTATGAACTTTGAACTGAAATTTTGGCCAAGTTCACCATCATTAATCACAAATTTTATTACAAGAGTTGAGTAATCAACCATAAAACCAAGAATTTTAGGCATATTTAGGACAACATTATTAAGCTAACAAATTGACTCCAAGATCGAATACTGAAAACATGAATCTAGATTCTAGAACCAGTATTAAGTATTAACTAGTTAGAGAAAAACTAATACAGGTGGTTTATGAATTGAGTCCAAGATGACCGCAGGCAATGTTGCTTCCAGGAGGAGACCTACGCAAGAGATGGCGACAAAAGCATGAGCTTGTATACCAAACTGTAATAATGTGCATGAATGAAATAATATGCTAGGAAATATACTTTGTTACAACATGTAGGAAAAAAATCTTTCACTGATAGAAAGAAATATCAGAGTATCAAACCAACTAAGAAAACTATTTTCATGCTTATGGGATTATTGCAAGCCAAGATCTTTCTTCAATTGAGCAAGAGTTGCTTCGATCTCATCAATATTGTCTTCTATACTATTCTTTGTGCTATTATTGTTCCCTGACGATTTCTCCGTGGAGGAGCCTTTTTCAAAATCAGATCTTTGTCCGTTTTTGCTTGATCCTTCATTGTCTTCGTCGCTTATGTTCAGTTCTTTCTCAAGAAACTCCACAAATTCTTCCCCAATTTCCTGAGAGAGAAGAAAGACAAACATGAGAATCAAAATGAGCTAAGAACACAAACATGGAAGAACAAAGTTCCAAGCAAAAAACAATCTCAGTTTAGACATTACTATATAGAAATAACTAAAATCAAATCAGAGGAAACATGTTAGTATAGACTCTGTTTGTTCTAAGCTCATATATGACACGCATCAACGACTCCTGGTTATCAGTATATTTTGATATTATCGGGCTTACCCCTAGTTCTTCCCAAAGACTTTTTGGTTTTCCTTGTGAGGATGCACTAGCTTCCCAATTATTATACTCTTCTTGAAGATCTTTGAAGAAATCCCCTGTCAATACCACAAGAAGTGTGAGCCTCTAAATGAGTGACGAAGTTCAGTTACGCAATGTTCTGTGCATAAATTATCTAGACGTGCAAAAAAACCAATCTAGTGACAGAAAGAAGATAGATTTCACAGGTTGACTCTACCGACTGTTATCTGAACATCCCTCACGAATTCACCTGCATAATAAAGTTTGTTGTGCATAAGATCACACTGACCTCAATCAACCTAACCCCCCAAAAGATGACAACACATTAGAGAGAACACCACACCACACTTCTAACCACAGTCCCTAAAAGAAGCCTAGCATTCACAATAAGCTTCAAACACTCTGAACATCACAAATCCTATTTAGCATTGGTGTTGGAAACCCTTTGTCAATGCTTCTACACTGTGCTTATACAAAAATTATCTTTCCTAAACAATGTCAAGCCATAGTTTAGCATTAAGCTTCAAAGAGTCAGTTCCCATTTTACACAAATGGACCCTGATATGATCGTGATTCAGTTATAAATATATGGTGTTTTCAGGGGGTTAGCGTTTTACCAAGTCCATAGAAATCTTCCTCGACTTGACTGTTGCTTTTACGACTTGTTTGACCCGTCGAGTATGAAGCACGACTACTCTCTGATCCATACTTCCGCCGTGAGTCAGAGTTTATCAGGGTAGTGTATGCATGCTTTATTTTCAAAAACTTCTCTTGCGCATTTGCCTATAACACCAAAAACACCCAGAGGATGAACTACACTCTTCTTCCACAAAGGATAAAGACTAAGTAATTTAACTCCATCAACTAACTTCAAGTAGGTACCTTTTACCAAAAAAAAAAAAAAAAACTTCAAAAGACACACATACACATGAAAGCACCATACAAAGTCCCAATTCCATGAATTTGTATATATAAGGACAAACGTGTACGCATTGAAACATCCATACATAGTTCCAATTTCAAGAATTTGATTCTACATACAATAACATCTAAGCAGCCATACATAGTTCCGTAAATTTTACCTCTTTATTAACATCTGGGTGATACTTGAGAGCAAGTTTACGGTAAGCCCTCTTTATATCTTGAGGAGTCGCTGATTGAGACACACCAAGAATCTCGTATGGAGAGACTCTAGCTCTAGGGACGATGATTCGACTTCTCCGTCTTTGAATACCACCACTCCGTCGTTTATAAAACGAAGAGAGACCAATGTCTCCACCACCATAGCAGCACTTTGTTACAGGAAAACCCAGAAAATTTAACCGATAAAGGAATGAAATTGGAGGAAGATGATGAGAAAGGAAGAAACTTTGTGGTGTTGGAGACAGAATCGAAGATNGGCAGACTGAGACACACCTAGGATCTCGTAAGGAGAGACTCTAGCTCTAGGAACGATGATTCGACTTCTCCGTCTTTGGATATCACCACTCCGTCGTTTATAAAACGAAGAGAGACTAATGTCTCCACCACCATAGCAGCACTTCGTTACAGGAAAACCCAGAAAATTTAATCGGTAAAGGAATGAAATTGGAGGAAGATGATGAGAAAGGAAGAAACTTTGTGGTGTTGGAGACAGAATCGAAGATGTTGCTGCTGCATACATAATAATTCTCTCTGCTTCATTCGATCGAATTCACCCTTTTCTTCTGGACAATCAAATCCGGTTATTGTTTAACCGCTTTTCCAATTTCCGGTTATTTCGTAACATTTATTCCGGTTCGTACCGTTTAATCTGGTATAATCGTTAACTAACTCTGTTCTTCTTCGTTCTCTGTCCGATAAAATTGGGAGCTTTCCCTCACTGAAAAGTACAATCTATAATGCGGTTTATGGTAAAGTTTGAAGCTTTGATTCTCATTCATCCATGAACAAGTTATCCGCAATTCCTCGATCTTTTCGGTTATTGGCGATCAGTTCTTATGTTGACCTCATCGAAAACAACGGTCGAGATCGACTGCTTTCTAGAGGAAGAGTGCTTCATGCTCATCTAGTGACATCTGGGATTGCTGGGTTGACGAGAATTGCAGCTAAGCTTGTGACTTTTTATGTTGAATGTGGGAAAGTAGCAGATGCTCGGAAGGTGTTCGATGAAATACCCAAGAGAGATATTAGTGGATGGGTTGTCATGATTGGGGCTTGTGCTCGACATGGGTTTTATCAGGAGGCTTTGGGTTTCTTCAGAGAAATGAATACAGAAGGTTTAAAACTTGACGCTTTCATCGTTCCTAGTCTTCTTAAAGCTAGTCGCAATCTGCTTGATCAAGAATTTGGGAAGATGATACATTGTCTTGTGCTGAAGTGTTCGTTTGAGTCTGATGCTTTTATAGTTAGCTCGCTTATTGATATGTATTCGAAGTTTTGTGAGGTAGAGAATGCGAGGAAGGTGTTTGATGATTTGGGTGAACAAGATTTGGTTGTGTTTAATGCTATGATCTCTGGTTATGCTAACAACAGCCAATCAGATGAAGCGTTGAACTTGGTGAAAGATATGAAACGAGTAGGAGTTAAACCTGATATTATAACTTGGAATGCTCTACTTTCAGGATTTGCGCATATGGGAAGTGAAGAACAAGTATCTGAGATTCTTGAGATGATGTGTTTGGATGGTCACAAGCCTGACGTTGTGTCCTGGACTTCTATTATATCAGGACTTGTACATAATTTTCAGAATGAGAAAGCTTTTGATGCTTTTAAACAGATGTTAACTAATGGGTTGTATCCGAACTCAGCTACGATCACATCTCTTTTGCCTGCTTGCACCACACTTGCAAATATGAAGCACGGGAAGGAGATTCATGGCTACTCGGTAGTCACTGGACTAGAAGATCACGGTTTCGTTAGAAGTGCTTTGCTCGATATGTATGGGAAATGTGGTAGCATATCAGAAGCAATGATCTTGTTTCACAAGACGTCAAAGAAGACAACTGTTACTTTCAACTCGATGATCTTCTGCTACGCAAATCACGGGCTTTCAGACAAAGCAGTTGAGCTATTTAATCAGATGGAAGCCACGGGAGAGAAACTAGACCACTTAACATTTACGGCCATCCTCACAGCCTGCAGCCACGCGGGGTTAACTGATCTTGGGCAAAAAATGTTCCATTTAATGCAAAACAAGTACAGGATCGACCCGAGATTGGAGCATTATGCTTGTATGGTGGATCTTATCAGCCGAGCAGGGAAGCTTGTTGAGGCCTATGAGATGATCAAGGCTATGCAAATGGAGCCGGATTTGTTTGTGTGGGGTGCCTTGTTAGGTGCGTGTAGAAATCACGGGAACATGGAGCTTGCAAGGATCGCAGCAAAGCACTTAGCAGAGCTCGAACCTGAGAACTCAGGGAATAGTTTGCTTCTGTCCAGTTTGTATGCCAATGCTGGTAATTGGGAAAGTGTTGTCAGAATGAAGAAGATGATTAAAAGGAAGAGGTTTAGAAGGTTTCTAGGCACCAGCTGGGTAGAAACTGTTTAATCCTAATGCTCATTTTGGTTATGATCATCAAAACTGAGATTGGGGAGTGACGAACTAATATTTTTGGGGATATGAAGGGAGTCGAGGATGATGAAATTGGGAATGAAGCGCCGCCCACATAAAGCTATAGCAAATACCGATAATTCTAAGTTTGCCCGTTCTGTGATGAGGTACTAAAGCAATCCAAGGAGTTACATGACAACAGTGGTGTTTGGGATATTGATAAAATATATATCTCACATGATTCTGATTTCGAAGGTTCTGTTTTGGATGGTGAGAACTTAAAGCCGGAATATTGGAGAACTTTTGATGACATCGGCCTCTGTAGCAGACTTGGTCTTTATTGTTACAATTTTCAGAATGGTACTGACTACAAGTTTGAGTCTGTGAGCAATTTATATACAGTACTGATCGTTGCCTCGTTGGTTCCCCAAGTTGTTCGTTACATTGGAGGCGGTGACTCCATCAGACTATTCTCTACCCACTTTTGAGACCTGTGTTAAGCATAATGAGGCCTCTAGAGATGATGTGCATTTATGGTGGAAGGTAACAAAGAGGCGAAAGAGGGATAATGAGGCAATAGATGAATGGTACAAAGGTGCATTACCTGAATGGTTGTCTGATGATAATGATTGGAAAGAATGCTATGTGGTGAAGGGTCAGAGTTGTGAGGCATGGAAGATGAGTGGTTGCATCTCTTTGCTGAGTTTGCATATTACACGAAAGGGGATGAATTCTTTACACCGAGCGATATTGCAGAATGTCAACCATTGGAGACTCAAAAGGTGGTTTTGGAAACTCAAAAGACGGAAAAGAACCGCATGAGATGCTTAAGGCGGCAAATGCAATCTCTTACATAAGTTTTGAATGTTGAGATGATGTGGTAACAGGTGAGGTTACTAATTATAGAGCGGCAATGGATGGTAAACCAGGACACATGCGCCTCGAGGTTTAGTGTTGGAGGCTTGGAGCATCAAAATCAAGCCGAACAAGGGAATCACATTTAATTCTTATTATGAGGTTTGTCTTGTCAAATTCACAATTGTTTGTAGCCAGTTGTCTTTTATTTATTTATTATTATATATTTATAGGACAAAGACAAACTGAAACTTTGATTTCTTCTGACTTTGAATCTGAATTTTTCTGTTTTTTTTGTCTATTTTATTACCACAAATCATCAAATCTGAATATTCCATTTAGAGATAAACATAAAATATTTGAGACCAAAGAACAGGTTAGATCAGATCTGGTGAGATTCTGACCAAACATAATCATCTCTTTGAGCTTCTTCCAGTGCTAAATCGAGAGGAGAGAGAAAAAAAATGGAGGAAAAGCAAGTGAAGAAGAGAAGGATAGTGTTAGTTCCAGTTCCAGCTCAAGGTCATGTAACTCCGATTATGCAACTTGGGAAAGCTCTTTACTCCAAGGGATTCTCCATAACTGTTGTTCAGACACCGTA
Organism: Camelina sativa; assembly: GCF_000633955.1. Classification (NCBI taxonomy): domain Eukaryota; kingdom Viridiplantae; phylum Streptophyta; class Magnoliopsida; order Brassicales; family Brassicaceae; genus Camelina; species Camelina sativa. Next base: position 24,688,103 of record NC_025686.1, on the reverse strand, counting down.
TAATCGAGTTAGCTCTTCCAAAGACTTCTCTGATTTTCATTTCCTCACCATCCCAGATAGCTTAACTGACTCTGATCTCAAAAGCCTTGGAGCACTCCCGTTTATGCTCAAAATCAATCAAGTCTGCGAGGAAAGCTTCAAGCACTGTTTAAGTCAACTATTGCAGGAACAAGGTGATGATGATATTGCTTGTATCGTCTACGATGAGTACATGTACTTTTCACAAGCTGCAGCTATGACGTTTCAAATTCCTAGTGTCGTCTTCAGCACGACAAGTGCTACTGCCTTTGTCTGTCGCTCTGTTTTGTCTAAAGTCAATGCAGAGTCCTTCTTGCTCGACATGAAAGGTACTCAAGATTCTAGCTTTTGTATCTCAATTCAACTGCCCATTTAGTTAGAAAAACCAATCTAAATGTTGTTCTCTCTGCAGATCCTGAAACGCAAGAGAAGGTGTTTCCAGGGTTGGATCCTCTAAGGTACAAGGACTTGCCAACTTCAGCATTTGGGCCATTAGAGAGTATTATCAAGCTCTACTGTAATGCTGTAAACATTCAAACATCTTCTGCTGTTATCATCAACTCAGCAAGCTGTCTAGAGAGCTCGTCTTTGGCACGATTGCAACAAAAACTACAAGTTCCAGTGTACCCTATTGGCCCACTTCACATTGCAGCGTCAGCGTCTTCTAGTTTACTAGAAGAGGACAGGAGCTGTATTGAGTGGTTGGGCAAGCAGAAACCAAGCTCAGTGATTTACATAAGCTTGGGAAGCTTGGCTGTAATGCAAACCAAAGACATGTTGGAGATGGCTTGGGGATTGAGTAACAGCAATCAACCTTTCTTATGGGTGATCCGACCAGGTTCTGTTCCCGGCTCAGAATGGACAGAATCCTTACCAGAGGAATTTAATAAGTTGGTTTCAGAAAGGGGTTACATTGTGAAATGGGCACCACAGATAGAAGTTCTCAGACATCCTGCAGTAGGAGGTTTTTGGAGTCACTGTGGATGGAACTCGACGCTAGAGAGCATCGGGGAAGGAGTTCCCATGATCTGTAGGCCTTTTACCGGCGATCAGAGAGTTAACGCGAGGTACGTTGAGAGTGTTTGGAGAATTGGGGTTCTATTGGAGGGAGAACTGGATAAAGGATTTGTGGAGAGCTCTGTGAAGAGGTTGACTGTGGGTGAGGAAGGAGCAGATATGAGAAAGAGAGCCATTGCCTTGAAAGAGAAGCTTATAGTCTCTGCCAGAAGTGGAGGTTCCTCATGTAGCTCATTGGACGATTTTGTCAATTCCTTGACGACGCCGTGAAGATGAGATAGTCCCTGTCCAAACCCAAAGAGTGTATCAGAAGATATTCATTTAACATTATGACTCAAATGAATAAAAATGGTAAGTGTAATACTTTTTAAGTGTGATTTTTGACAGTTGTCTCTAAATAGAAGAATTTCTTCTGCATTTGGAGGCAGAAGCTGAGAAGCATTGTTTTGAGTTACACTCCCAAAAATGGATAAGAGATAAGACCTTGTGCTTATGCATTACAGTTTCTGCGACCAAATGTAGTCACTAGAAACCCTTATATCAGTTATTTTCATTTTTTTCACCATACCAAACAGATCAACCGACTCCAATCGGGGGCCACTTTGGTATCTGTTTTGATTGTCACAAACCCGACACTGTGCCCTGGAGATATCTGGCCTTTGTACACACTTTCTAGAATGATAATGCTTTTAATGCTTTTAAACAGATGCTAACACATCGATCCACACTACAAAGATTTACGGCTACTCGGCCGGCAGCTTTTTTTTTTTATGTTCAGACATGAATTTTGTATGCTAAAAATAACACAAATCTTTTAAAAGAACTTTCAAGAAAGAGGTGAAATAAATAAAGAAAAGGATTGAGATAGACTAAGACAATGGTCCAAAACAAAACATAAAATTAATATAGAAAAGGGTGAATTACTCAAATGTTACTCATTTTAGGTAATATTACCAGAATCTACAAAAAACTTTTTTATTACTAGAATGTTTCGGGTATTTTCAACATACCCAGCGTGCCCCTGTTTTATGTTACCGGAAAAAACGTTATTACAAAAATGCCATTGCCACGTCAGACGCCACGTCAGAAATCGCTAACGTGTACCATAACTCAGCCGTAACGCGAGACAGAGTATGTTGCGGCTGAGTTATAGGTATGTTGCGGCTGAGTTATCGGAAAAAACATTTGAGTAAGAGCGGACGGCTGACTTATGAAAATCTGGCTGAGTTATGCTCATAAGTCAGCTAAGAGTTATGACTGACTTATTAAATTTGGCTGAGTTATGCGCATAACTCAGCTGTAGTAATGGCTGAGTTTTCAACTGATGGTTGAGTTGTCAAAATTTTGACTGAGTTATCACAACGACACGGCTGAGTTGCCATTTTCCGACTGGCTGAGTTATGAAAAATGGCTGACTTATGCGATGTAGTTACGGCTGAGTTATGGTAAAAAAACTATAAACTCAGCCGTCATAGGCTGACTTATCNTTACTAGAAGAGGACAGGAGCTGTATTGAGTGGTTGGGCAAGCAGAAACCAAGCTCAGTGATTTACATAAGCTTGGGAAGCTTGGCTGTAATGCAAACCAAAGACATGTTGGAGATGGCTTGGGGATTGAGTAACAGCAATCAACCTTTCTTATGGGTGATCCGACCAGGTTCTGTTCCCGGCTCAGAATGGACAGAATCCTTACCAGAGGAATTTAATAAGTTGGTTTCAGAAAGGGGTTACATTGTGAAATGGGCACCACAGATAGAAGTTCTCAGACATCCTGCAGTAGGAGGTTTTTGGAGTCACTGTGGATGGAACTCGACGCTAGAGAGCATCGGGGAAGGAGTTCCCATGATCTGTAGGCCTTTTACCGGCGATCAGAGAGTTAACGCGAGGTACGTTGAGAGTGTTTGGAGAATTGGGGTTCTATTGGAGGGAGAACTGGATAAAGGATTTGTGGAGAGCTCTGTGAAGAGGTTGACTGTGGGTGAGGAAGGAGCAGATATGAGAAAGAGAGCCATTGCCTTGAAAGAGAAGCTTATAGTCTCTGCCAGAAGTGGAGGTTCCTCATGTAGCTCATTGGACGATTTTGTCAATTCCTTGACGACGCCGTGAAGATGAGATAGTCCCTGTCCAAACCCAAAGAGTGTATCAGAAGATATTCATTTAACATTATGACTCAAATGAATAAAAATGGTAAGTGTAATACTTTTTAAGTGTGATTTTTGACAGTTGTCTCTAAATAGAAGAATTTCTTCTGCATTTGGAGGCAGAAGCTGAGAAGCATTGTTTTGAGTTACACTCCCAAAAATGGATAAGAGATAAGACCTTGTGCTTATGCATTACAGTTTCTGCGACCAAATGTAGTCACTAGAAACCCTTATATCAGTTATTTTCATTTTTTTCACCATACCAAACAGATCAACCGACTCCAATCGGGGGCCACTTTGGTATCTGTTTTGATTGTCACAAACCCGACACTGTGCCCTGGAGATATCTGGCCTTTGTACACACTTTCTAGAATGATAATGCTTTTAATGCTTTTAAACAGATGCTAACACATCGATCCACACTACAAAGATTTACGGCTACTCGGCCGGCAGCTTTTTTTTTTTATGTTCAGACATGAATTTTGTATGCTAAAAATAACACAAATCTTTTAAAAGAACTTTCAAGAAAGAGGTGAAATAAATAAAGAAAAGGATTGAGATAGACTAAGACAATGGTCCAAAACAAAACATAAAATTAATATAGAAAAGGGTGAATTACTCAAATGTTACTCATTTTAGGTAATATTACCAGAATCTACAAAAAACTTTTTTATTACTAGAATGTTTCGGGTATTTTCAACATACCCAGCGTGCCCCTGTTTTATGTTACCGGAAAAAACGTTATTACAAAAATGCCATTGCCACGTCAGACGCCACGTCAGAAATCGCT